>NC_052147.1:7585961-7936661 GCF_902713615.1 Scyliorhinus canicula
AAGAAACATGGGTCCAGTGAAAAGGTGGAGAAAGGGTCACGGCAGCGTGTAGCTCACTTGAAACAGGCCAAATGGATGAGGGTTCAGTGGATCCTCACTTCTGTGGGGCAGGCTAACCTTGCTGTCACTCACGGCTCTCTCATGCACTGCCTTTGCAATCTCCATGACTCTCTCTTCATTGGGGTCAGGAGATGGAACTCGGGCATTCCCCTGCCCGTCTTCTCCGCGCCCTTTCATTATGGGCTATCTTCTCCTGTAGAGACACAAAGAGGAGATTGTAAGCCAGACAGCTGGCGGGTCAGGGGGTACAGCAGGTGCCATATGTGGGCATCATTCCAAGGCAGGAGTGCCAGGGGGATTTGAAGAGTGGGGAGTCGGGTGTTAGGAGGCCTATAGGTGCCAGGGAGTGGATTAATGCTGACATTCCAATTGTGACAGACGGGACTGATGCCAGATGGAGACAGGTGGTCATTCACCCTTGCAGCTTGAATGAGGTCATTCACCTTTTGCGGTATTGGACACGAGTCCTCCGTGTCAGACTGCTGGCACTGACCGCCGTAACCACCACATCCCAGACTGGATTAGCCTCGCTGCTTCTGGGTCTTCTAACCACTCGGTGGTACAAGTTGCTCCACCTTTCCTCCACTGCGACCATAAACCTGGTCAAATCTGCCTCCAGGAAGCGTGGAACAACTCTCCACGCTGCCATTTTCCTGGCTTGACTGAGATTGAGTGCAGAGGGCACGATTAAATGCAGATCTCCCTTGTTAACTGTGCCAGCTGAGGGTTACGGTGGGACAGACATGTGGGGATTCCAAATCAGCATGATTCATGTACGGGTTCATTTATTGAAGCAAGTGCGGGAAGATTGCGACTAGATCCACAAATCGCACCAATTTTTGCACCAGAAATGACGCTTTGCCGTTTTGGGAGAAAATTCCACCCATTGTTAGTTTAGGGTGAGGTTTTGGAATTGCTGCATGAAGATCCAAGAGGATATGGCCTACTTCTGAGAGTCTGGGTGTTATCTACCAGCTGTGTTGCGCCCGAACTGGTGCTCAAAACGGCCGGGAGAGGCATCCCCGGGCTTCCCGACAGCTGGTACGCCTCGCAACATCTAACCAGATCTCGCGAGGCACCACGGTCAGGTTCTCACCCACAATGGTGGGGGGGCGGGAAGAACCAAGCCTCACACGTCTAAGTAGATTCAACACCCACTTAGGCATGCTGATCCGGGATCTATTGGGCCGTGCACCATTCAGTGCTGGTCCACACAAAGGTGGACCAGGTGGAACGGCACCTGGGAGGGGTCTCACAGGCCATCGCAGGACCCTGGGTGGTCAGGGACAGGGCAGGGTGGCTCCCTGACCCTCTTCCTGGAACATGGGCACCTTGGCACTGCCAGGCTAGCACCTTGGCACCACAAAGCTGCCACTGCTGAGGTACCCGGGTGATACGGCCAAGCTGGCAGGAGCACTGCCAGGGTGACAGTGCCAGGGTGCCCGGGTGACACAGCTGCAGGTCAGAGCCTGAAGTGGCCATGCCCGTGACAGGAGGGTGGGTATGAAGGGTGGGGGGTGGATAGAGCACGGGTATATCGGAGCCTACGGAAAAACAAAGAACAAAGAAAAGTACAGCACAGGAACAGGCCCTTCGGCCCTCCAAGCCCATGCCGACCATACTGCCCGTCGGAACTAAAATCTTCTACACCTCTGGGGTCCGTATCCCTCTATTCCCATCCTATTCATGTATTTGTCAAGATGCCCCTTAAACGTCACTATCGTCCCTGCTTCCACCACCTCCTCCGGCAGCAAGTTCCAGGCACCCACTACCTTCTGGAGAAAACGTACCTCGTACATCTCTCTAAACCTTACCCCTAGCACCTTAAACCTATGCCCCCTAGTAATTGACCCCTCTACCCTGGGAAAAAGTCTCTGACTATCCACTCTGTCTATGCCCCTCATAATTTTGTAGACCTCTATCAGGTCGCCCCTCAACCAACTTCGTTCCAGTGAGAACAAACCGAGTTTATTCAACCTCTCCTCATAGCTAATGCCCTCCATACCAGGCAACATCCTGGTAAACCTCTTCTGCGCCCTCTCTAAAGCCTCCACATCCTTCTGGTAGTGTGGCGACCAGAATTGAACTCTATACTCCAAGTGTGGCCTAACTAAGGTTCTATACAGCTGCAACAGCTGAATGTTGGGGAGTGAGGGGTGGGGTTCCTGGAAGGGGGGTGGGGCTGAAAGGGGGTGTGGGAAGGCCTGAAAAGGGGGAATTCTCAGCAAGCCCATAGCAGGGTGTCCTCATCTGGGGGTGTGTGGGGAAATCCCCATGTGTGTGGGGGTGACATTGCCCGTGGGTGGGAGGTATGGGGGACCCATTCAAATTGGTGACCGATCTCTGAGGAGCCGGTCTAGCCAGCGAGTTCAGTACCCCAGTGATGAAAATAATACTAAGTGTGGCTTAACCAGGGAGAAAATCCCCAGGGCCCGAAAAATTGACTAACTGTGGTTAGATGGTGGTGGGGAACTCGCCAACAGAGCGCGAGGGGGAGAAACTCGCAGCAAAACCATCCACAAAAAGAGTTCAATCGTCTCCATTATCCCCCTTCTCTCTTTCCTCAAGCTTCTCTGCCTCTGCTCATTCTCCTTGTCATGCTGCAGGCCATGAGCATGACTGGAACAGATGATCCAAGCAGAACCCTTGATGTGTAAACCTAGACCACACATGCTACACTGTTCCTGGTAAACTTTAAGTAACAGTATCAATCTCCAAGAATTTCCACTAACTCAGAAACAGCAACTAAAAATTAATCGGCAACTCACCTGAATGTTAATGTTGAATCGTGCTGGTGTGAGTTCCTTCCTACCGCTGAATCCATCTTCAGATTTACGAGGTTAAGAGAGGGCGTTAGTTGGAACATTGAATATCCCTGGAGAAAATGGGGGAAAAACAATCAAAGTGACACCAGATCTGAGAGGGCGTGGGATAACTGAACAATCTGGAGCGCTCTCCTCGAAAAAAATAACAGGTGATCTGACGGAGGGTTTTTAAATTGTTAAGGGATTTGATCAGGCAGACATGGAGATGTTTATACCTGTGGGGAGTCCAAACCTAAGGGCCATAAATATAAGATGGTCACTGGTAAATGAAAATACAAGCTCCAGAAAGGACATTACCATTTATGACATCCACCTTGTTTGCTTTCATGTGAATATAAGTATGCAATTGACTGAGCGGCCAGTGGTCATGTGGCCACTATCTGATTAACCCTATGTTCCCACTTCAGTTGTCCAATAATCCTATCACAGTGGATGGTGCTTTGCGTCTTTTAGAGATCTTCCGGAAGAACGATAAATCAAACTTGGAAACGATCAGACTCAAAGTAAGCACCACCCTTTGCTTACATGATTTGGGACAGTATTGATTGGATATTAGCAAAATGAGCGTGAAATACAGCTCACATACTGAGGTGATAGCTTTTTTCACATTACTGTCCATCAATGTGAATTGCCTGGGCACAACAAATACAGGAACATCAGGCAGTGGAAGGGTGCACGAGCTACAGGGGAGCCTGATTGATGTTCAGTGCAAGTTAGCAGGAAATAAGTAGCAGTACAGGAAACAAAAAGGAGAGCGATTGGCATTGGTGCAGTTTGTAACAGAAAGGAGGAACAATCAATTAGACCAGGGGTGGGCAAACTACGGCCCGCGGGCCGCATGCGGCCCGCCAAAGGAATTTCTGCGGCCCACCAAGTCATTAAAAAAAAAAAAAAAATTTTATTTTTTAAATTTTTATTTTTATTTTTTTATTTTTTTTTAAGGTTAATGGGGGGGGGGGCTGTTGGGTTACTTACTGGTATAGGGTGGATACGTTGACTTGAGTAGGGTGATCATTGCTCGGCACAACGTCGAGGGCCGAAGGCCCTGTTCTGTGCTGTACTGTTCTATGTTCTATATGAGGCGCCCAGAATCAATACCGGGTGAAGTAATTATTTTACTTAATATACTATGCGGCCCTTTGTGAATTGTGAATTTCTGAATGTGGCCCTTGCACGGAAAAGTTTGCCCACCCCTGAATTAGACCATGGAGTGTATAGTGAGAGGGGTTGAGCATCAATCACAGGATTAAGAAAATTAATAGTCTACATCCAATACTGGTGCAGCTACATCTGGAGTTTCAAGTACAATTCTGCTCACGACCAAAGATACCCAGACATTTCAGATGGTACAGAAAAGGACAACCCAATTGGTTATCCTGCAAATAGATAATAAGGCAGAGCTGGAAATGCTCGTACAGTTCAGACAGTGTCTGTGCAGAAAGAGACAGAAAGAGAAAGAGATACAACGTTCCTGATCGATGACCTTTTAGCATACCTAGCTTAAGTCATCTGAGGTATGAAGAGAGTCAACATATTCAAGGAGAAAAAAACATAGCATAGGGCTTTTAGAGCTGTTTGTGTCCAGTGAGCTACAGAATCATTCGACTGCCTGTTTCGTTGTTTGCAGAATGTGCTAGTGAATGACACCTTCATGGAGTTATTGAAGACTGTCACTCATGATCATCCACAGTTTCAGATTGAAACTAAAGGAATTGGAGGATCCATTATTGGGAGCCGACCAGGTCGAACTGACCCAATGAAAGTGATACAGGTAAGAAGAGCCTATCAATGTAGATCCTTACCAAAGTACTATGAAGGTAGTCCTATTCAGCTAAACAAAAACTTGCATGTGCCTGAATATTCCAACTTTCCCATCCTCAGGATGTGCCAAAGTGCTTTACAACCAATAAAGTTACTTTTGAAGTGTGCTCACTGTTGGTTTGTAGACAAACATGGCAGACAATTTGTGACCAATAAACTGCAGTGAGTAACAAATCTGTTTGGTGGTGTTGAATATAGAACATACAGTGCAGAAGGAGGCTATTCGGCCCATCGAATCTGCACCGACCCACTTAAGCTCTCACTTCCACCCTATCCCCATAACCCTAACCTTTTTATCACCAAGGGCAATTTATCATGGCCAATCCACCTAACCTGCATGTCTTTGGACTGTGGGAGTAAACCGGAGCACCCGGAGGAAACCCACGCAGACATGGGGAGAATGTGCAGACTCCGCAGAGTCAGTGACCCAGCGGGGAATTGAACCTGGGACCCTGGTGCTGTGAAGCCACAGTGCTATCCACTTGTGCTACCGTGTTGGTAGAGGAATTCTCTGTATTTTTTTTAAAAACAAAGTGTCATTGGATCTTTGACATCCACTGACATTGTAAATAGTTCTTTCTCCTTCGGTTTCATAATCTTTAACAAAAATTTGCATTTATGTTGCACCTTTTGCAATAGTGAATGTCGCAAGGTGTGTCTCCAGAGTGTCAACAACTAAATATGGGCCTGAATCTTTAAAATGATGGGGACTTGACCCCACCTTCCGTGGGGGTTTGGAATGCGCTGCCTGGGGGAGTGGTGGAGGTGGATTCCATGGAAGGTTTCAAAAGAGAGCTGGATATATATTTGAAAGTGATTAATTTAGAGAGCTACGGAGTAGGGCTGGGGAATGGGACCAGCTAGGCAGCCCTTCTGGGAGCTGGTGCGGACTCGATGGGCTGAATGGCCTCCTTCTGTGCTGTAAATAACAAAAAAAAATAGTCAGCGGGTGCACATCCCCACCGACTCTGACAGGCCCACTGCCATTTTACACTCTAATGATCATTGACCGGCAATGGGCGGGACTTCCATCCTCACTTGGAGGGATCCCACCTTGGAGAGCCGCTGGCAATGAGGGAATTGAAATTTTGTTGGGTTCTAAGAGTGCTATCTGCTGTTATCTCAACGAGTCTAACATTGCAAAACTGCACCTGGCTGAGCTGTGAATGGATCAGAGCAAGGGATCTTTCCTGTGCAACTGACTGTGCTACATCTGACTGAGCAGTGCTTGATGCTGACAGTGGAAACTAGTGTTCCACTACCCAACATTATTAACCCTCGACTTGAACAACTAGTCATTTGGTAGTATGGAAATTCATTATTGCTGAAAAAAAGAAGTGGGAGCAATGCCTCCACCAATCAGCATCCACTTGTTAACCAATCAGCATTCTTTTATACTCGTGCAGTATAAAGTTGCTGTTTCCCCTGACATTGGTATTCTTGTGATTGGTCTGATCAGTGCAAGACGAAAAGCTTCGACAAAATGTATTTTTTCAGCACAGCCAGTATGCTAAATCCTTCAAGAAAGGAGGACTGAGAAAGAAATATGTACTGAATAAATAGTTTTACATTGTCATTGATGGCTGTGCAATTGTTTTAAACAGGATTACCTCGACAAGCGAAAACTGCGACTCTCTGATTTCTTCCGAAACATGGACAAGGTTGGAAATATGAGTGTACCTGTCCCCGACTTCAGGAAAGCGTTACAGGTTTGGGAAGGTTCTGACATAAATGTACTTCTGAAAATGTACACATCCTATCAAGAACAAAAATTGCATTCCACATTAAGATTTGGAAAGCCAGCCTTATAGAATCCTAGGTTTGGTCATTTCAATCGAAAGGGAAAATGCTGGAAAATCTCAGCAAGTCTGGCAGCATCTGTAGGGAGAGAAAAGAGCTAATGTTTCAAGTCCGATGACTCTTTGACAAAGCTTTGACAAAGAGTCATCGAACTCGAAACATTAGCTCTTTTCTCTCCCTACAGATGCTGGCAGACTTGCTGAGATTTTCCAGCATTTTCCCTTTCGTTTCAGATTCCAGCATCCGCAGTAATTTGGTAATTTCAATCTTGAGCTACGTACTACGGTGCTGACAGGCACAAATTATAAATACAACTGAAAGCAGCAACGTTAAAATTAGAGCTAGGCAGTTCAGAGGTGATGTCAGGAAACACTTCTTCAGAATAAAAGTTAGAGAGAATCTGGAACTCTCGCCCTGAAAATCTGTGGAGGATAGTTGGGCGTCAATTGAAAAATTCTAAACTTTAGACGTAATTTAACTAAATGGGAACAAAGTCCCATGGCGAGCACGCTTAGCTGTGTGTTTCCCGACGCTCGAAGTGCCGAGAAATATAACGTTATGAAACGTCACCCGGGTTCGATAGGGGGCCTCAGTGGGGAAAGCGAGGCCGTCCATAACCCCATTTTCTACACTGAGGAACTCCGCTCACCGGAACCCCTCAGTGCAGCGAGAGATCGGAACGCCATTTTTAAATAGCGGCCCAATCTCTGGAGCCCCTGACCCCCCCCCCCAACTCACTATCAGGGGCTCCACAGGCCCCCCAACACCCGTGCAGGGCACCTCCCGGCCCGATCAACGCCGTCCATAAAAATGCCAGCATGGCACCTTGGCAGTGCCAACCTGGTACCCTAGCAGTGCCACCTGGTCACCTTGGCAGTGCCAACCTGGTACCCTAGCAGTGCCACCTGGTCACCTTGGCAGTGCCAACCTGGTACCCTGGCAGTGCCATCCTGGTACCCTGGCAGTGCCAACCTGGTACCCTGGCAGTGCCACCTTGCATCCTGGCAGTGCCAACCTGGTACCCTGGCAGTGCAAACCTGGTACCCTGGCAGTGCCAACCTGGTACCCTGGCAGTGCCAACTGGGTACCCTGGCAGTGCCATCTTGCACCCTGGCAGTGCCAACCTGGTACCCTGGCAGTGCCATCTTGCACCCTGGCAGTGCCACCTGGTACCCTGGCAGTGCCAACCTGGTACCCTGGCAGTGCCACCTGGTGCCCTGGCAGTGCCACCTGGTACCCTGGCAGTGCCACCTGGTCATCTTGGCAGTGCCAACCTAGTACCCTGGCAATGCCAACCTTGTACCCTGGCAGTGCAAACCTGGTACCCTGGCAGTGTCACCTTGCGCCCTGGCAGTGCCAACCTGGTACCCTGGCAGTGCCAACCTGGTACCCTGGCAGTGCCACCTGGTAGCCTGGCAGTGCCAACCTGGTACCCTGGCAGTGCCACCTGCTACCCTGGCAGTGCCACCTGATACCCTGGCAGTGCCACCTAGTACCTGGCAGTGCCACCTGGTCACCTTGGCAGTGCCAACCTGGTACCCTGGCAGTGCCACCTGGTCACCTCGGCAGTGCCAACCTGGTGCCCAGTAGGCAGTGCCAGGCTGGCACCCAGTAGGCAGTGCCAGGGTGTCGGGTGGGCAGTGCCAGGGTGGCACCAGCAGCGCCAGGGTACCACCCTGCCCAAAGTGCATGCACCTGCGGGCCCCCCATGAGTGTTGATCGTCTGGATCCCATTTGTGGAGACCAGTACGGAACGGCGCTTGCCCGAGGTCTCTGAAGCGAAGGGGATAGATCCCATTGCCTCGGGTGCCTCGGGAAACTGCATATTAGAGTGAGACTAGCTGACAATGGGTGGGATTCACATTGCAACGTCTCGCAAGGCTTTGGGAACTGGGTAGATCCCGGGAGTGGGACTTCCCAGCATCTGTTGGCCACTTGGCACTGTGGTGTGTTGCTTTTCAGGCGCAATGCGGCTGTTCAATCCCGCCAAAGTATTAAGAGATTTTAAAAATTCATTCATGGGATGCGGGTGTTGCTGGCTAGGCCGGCATTTATTGCCCATTCCTAATTTCCCTTGAGAAGGTGGTGGTGACCTGCCTTCTTGAACTGCTGCAGTCCATGTGGTGTAGGTACACTCAAAACAGAGCCAAAATGGGTAAATGGAGTTCCGATATAGATCAGTCGTGACATAACGGAATTGTGGAGCAGACCCAATGGCTTACTCCTCTTTTCAATCTACAATCATTCACATAATATGGTTACTGCTTGCATTTATTGTCCAACCCTAATTGCCCATGAGAAGCTGGTTGTTCCTGTCTTCTTGACCGCCCACTCCATGTGGTGATGGTATATTTCCAAGTCTGAATGGTGCGTGTGGCTTGGAGAGGAAATTGCAGGTGGTCGTATTTGCATCCACCTGCTGTCCTCATGTTTCTAGGTGGTCAAGGTCTGGCAGGAAATGTTTGAAAGCTTTGGCGAGTTGCTGCTGTGTATCTTGCTATGATGTGGAGATGCCGGCGTTGGACTGGGGTGAGCACAGTAAGAGGTCTTACAACACCAGGTTAAAGTCCAACAGGTTTGTTTCAAACTCTAGCTTTCGGAGCACTGCTCCTTCCTCAGGTGAATGGAGAGGTATGTTCCAGAAACATATATATACAGACAAATTCAAAGATGCCAGACAATGCTTAGAATGCGAGCATTTGCAGGTAATTAAATCTTTACAGATCCAAAGATGGGGTAACCCCAGGTTAAAGAGGTGTGAATTGTCAGGATCAGGCGTGGCTGGTGAACCCAGCATTTATTGCCCATTCCTAAATGCCCTTCAGAAGGTGGTGGTGAGCTGCCTTCTTGAACAGCTGCAGTCCAGGAGGTGTAGGTACATCCACTATGCTGTTAGGGAGGGAGTTCCAGGATTTTGATCCAATAACAGTGAAGGAATGACGATATATTTCCAAGTCAGGGTGGTGAGTTATTTGGAGGGGAACTTCCAGGTGGTGGGGTTCCCAGGTATCTGCTGCTCTGGTCTTTCTAGATGGTAGTGATTGTGGGTCTGAAAGATGCTGTCTAAGAAACTTTGGTGAGTTACTGCAGTGCATTTTGTAGATGGTACACACGACTGCTGCTGTTCGTCGGTGGTGGAGGGGTTTGAATGTTTGTGGGAGGGGTAGCAATCAAGCGGGCTGCTTTGTCCTGGATGGTGTTGAGCTTATCGAGTGTTGTTGGAGCTGCACACATCCAGGAAAGTGGAAAGTATTCTATTACACTCCTGACTTGTGCCTTGTAGATGGTGTACAGGCTTTGGGGGGTCAGGATGGGAGTTACTGTCCTTAGAATTCCGTGCCTTTGACCTGTCCTGGTGGCCACAGTATTAATGTGACAAGTCCAGTTCAGTTTCTGATCAATGGTAACCCCCAGGATGTTGATTGTGGGGGATTCAGCAATGGTAATGCCCATTGAATGTCAAGGGGCGATGGTTAAATTTTCTCTTGCAGGTGTGGTGTGGTGTGAACGTAACTTGCTGCTTGTCAGCCCAAGCCTGGATATTGTCCAGGTCTTGCTGCATTTCAACATGAATTGCTCCGTTATCTGAGGGCTGCAGTATTTTGAAAGAAATAAATTTTAAGCAGGTGCAAAGTAGGAGGCCAGCAAAGGAGAGCATTGGAGAGTCAAGTGTTATGTGAGAGTACCTTTAAGAAATGGGTGTTTATTACTGCAGTGGTGTCAGAGTGTGGGTGGAGCTGGGCTTTCTGTCTGCTTTTTACTTTTGTTTTAGGTTGTTTGCTGCAGGGTGTGTTTTAGTTTCGTTTTCAGAGCTGGATAGTTGCAGTCAAAGCCAGAAGGGGTATTAGAGTCTCTCTCTGTAATCTAAAAAACTGTAAATCGCTGCTTTGGTGACTTGAAACTAATAACTGCTCTCAGTAGTGACTTGACCCTGATGTGCTTCTGTTAAAAGTTCTTTTTTTAAGTCTGATGGATCTTAAAAGGACAGCTTAAGGATTACTTGTTGTATTCTTTGGGGTTGTATTTGAATTAATGGTTGCTAAGATGTTCACTGTACGTTTTAAAAAGGTTAACTTGTGTTCATAGAATAAACATTGTTTTGCTTTAAAAAATATTTTTCCACTTCTGCTGTATCACCCCTGTAGAGTGGACCGTGTGCGCCCCATACCACAATCTAGTAAAAGTTGTGGGTCAGGTGAACTCCATGATACACTTTGGGGTTCTCTAAACCCTGGCCCATAACACAAGTCTGTAGGCAACAATATCATGCATAAAGGTTTCAGCAAAAGATGGACTGCGTCAGGGGTGCAGACTACAACTATCTGCTCATGGAGGGTAAATACCAACATGGGCTTTCCACATGAAAAACCCCAAACGAGATTCCCAGTCCCTTGATGCTGCAGTTGGGAATCTCAATCGGCGAGAGAATGGAGCATCCCCTGAAAAACGGGTTGGATTCCAAGCGGCAGACCCATTGCCGTCCTCCCTTCCCCCACCACCGTCCGTAATGGGCTGACCATCCCGTGCCCGAATATGCAAATTCATGATTAGCATGCACAGGCATATAATTAACGGGCTGGAAACTCCCGATTCTCTCCCCACACCGTGATGCTTCGACCCCCAAAGCAGGCTTTGGTGAAAGGTTGGCCAAGCGCAACCCTGCTGTAGTGGAGCCAGAGAGGGGTCAGGAGACTGATAGGTTACCCCTCTGCGGCTGCCAGGCTGTAGAGGAAGGACGTCCCCCCCCCCCCAAGGGTCCCAAGGGTTGGGTGGGCTCGGACTTTGGATGAGGGATTGACCCTGGGAACCCATCCCCCTGGGGGTGGGGGTTCTCTGTCTGATCTATCCTTCCAGTCCTAGGCAACCTGATGAAGATCATCCTTGGCACCCTCTGCTCAGCAGCATACTCCCGGCCTGAGTATATTTTAGTTTTAATGTGGCCTCCTCAGCCTGAACTGCTCTGCCTGACAGCTGAAGGGCAGTCCCAGAAGCTCAGTGAAGAATCAATGCACAAACACTTGTCTTTTCCTAACATCTGCTCCCTCAGACAAAACCTTTAAAAGAGCAGCTATTACTAGTGTCAGAGACTTTCTCAAGGGTCAGGATGTGTGTTGTGCGAGGGGGGGGGGGGGTACTGGAATTCCAGTGGAATCTGGTGAGCTCTCCACCATGCACAAATTTGCATGGTTAAGGAATGAGATGGCACCTAGGCACTGCTCCCAGCAGAAGCGCGAACACGCGCGATTCTCCAATAGCGGGCACACAGCACAGTGGTTTGCTCTGTTCCTTCACAGCTCCAGGGTACCAGGTTCAATTCCCGGCTTGTGTCACTGTCTGTGCAGTGTCTGCATATTCTCCCAGTGTCTGTGTGGGTTTCCTCCGGGTGCTCCGGTTTCTCCCCACAAGTCCCGAAAGACGTGCTTGTTAGGTGAATTGGACATTCTGAATTATCCCTCTGTGTAGCCGGACAGGTGCCGGAATGTGGCGACTAGGGGCTTTTCACAGTAACTTCATTGCAGTGTTAATGTAAGCCAACTTGTGACAATAATTAAGATTATTATTATTATGAGACTCCCGAATGGAGAATTCCGGTCCTCGTTTCTGTGTAACCTTTTCCATAGAAGTATGTCTGTTTCAGTGTTTCCCATTCCTCTGTTATCAATGTTATTCCATCAGCAATTCAACATCCCACTGGATCTCGTTCAGGTTGAGGAACTACTCAGCAAACTTGACCAGGACAACACTGGAACAATTGACTACCGGTAAGGAATTTCAGCATGAGCAGAGTATGATAACATGGTTACGTCACTGGACTAGTACTCCAGCTATTTGCACTAATGATCTCATGATATGAGTTCAAATCCCACTGACAGATCATAAGAAATAAGAGCGGGAGAGGCCATTCGGCCCTTTGGAGTGCTAGGATCATGGCTGGTGTAATTGTGGCCTCGAGCTTATATTCCTGCCACACGGATCAACCAACTTGTCAATCTTGGTCAGAGTATTGAATCTGGAGGGGGATGGAACTACTCGTTCTAAAAAGAAAATCATTCTGGGGATATGGGCATTGCCGGAAAGGCCAACATTTGTTGTTCATCCCGAGTTACCCTTCAGGTGGTTGGGTCTTCTCCTTGAACTGTTGCCACCAATGTGATGGCGATCCAGTGGCCACGCTGCTCCGGAAAAGCAGCTTCCGCGGCGCAGCATGGCCGATAAATGCCGGGAGAATCTGCTCCCGGGATTTACCTGGCTTGCAGCGCTTGCAAGATCCAACACGATCTCGCGAGACATTATGATGTAAATCCTACCCACAATGGACGGGATCATTTTTTGCCAAATCTGCATATGAGTGAGACAGCTAGCCTCACTCAAATGTGAAGATTCACCAGGTACCTGAGGCTTTGGGATTCATACCCTTCACTTCGGAAACCTCGGGTGAGCGCCGTTCAGCACTGGTCCCCACATACGTGCCTTTGCAAAGAAGGTCTGGAGAGAGATGCGGTGGTATTTGTCAAGGTTCATCCCGAGCAGCTCTGTGACACAGGACTCTGTGCTCTACAGACTGTTTCCAGGGACACACACCGAGACAAACATCAACTGCTGCTGGAAGGTCATCAACTCGGTGAAAGACGCTCTTTGGTCTGCCCAAAACTTGCTGATCTTCCAGTGCAAAGAATTGTCCTCGACCAAGTGTTGCAGACTGGCACATTCCAAGGTCCAGGACTACGTGCTGAGGGACGCACTCAAGCTTGGGGCAGCTGCCGCCAAGGCGCAATGGGGAAAGACCACAGTGTAAGGTCTTACCAGCAAATGTACACCAAGGGGTGGGTAACAGTGTAAAACCCCTCGGTCTGGGTCTTCAATACTCCAATGTAGAAAAGAAACATGACAATATAAATATTTAAGAAAGAATTGTAACGTAAAGAGGGGGGCTCCGGTTTCCTCCCACAGTCCAAAGATGTGCGGGTTAGGTGGATTGGCCATGATAAATTGACCTTAGTGTTGGGTGGGGTTACTGAGTTATGGGGATAGGGTGGAGGTGTTGACCTTGGGTAGGGGGTAGGGTGCTCTTTCCAAGAGCTGGTGCAGACTCGATGGGCTGAATGGCCTCCTTCTGCACTGTAAATTATATGTAAAAATATGGGTGTAATGTCATCCCAACTGAATGGAAGAAAGTCAAGTGAATGTGTAACTTTGATGGAAATGTACAGTCAAGACAATTTGAAATGTTCTGTAATGTTTATTATAGATTTTATAAATAAAGTATATTTTTTGAAAAAAAAAAACTGGTCCCCACAAACGGGGGCCAGGCACTTGGCGGGGGTTTCTCCCAGGGAATCCCAGTTGCATGTTCTTTGGGTGGTTTGGTGTCCTGGCACTGCTGGTGCCACCTGGGTACCCTGGCAGTGCCAGCTGGGTGCCAGGTTGGCACTGCCAAACTGCCATTTTTGCACGTATGCAATTGGGCTGGGGGTACCCTGCATGAGTGTTGGGAAGCAAAGACCCTCCCATAGCGCATTCGGGCTGGGGTGAGGGGGGGGTGCGAGATCGGGGATTCCTTCGGGGGCCGCGGACATCGCGACACCATTTTAAAATGTTGCTGCACTTTACAAAACGGGGCTACATGTGACCTCTGCCGCGCATTCCCCATTCAGGCCCCTTATTCAACGTGAGCCGCGTTGAATAGCCGTGTGTTTCTAGGCACTGCAGAAGGAGGCCATTCAGCCCATTGGGTTTGCACCAACCCTCTGAAAGAGCACCATATCCAGGCCCATGCAGCAACCTATCCTCTGAACCCAGCAACCCCACCTAATCTTTTGGATACTAAGGGACAATTTAGCATGGTCAATCCACCTAATCTGCTCATCTTTGGACTGTGGGAGGAAACCGGAGCAACCAGGGAAAACCCACGCAGTCACGGGGAGAACATGCAACCTCCACACAAACAGTCACCCAAGGCTGGAATTGAACTCAGGACCCTGGCATTGTGAGGCAGCAGTGCTAACCACTGTGCCACCATGCCGCTCGCACTGGCACCTCCCTTCATCCCTGGGAATGGCCAGGATGCCCGGGGTTGCATTTACATGCAGGTTTCGCAGGACCGTTCATGGGGTCCATGTTCCTCATCATTGTGGATACACACTCGAATTGGCTGGAGGAGTACTGAGGTGTCCAGGATGGCCTTGACCACATCCAACCCGTATCATACCTCCTCCAACGGCCTAACGGAAAGGACGGTCCAGATCTTCAAAAAGCAATCCACGCGTCCATGGACACGCGGCTGGCATGGTTCCTTTTTAATTATCGTACGATGCCACATGTGATGACGGGAATCGCCCCAGCGAAACCTTTGATGGTCCGATAACTGAGGAACCTAGTTGAGTCTCATGTTTCTGAGCCTCAGCAGGAATGTGGAGATGCAGCAAGAGATGCAGAAGAGGCAGCGATACGTGAGGACGCCAGGGCAGCATTTTCACTCTGGGGATGGAGTCTACAATTTTAGTGATGGGCACTTTGGCTCCCAGGCGTCATGCTGGAGGAAATACGTCTGGTCTTTTACAAAGTCCAAGTTCAGGGGAGAATGCAGCGAAAGCTCTTGGTCCAGCTTAAGGAGCGAGAGCCCTCACTTCGTGACACCCAACTAGCAGTATTGACGTCTCCTCCAAGCCAGGAACTGCCCCTCAGCCTGGGGTCCTATCCATCTGGGTCACAGCACTGGGCCCAGCAGGGGGAGGATAATTCCAGATCAGGGATGGATTGGATTGGATTGGATTTATTTATTGTCACGTGTATCAGGTTCAGTGAAAAGTATTTTCACTGGATGGACACGGAAGTAGCCGTCCATACCTGCAGAAGGCGTCGTGTTCGGGACCAAGGCCCCGGCAATAACTCTGCAGAGGTAGGCAAGGAAATGGCGGTCAGCAAACCGATACGCTCCGCCCGACCCAGAGCTGCCGCATGTGGAAGCACAGCCGCTGGAAAAGCAGCGCAGAGGCCCTCACTGTTGGTGGATGACAAAGGACCACTGGACTTGGGGGTGGGGGGGTTGGTTATTATAGCTCCCAGGAGTACCTCAAGGAAACTCGTGGAGTACGAGGGGTGAAGGCCACACAGCTGAAGCAAATGAACATAAAGCCGGCCAAAGCAGAGCCTGGTGTGGTTAGGTCTCCCAGAAAGGATTGTACTGGGAGCGAGTTGCTGCCTTGAGCAGAATATTGCATATAGTTGAATAAACCTCTATTCTGTTACCGCTGGCTTCCTCAAGTTACTAACTATGGATTCTATCCAGCTCCATAACCTGTTCCTACTTTCCTCCCATATCCCTTTATCCCCAAGAGATATAGCTAACTCCTTCTTGAAAGCATACAGGGCAAGATTCTCCGCACTCCCGACGGTGCGGAGAATAGCGTGGCTCGTAAAATTTTACGGCTACGCTGTTCCGACGCCCTCCCGCTATTCTCCCCCCCCCCCCCCCACGCCCAACTCCCGACACGAATCGCTGCCGCCGTTTTTTTACGGCCGGCAGCGATTCACAGCTGATGGATGGGCCGAGTTCCCAGGCCTTTACGGCTGTTTTTACGAACGGCAAACACACCTGGTCTGGCCGTTCGTAAAAACGGCCGTAAACTCTCGCTTTTTATAACCATGGCACCGATTGGCACGGCAGTACCACGGCCGTGCCAAGGGTGCCATGGGCCCGCGATCGGTGGGCACCGATCGCGGGCAGCGGGCCCGATGCCCGCGCACTATTTGTCCTTCCGCCGCCCCGCAGTATCCATTCGCGGGGCGGCTGAGGGGCATCCCGGCCCGCGCATGCGCGGGTTTCGCGCAAATACGCGATGACGTCATCCGCGTATGCGCGGGTTGGAGTCTTCCAATCCGCGCATGCACGGCTGACGTCATATGACGCGTCAGCCGGCGCTAACTCGGGCAAGCGGGCTTAACGAAATTCGTTAAGCCCGTGATGCCGGAGCTTACGGCGTCGGGCTGCTAGCCCTGACCGGGGACCAGAATCGGTTCCCGGTCGGGAAGGGGGGGGCTGGCGTCAAACCCGCCCGGGTTTGACGCCAGCCTTACGATTTCTCCCGGTTTGGGAGAATCGCGCCCACAATGTTTTGGCCTCCAATGCTTTCTGTGGTCGCGAATTCCACAGACTCACCACTCTCTGGGTGAAGAACGTTCTCCTCATCTCAGTCCTAAATGGTCTACCCGGCATCCTCTGATTGTGACCCCTGGTTCTGGATTCACCCAACCTCGGGAACATACTTCCTGAATCTGCCCTGTCTAGTCCTATTAGAATTTTATAGGTTTCTGTGAGATCTCTCCTCATTCTCAAACTCCAGTGAATACAGGCTGAAAATGTCAATAAAACAAGGGCAGGTAGCCTTCAGTTTTAAGGGTAAGCATATGAAACACATACCACCCTTTACTCATGATCGCTACACAGATTATACCTGATCCTCCAGTACCTCAGCCGCCTGCTACACACTAAACTGCTTTTTATCTCTTTTCAAAATAGCTTCACTCTGCCTCAGGAACCGTAGATTTTGATAAATCAGGTGACATGTACCAGAGGGTAAAGGCCAACTAGAGAGCAAAAAATGGAGAGAGAAGATGAGGTTAACTACAGAACACTGTATGTTATGTTACCTTTTCCATGGCAACTTTTTGTTCTATTTACTATTAAAAAAGAAATATTAAAGTAAGTTATTCATTTCAAATTTTCTTTTCAAGGGGATGTGTATTCTACAGAATTTGAGCCTAATATCACACGTTCAGAGTGTGGGAACACAGGAAAATACAAGCCAGTGCAAAGGCTGCATTCAATCTAACCATCCCAAAAACAATAACACAAAGTGTCTTCCTCAAATGGGTTTTTAAAAAAATTAAGCTGTATAAACTTGCATAAATCCCCAAACCTTTTAGAAACAAAGAAAAGCAATCTTAATGGGGGAATAAATAGCCCATGGACAAACTAATAATTACTCTTTCCCTGGGACAGGGTTCCGGTTTGGGATCTAGATGAAGGCACTGTATATACATACTAAATTGGTACTGACTTAAAATATTACCACTTATGTGCCTTGATCATGTTATCATAGAATTTACAGTGCAGAAGGAGGCCATTCGGCCTCATTCGGAACCCTACTTAAGCCCCCACACCTTCGCCCTACCCATGTTGAAATGTTTTAGAGACATTTGCACAAAGAAATCATCTTGGAGGCGCTAGCTGTTATTACAAAGGTAACACAATCAGACAATATTCACCAGCAACCATTCACAAAGAGGAGTAGATGACTGACAGATCATTGCTTCCTCGTGGTGCCTGAGGGAAATATGCAGGTCAGGACACTTCCTGGTCTGCTTCAAGTGGTGCCTTTGGGTCTTTTAACATCAGTCTGAACAGCTGGAATTCTCTTTAAAATAGCTTGGAATTGCTGACAATTGAATAGTATGTACTCCCCCTTTAAATGTTTAGGTTAGGAATATGGGTTAATTCAATAGAATACATTTCCCCTTTAATTATTCAGAATTGTGGACAATTGCTCCAGAAGTGACCTTTATGGTGTACCCCCAACATAATTTCAACAAGGCACCAGAAGTGCTAGAACCTAGGTGGACTTCAATATGCAGAGATCCGGCATTGTGGAGAGTTACAATTAGATTTTGAAGGGGACTTCAAGGGCCTTTGCTTCAGGGTATTGGCACAAGAAATGTCAGAACCAAAGGCAGAGTCTGGAGTTCCTACATAATTAAGAGTTGCTGACTCTCTTGGAATGTACTGAAACGAAAGACCAATCTCCAGGACAACGGCTATGAACAAGTCCGGAGTAAAATAAGAGGGACATTATTTTTTAAAATGTTTTAATCTTTCAATTCTTTGGCTATTAGTTTTAAAAGTATGTGAGATGTGGGAAAATGGTTGTTTGACTTACAGCCAAGACTCATCCAATTGGATAATGAAGAATCTGTTTGCTTTCTGATTGACAAATAGAGGAAGGCAGTGCACTACACGTGTGGACATGTTGGATAATGGCTGGTAGGAGCAGACAGGGTGGTTTGAAGCAGAAAAACAATGAGAACGCCCACAGGAATCAAATCAAATTGATTGATTGATTGATTGATTGATTTGATTTATTGTCACATGTACCAAAGTACAGTGAAAAGTATTTTTCTGCGGCCAAGGGAACGTACACAGTACATACATAGTAGACACAAGAATAATCAATAGGGAACATTGACAAATGGCACATTGACAAACAGTGATTGGTTACAGTGCGGAACAAGGGGCCAAACAAAGCAAATACATGAGCAAGAGCAGCATAGGGCGTTGTGAGTAGTGTTCTTACAGGGAACAGATCAGTCTGAGGGGGAGTCGTTGAGGGGTCTTGTAGCTGTGGGGAAGAATCCAATCAAAGTTAACCCCATTGCATCTTCGCCTTTTGGTCAATGGGCCAAAATCAATGACGTTTAGGAAACACGAGGCCTGAAAACGCAGTCTGCACGAGGAAGTGAGGTCCAAAGGAAGATGTTGAAATTTTGTGTCACAATTTAAATGTTGTCACCTTATAAAGATGCTTCCAGATGAGCCCAGTATCACCACCCCTCCGTCTACCTGTTTCCCGTAACAGCCTCCCAGAACAGGCGCCGGAATGTGGCGACTAGGGGCTTTTCACAGTAACTTCATTTGAAGCCTACTCGTGACAATAAGCGATTTTCATTTCATTTTCATTTTCTGGTTGGCCATGTGCCTTGGATGAATTTACCAGTGTCATGGGAATAAAGAGAGATGTACTCTTAATATGATAGTGACTTAATGCGATAGTGACATTTAAGGGACATCTTGACAAATACATGAATAGGATGGGAATAGAGGGATACGGACCCAGGAAGTGTAGAAGATTTTAGTTTGGATGGGCAGCATGGTTGGCACAGGCTTGGAGGGCCGAAGGGCCTGTTCCTGTGCTGTACTTTTCTTTGTTCTTTGTTCTACTGACCTGTGAAATTCGTGGTATTTCAAACAGTTAGATGTGATTAATCAGTGTTGTTTTAATTAAAATTATTTAATAATTCATGTTTTTGGCCTTGTGTTTCATGTTCTGCCTCCTTATCGTTTTTACCCTTTCTCCCTTTATCCCAATTCTGAGCTGAACAGGAATCTCGTCAACACCAGGAATCGGATGATCAGGGATCAACGGGAGCAACTCCACAAGGAGGAAACCCGCCAGAGGAAGGAGAAACAAAAGACCCAGAGGGTGTTGAAAACGCTCAAGAGTGCGATGAAGGCCATTAATCCAGGAAGTTCAATCGTTATCTTACCCAGTCAGGTCAAGTTCCCAGACATTCACCCACTCAAATCCTTTAGTTCCCAGTGCTCAGCTGGCACATCACTGAGCTCATGGCATCACATGGGAATGCCGATCAGCAGTCGGTACTCAGTGCCAATCCTGAGCAGTGTACAGATGCACCGTCCCTTTAGCCATTCCAGCAATGACCCCTCGGTCTCGGGTGCCAGGTTAAACTCTTCCATCCGGGTGCACTCAGTCTCACAACCTGACTTGCTGCCTAAATCACATGTATGCTCTCTGTCATGCTCAAGTGTGACATCCAATCTGGATGTAGACCCTGTCACGAAGTCGAGGCCAGTGACTTCATTTCGCACAGTGCAAGCATCAAGCTTTGGCCACAAATGACGGGAGGTGAAGACTCAGTATTTTTGCAGTCAGTGAAATCTTTGTCGTTCCATGGGATTTTATTGGCCTGTATAAATTTATGTCAGTAGTGACCCTCTTAATCACTTCCCATTAATTACCTCCCATCAATTATCTCTCAGCAGTGACTTCCCATCGCTTGCTTCTCCTCAGTCACTGCCTGCTAGCCGCCTCCTGTACGACAATGGCAAATCAAAAAACATTTTTAAAAATCAAATTCTTGCCCACTTTCTTCCCCTGCCCTCTTTTGAAGATATGCTGTGGTTCCACAGGCATCAGGCACCATTTACCGGTCAGAAAGTAACCATTATTTGTGTCCCAGTCTTCATAATGATAAAGCATGATTTCCCAATCACCATTTTGAATTCCTTGTCCCGAGTCAAGGACATTGGCATCACTGGGGTACAGACAAAATCAGCACTACCCAGGAATTAAACCTGGCATAGTGAATGCTTTCATGATCCATAGGCTACTAACCAGCAGCTCAATCAGGAGAGCACTTTTCAATGCTTTATTTATGCATTATTTTGTAACCTTTATCCTACTTACTGTAATTAACAAAAGAACAAGAGGCGAAATTCGATTTTCTTTTAATACACCGAGCTGTCAAGGTCTGAAAAATCCTTTCAGAAAAGGTGGTGGTTACAGATTCCATACCAATATTCAGAAGGGAGTTGTTTAAATATTCGAGGGGAAAATTTGAGGTTGTGGGAGAAAGGAAGGGGAGTGGGGCCAACTGGATAGCTCTACCAAAGAGCTAACTTAAGGACGATGGGCCGAATGGTGTTCTTCTGTGCTGTACCATTCCACGACTTTCACAGCTGTCTTGTCAGACATGTCGCCATGCCTTGAAAACTGAAATGGAAACTGTTGTGAAGATGTTGTTACATCACTAAGCAAGTTCATCATTAAAATAAAAACATGATACCTACTTTGTGTTAATTTGTTTGGTGAATGAATAATATGCCACTGCGGTACATGTTTTCTGAGACAGTCAACTTAACTCAACTGAAATAGATTACTGAAAGTGAATTAGTGCTCAAACTGAGGCTGCATAAAATTCTCCAGACCGTTAGTATTTTTGCTTTAGAAGGACACAATGCATCAGGAGGTATTTCAGCTGATGTTAGAATCCTACGTGAAATGAGTTCACTGATTTTCATCCTAGTTCCTGTTAGGTTTTCATCTGTGGCCAAAATGGAAACTAATTGCAAGTTCACCCCTTTTTACCTTACTACTTGCTTTTATAATTGATGTGCC
Source organism: Scyliorhinus canicula (assembly GCF_902713615.1). Taxonomy (NCBI): domain Eukaryota; kingdom Metazoa; phylum Chordata; class Chondrichthyes; order Carcharhiniformes; family Scyliorhinidae; genus Scyliorhinus; species Scyliorhinus canicula. The sequence goes on from NC_052147.1 coordinate 7,607,440, forward strand.
ATCAATTGCACGAGAGACGAGTTGCTTTACAAAAGTTAGGCTTTAATAAACTAGAACCTAGCCCTGCGGTTGTCTACAATAAAATGGACGACCGCCGGGCGTTTGACTATTTATACCTCGGCAAGGAGGCGTGGTTAACTCAGCCTCTCGACCAATCGGTCGAGAGGCACATGACCGACCAGAGCCAATGGTAAGCCGGTGGTCTGCCCCAATGGCAGACAGGTATGCAAATCATATCACCACAATAATGTCATTGTGGAATGCACACAGAGTGAAGACATGGAACGAAGGGTAGGATGCAAAAATAAAGGTTTATTGATGCGAACAATAACTACTCCACCCCCCAAAGGGCATCCCACTCCAACATGCATTCCGGTCGCTGTTTTTATCATCTGTGGGCTCCACTCATTAAAGGGGAAGCTCCACTCTGTTACCAGGGAACTTCGTATTCTGTGGTCACGGGTAATCGGATGGCCCACACCTTGTGACCTCTGTGAACACTTCTCAAGCCGTCCCCCCCAGACCTGAGTAACATCTGCCTCAGATGACTGGCACGAGGACCCCACTGTCCTCTTTGCCTAGGGATGGTGCCTAGGCATCGTCTGTGCGTGGTCCCGAGGCATATGCCAGGCAGGGGATCAACATTTCCGTGTTGAGTACCTGGGTGGAGACGGTTTGGCCGGCGCAGCATCAGGAATTGGCTGGCGGCTGAATTTCAATGCCGGTGTCAGAGTCGGATGGGTCTCGATCGATGGGGCGGGGAACTGGTTGATAGGGGATATGCGGAACCAGGGTCTGGAAAATCAGGGCCGGGGTTATGGAGCTGGTCCTCATGCCTGTTCAATTCTCGACCTGGTGCTTTCACCTTGTATGAGACCGGTCCGGTATGTGACAATACCACACCTGGGTCGCATGAGGCGGCACCGCCACAATTCTGGACATGCACTGAGTCGCCCAGGGAGATACATTGTAGGGGCGTATGGTGGCCCAAGTCCACTTCAAATGTGTCCTGGCCTCAGTGGACCTTCCCGCCAATGTCCAGGAGTAGGAGGCCCAGCTGAGTGCGGAGGTGGCATCGCATTAGCAACTCAGATGACGCGGCCCCTGTTGTGGTGTGTGGCACGGTCTGATAGCAGAAAAGGAACTGAGCCAACAGTGTCTCCAACCAGCCTGAGGTCTGCATCCTTAATCCCTGTTTGGATGTTTGGACCGCTCACTCGGCCAATCCATTCGAGGCCAGGCACTATGGAGCAGTCCGTACATGACGAATCCCATTTAATGAGCCAAACTCAGAACTGGTAAGAGCTGCCCCATTATCCAAAACTAGCACCTCCAGTGCTGAATGACTGGCACAACCGTTCGACCAGAGTTTTCATAGAATCATAGAATTGCTGCAGTGCAGAAGGAGGATATTATCATCGAGTCTGCACTAACTCTGAAAGAGCACCCTACCGAGGCCCAATTACCCTCAACTCCACCTAGGGACAATTTAGCAGACCCAATTCACCTAACCTGCACATCTTTGAACTGTGGGAGGAAACTGGAGCACCAGGAGGAAACCCACGCAGACACGTGGAGACCGTGCAAACTCCACACACAGTTGCTCAAAGTCAGAATTGAACCTGGGTCTCTGCCGCTGTGAGGCAGCAGTGCTACCCACTGTGCCACCGTGCTGCGGTAGTTGCTTGTATCTGGTCTACCTCCATCCACTTGGATGGGCATCAACTTCGCCTCTCTGATTGCCCGGCGGAGAATTTTACTGGAGTGGCGGTCGACATCACCACTGACTTGGTTGGGTGACCAGTACGACTTCCTGCGGTTGGAAAAGATAAAGTATGAGTTAAAGGGCTCAACCGAGGGGTTTGAGATAAGGTGCGGGATATTTGTGACCGTGTTTGAGGAGTTGTTTGTCACAGGGGGTGTGAGGGGGGTGACAAAGGAGGAAACATTGTGCGAACTGTATAGTTGATTGTTGGGAAGTTTGTTTCCCGGGGTATTTATGTGCTTTAACCTGTTTTGATACAGGTTTGTAATAAAGTACATTTTAAAAAAAAACTTTGAAGAGGAACATGGAGCCCTGGGACAGTCTCACAAAGTCAATGTGGAGGCGGGACCAGTATCGACCCAGCCATTCCCACGGGTGGAGGAGTGGCAACCTCTGGTGCTCCTGGGATGGCACACAATGCTGGTCCAACTTCTCAATGTCGGCATCTGTTTCCGGCCACCAGACGTAACTGCGGGCCAACATCTTCATTTTGGAAACTCCCAGGTGCCTGTAAGAGCGGGCTGTGCCACATTCCAGAACCATGAGTCCTGTTCCCAAAGGATAACGGTGCCCTTGGCGCTCAGCTATGGATTTTGGTTGTATCGGCTCACAGGTCACCTGGAAAAGCATGATGTTGGGCCTCTTATCAGATAATGTGCCAAACAGGGGATAACTGTGGTTCCATCTGGGTCCAAATCCGAATGCGGGATGCTGTTATTGGCAGAGTCGATGATTTCTCCTGAGCAAGCAGGTGTCGGCGGCCTGGTGGGACCAGGAGGAGGTTTAATTCATCGGCGAGAGAAATCTTCATCCCTGAACGGCGTTCCTGTGTGTACTCGTACGTGGCCAACAGCAGGGCTCCGCGTTGGATTCGTGCGGATGCCTGGTCCTTCATAAACAGACCCAACAAAGGCTTGTGGTTTCCGTGAATGCATGTCCATAAACATACTGGTGAAATTTCTTTACCCTGAAAACGACGGTCAGACTCTCCTTCTCGATCCGCGCATAGTTCCATTCTGCATCGGTGAGTGTCCTGATAGCGAACACATGGGGCGCTGCGACCCGTGATCCATGTGGTAGGCGAGGGTGGTCCCATCGCATGACAATGAGTGGCTTGACTGGGTTGAAATGGGTCAACAATTGGGATGACGAGAGCTGCTTTTTTAACTCAGGAAAGCCACTCATTGTGGCTGGGCCCATTCCCATGGCTGGCCCTTGTCAACAATCGATGGAGGAGGGGGTTGTCAGGTTGGGGATGAATTGGTTGGGGATGAATTTTCTGCAGTGGTTCACGTGTCTCAGCTTCTGGAACAGAGGTCTGCGAAGTGGCACCTACCTTGTCCTCAACGGGGTGCAGGTCTTTGCAGTTCACGCGATATCCTAAATAAGTCACCTCTGCCGTGTGGAACACTTATTTCTCTCCACGTAGCAAACGCTGGCTTTCTCGAAACGTGGGAGAACTTTGACCAGGTTCTGCAGATGTTCCCTGTCGGAGGACCACCATGATCAGTACATCTTCTAGGTAGATTGCCACATGGGGAAATTGCCACAGAATATTGTCCTTTACCTGCTGGAAAGTTGCACAAGCCGAGGAGACACCAAAGGGCAATTGGATTTACTCATACAGGCCCCGGTGTATATTAATCGTCACAAATCGACGGGACCCAGGGTCCAAAACCATCTGGAGATATTTGTGGCTCATGTCTACCTTTGTAAAGGTGCGACCGCCATTAAGCTTTGCTCAATGAGTGGAACATGGTAACGATCCAAACGAGAGACGCGGTTTACCGTCATAGTTGCCACAAAGGCGTACAAGCCATCAGGCTTCATCACGTGTACGACTGGGGCTGCCCAGTTGGAGAATTGGGGAATTGCACAGGACATATTATGCCCAATCACTCCAAACAATCCAGCTCTGCATCCACTTTAAGTCTCAAGGCATATGGGACTGGTTGGGCATGAAAATAGTGCGGCTGCGCTGATGGGGCAACACTAATTTTAGCCACTGTAAGTTTTATGGTGCCCAGACCCTCCTGGAAGATGTCAGGGAATTTAGTGTGGGTACATGCAGCAGACTTGCTGGCAGTCAAGGCGGAGGTACTGCAACCAGTCGCGGCCTCGCATGTTTGGTGCACCCCTGCGTACCACGAGTAACAGCAGATTGGCTGATCGTTGCCCTTCTGTGATTGGGACCACAGAGGTACCTGCAATGGCTCCCCCATATATGTTGACAGCCAGTTGTCAGTGTCCAGCAGAGCCAATGTCTGGATGTCCAATCGCCTGACTGGTCAAACGTTGGCAGTTGACTACAGAGACTGCTGCTGCGGTTCCAACTCCATCTGTATGGGGTGTCCATTCAACTGAAGTGTGACAGGGATCGGCGCTACTCATGGTGCCGCTATGCAACACAATTGCTGGTGTGAGTTGTCTTCCTCATCTAAATAGTGTGCCCGTTCTCAGGGAGGGCAGTCATGTCTGGCGGGGGGGAGGGCCTGCTCAGGCAGCCTAAGTTCAGGACCACCATGCCTTAGAGGTCCTAGACTCCCTGTTTTGCACTTTCGCAGGAGATGGCTATCTCAACTGCCTGGTGCAAACCCAAGTCAGTTTCCGCTCGGAGCATCTGTGCTGCCTCACGGATCCCATGAACCAAACGGTCTCTCAGGGTTTCGTTTAACGTTGTTCCAAACTTGCAGAACTCAGCGTGTTTCTGTATGCGGGCAAAAAAGTCAGTAATGGTTTCGCCCTGACTCTGGATGGCTGTGTGAAATCGAAAACGGCGGACAATTATCGGTGGCTTGGGGTTAGAACGTTTCCCGACTAATGTCACTAAGGCAGCGAGAGACCACTTAACATGGTGTATCAGGATAGGTCAGACTTTTAATGATACTGTAGGTGCCATCTCCGCAAATCATGAACAGGATTACCTTTTGCCTTTCATGGCCAATTATAATGGTTGTTCTAAAGAAATATTGCATTCGCTCAACCTACTGCTCCCCAGTCATCAGTACCTGCATCAAAGTGCTCCAATTTTCCAATGTGAGGCATGTCTGCCAGTTGATGAGCAACCTCCTGAGGCCTATGAAAAGTGGCCCGAGTTTGCAGCACTTTCGCCGACAGCAGCTCCATCCCATCCTCATCGCCAGTGTAGAATCCATACAGAATGATTACATGGAACGATGGGTAGGAGTTCCAGTTATCGAGGAGTGACGGGTTCTGTTATCTGCAGATAGAAAGGAGGTGGCCACATTTCTGAGGTTGCCACCTCCGCTGTGGTATGAAACAATTTTGTCTGAGGACAAGCTGGTTAGCACTGCTGCCTCACAGCGCCAGCGTCCCGGGTTCAATTCCAGCTCAGGTCTGTGCCGCGTTTATATGTTCTCCCCCTGTCTACGTGGGTTTCCTCCGAGTGCTCCGGTTTCCTCCCACTACCTAAAGATGTGCAAAATAAATGATTAGGTAGACAAGCAGAGAGAAACAGAGTTAATCTTTCAGGTTGATGATTCTTCATCAGAATAATATCAATCAGGGGCATATTCTGCATTGTTCACGATTAAGTACTTAGACCTATATAATACGTTGAAAAATTTTAATAGCATTCAGACCAACTTGTATGAATTAGAAACTGTATTATAAGCCATTTGTCCTATCTATAGTGACTGAGGAAGGCCAAAGATATGGGGCAGGATTTTCTGCCGTGGTGGGACCCACTGTTGGGGATGCAGCAGGCCAGCCAAACGTCCATTGACTTTCGGCAGGACTGGACAATTCCAGCGGTAAGCAGGCCCAGAGAATCCCACCCATGAATGTAATGGAGTGGATGAAGATACTAGAAGATCAGGGGGACATGTGGAACATATTCATGCCATAGGCAGATGATAACCTGGATTGCTATCACCTAATATCACCGTTCTGTCACTATTGCTGGGTCAAAATCCTGGAACACCCTCTCTAACAGCAATGTGGCTGTACCTACACCACATGGTTCATGAAAGCAGCTGACCGCCACCTTCTCTAGGGCCATTAGGGATGAGCAATAAATGCTGGCCTCACCAGAAACATCGACATCGATATCCCATGAACAAATAAAAGAAAAACGCCAGTCACTAATCAGTCATCAAGACGTCAGAGCTGGTTACTGTACAACCGTGCTAACTGTAACTCAATCATTGAAGCAAATTTCAGCTTAAAGAGTACAATCATAAGCCATATTTATTACTTTAAAGCTTTCCGCCAACATTGATATTTGATTGGAAATAGGGTTGAAGGTTACAAGCATTATTGGAGGCAGAGATGATCGATTACCCCCAGAAACCTCAGCACAAATTTTAGACTGACCTTTCAGTGCAGTACTGATGGTGTGCTAAACTGTTGGAGGTACTGGTTTTGGGACGAGACATTAAGCAATGGTCCCATCTAGCCTCTCAAATAGACATAAAACATACCAGGTCATTATTCAAAGGAAAATAAGGAAGGTTTCCCAGTGCTGTGGACAATATTTGGCCTTCAACCAACCTCACTATAAAAGATCATCTGGTCAATTACCTCATTGCTGTGTACAAATTGACGTATCACACGCCTCGACATTACAACAGTGAATTAATGAATTGACTGCAAAGTGCTTTGGAATGTCCTGGGCTGGTGAAAGGTGTGATATAAATACAAGTTTGTACTTTTATTTCTGTGACAGACCGTCCAACCTCTATTTTATCATGTGCCATGTATTTCTGTACCATGTAGTTTTGGAGACAAACATAAAGTCAAAATCCCTGCTCCTATTCATAGAATTTACAGTGCAGAAGGAGGCCATTCACCCCATCGAGTCTGCACCGGCCCTTGGAAAGAACACCCTACTTAAGCAACATTTCCACCCTATCCCTGCCTAATCTTTTTGGACTAAGGACAATTTATCAATTTATCATGGCCAATCAACATAATTTATCATTGGCCAATCAACATAACCTGCACATCTGCACAGGGGCTGGTTTAGCTCACAAGGCTAAATCGCTGGCTTTTAAAGCAGACCAAGCAGGCCAGCAGCACGGTTTGATTCCCGTACCAGCCTCCCCGGACAGGCGCCGGAATGTGGCGACTAGGGGCTTTTCACAGTAACTTCATTGAAGCCTACTCGTGACAATAAGCGATTTTCATTTCATTTCATTTTCTTTGGATTTGGATTCCCGGAGGAAACCCAAGCAGACACGGGGAGAACGTGCAGACTCCGTACAGACACTGACCCAAGCCGAGAATCGAACCTATGACGCTGGAGCTGTGAAGCAGCTATGCTAACCACTATGCTACCTTGCTGCAGACACCTCAGGCGAGATTCTCCACAAATGCGGAGAATTGTAAAGCCTGCCATGGGACAGGCCGTGACCCACGGCAGCCTTCACGCCCACTTCCAGGGCCGATTCTCCCCCCGGGCGGGGCTAGAAGCACGGCCCCGTGCGTCATGGCGGTACGGCCTTGACGACGGTCGTCAAGGCTGCACGCCAAGCGTCACGCCTGCTGACGCGGCCGATGACGTCAGCCGCGCATGCGCACGTTGGTCAACGCCAACCCGTGCATGCGCAGTTGCCGTCTTTTCCCTCAGTCGCCCCGCAAGACATGGCGGCTTTATCTTGCGGGGCGGCGGAGGGAAAAGAGTGCGTCCATTACGGATGGACAGCCCGCGATCGGTGGGCACCGATCGCGGGCCTATGCCCCCCTTGGCATGGCCGTGGTACTGCCGTCCCAATCGGGCCCCCAGATGCCCAAAACGGGCATCTGGCGCCCGTTTCACGACGGCAGCGAGCAGGTGTGTTTGCTGCCGTGTTGAAACGGACGCGAAGGCCCGGCCGCTCGGCTCATCGGTCTCGGAGAATCGTGTGATTCGTGGCGTGGGTTGGGCATGGGGGGGGGGGGGGGGGGGGGGGTGAATAGCGGGAGGGCGTGAAAAATGTCGGGAGGCCCTCCCGCTATTCTCCCACCCGCCCCCTCAAGTTGCTTGTACTAACCAATCTTGATACTGTGATTCATAATTTATTGTTAAGGAGAGAACAGCATTAAAAATTACTCACTCTTCCAACTTCTTTATCGGGCAGGAGATACAAAATTCTGAGAACACGCACGAATAGATTCAAAAACAGCTTCTTCCCCGCTGTTACCAGACTCCTAAATGACCCTCTTATGGACTGAACTGATTAATACCACACTCTGTATGCTTCACCCAATGCCGTGTGTATGTATTTACATTGTGGACCTTGTGCTGCCCTATTATGTATTTTCTTTTTCTTTTATTTTCATGTACTAAATGATCGGTTTGAGCTGCTCGCAGAAAAATACTTTTCACTGGACCTCGGTACACGTGACAATCAACAAATCCAATCCAAAAATAATCTTTTCCAAGTCTCCAGCCCCATAAGTTCAAAAAGAACAAACAAAGAGAAGTGCAAAGAGTTTGCTGGGATTTGAGGTTCGGCTGCCACGTTTAGGGCTGCATGTGGCCTGTGGGTAGCAATATGGTGAGCACTGGTCTCTGGGACAAGGTTCTTTCTTATGCTGTTTGGAATAGGGAGTGTCCAATTAGGTTAGTCAATAATAATGTTGATTCTATTGGAAGGAGTGAACTTGAATGGACTTAAAAAGACGTACTTTGGTCAACTGGAAGTATTTTCACTGCATTGAGATCAAAAATGCTTCCTTTCCAAACACAATATGGTCCTGGATTCTCCACTTCACAACACGGGAATTGTGAATCATGAATGAGCGGAATGGGTAATCAAACAGGTGGGTAAACAAAAAATCAAAGTTTGTGCCGGGTGTCGATTCCAGCGCCATTCACACGGTCCCTCGCTGGCAACGATATCGATGTTTGCGCTCCATGCTGGCAGACCCATGAAAAACCATTGTTTGCTGGATTTCAATACCATTACCGGTGTGGATACTTCATGCAGCAATCTTCTGCTATGCTCCGCCTCTCTTAGGCAAAAGTCTTGTGGGCGCGAATTTGTGCAAGTATTTACGAGAGGGACCTGGGCACCATGGCTATGGAGGGTGAGGCTAAAACAGTGGTTAGCACTGTTGCTTCACAGCTCCAGGGTCCCAGATTTGATTCCCGGTTTGGTACACTGTCTGTGCGGAGTCTGCACGTTCTCCCCGTGTCTGCGTGGGTTTCCTCCGGGTGCTCCAGTTTCCTCCCACAAGTCTAGAAAGATGTGTTTGTTAGATGAATTGGACATTCTGAATTCTCCCTCTGTGTACCCAAACAGTTGCCAGAATGTGGCGACTAGGGGATTTTCACAGTAACTTCATTGCAGTGTTAATGTAAGCCTACTTGTGACACTAATAAAGATTATTATTATACAAAAACACTGAAAACACTCAATAATTGTCTGGCTTGCCGGGGGTGGGAGGGGGAGAGTGGGAGCTCCCTGGGCCAGAGGTGGACTTGGTGCCAAATCCGTAGACACGGGATGCACCCCTCAGGATCAGGTTAGAACCAACTCTAGCTGTCAGGCTCTTTAGCGCTAACTCCAACCCCCCAGTTACAATGCCTGATGGGCTGGGAATTATTCTCAATTCGCGCTGGCAGAGTGCTGGCCTATTTGCATGTCCTGATGCGCTTACTGAATAGTACCCCTAATAGAAGTGCGGATCGCACACTTTTCAGTCCCGGCACCAACACTTAGTCTCCCAAACACACAAGTCGGCTGAGATCCAACAACATATAGCAGAAAAAGTAATTCTTGGTCAACGGTTCTTGTGGATTCCTATTTCGTCTGTTCTTCATTACGTTCGGCAATTTGTAAATTTTACTTGCTAATCTTCCCCATTGATCTACACACTCTGGGCGGTATTCTCCACCCCCTCCACCCACCAGGTGTGAGAATCGCCGGGGCGCCGCACGAATCGCGCCATGCCGCCCAGATCCCTGCATGCGATTCTCCCAACCCCCCCCCACCGAAACCAGCGCCAAGAGAATCTCGCCGGGCCACTCGGAGAATCGCTGCAAACGGCGAGCGGCTATTCTCTGGCCCGGATGGGTCAAGCGGCCGCATGTAAATGGCCTAGCCCCACCGGCGCCGTCCACATCTGGTCGCTGCCGCTGGGTACTTGTCGCGAAGGTTTGGGGGGGGGGCTCCGTTCCCGGGGGTGGCCGCTGGAGTGGCCTGGTACGCGATCGGCACCAACCGATCAGCGGGCCGGCCTCTCTGTCGGCGGGCCTCCTTTCTTCCACCGGCGAGCCTGGAACCATCTGCCATGTTTGTGCGGGGCGGCCTGGGGGAGGACGGCCACCGCGCATGCGCTAGTGGCGCCGGCCCAACTGCGCATGCGCGGGACCCAAGGCGCCGCGTCTTTTATGCGGCGCCGGGTCTCTCACGCCACGCCGAGGCCCCGCCCCCGTAAATCAAAGGACGCCCCTGCTAGCCCCACGGCGGGGGGAGAATAGGGGTCTGGGAACGGGCGTCGACACCGGAGTAAAACACTCCGGTTTTTACTCCGGCGTCGGCACTTACTCCCGTTGGGAGAATCCCGCCCAATGTGTCATTTAGTCACAGAAGGCATTGAGAAAAACAGGGGCGCCTAAAATCCCGCCCCTGCCGTGGCAGAGATTCTCCGCCACCCAGGAAGTGGCGGCGGCAGAATCTCGCCATCCGATCGAAGAGGCCCCTGTGGTGATTCTCCGGCCCAGATGGGCCGAAGTCCCGCCGCTGGGAGGCCTCTCCCGCCGCCGAGGTTTAAACCACCTCTGGAACGGTGGGCTCAGTGGCGCGAGCAGGCCCCCGGGGTCCTGGGGGGGGGGGGGGCGGGGGGTGATCGAACCCCGGGGAGTGCCCCCACGGTGGCCTGGCCCGCGATCGGGGCCCCCTGCTCAGACTCCGGGCCAGTGCCTTGGCTGCACTATGTTCTTCCGCGACCGCCACGGCCTTCTCCATGGCGGAGGCGGAAGAGAACCCCACATTGCGCATGCGCCAACAGTTACGCCAGTGGCCAGCTGCCGCTGACATCACTGCCGGCGCATGCGCGGATCGGCGAAAGCCTTTCGGCCAGCCCCGCTGCCGGGGGCGCCGTTTTTTTACGCCGGTGTTCTGGTGGCAATCGCTCCGGCGCGGGGCTGGCCCCCAAAGGTGGAGAGAATTCCCCACATTTGGGGAGGCGCGACCCCTGAGTGGTTGGCGCCACTCCCCTACTCCGGGACCCTCCGTCACGCCGGGTAGGGGAGAATGCCGCCCCCGGTCAGAAAACACACCACCACCAGAAAAATCGTTTAATGTCCTGGTCTTATCGATAAAAAATAACAGACATGTTACAGAAATACAAACATACTCCATCTCACCTATTGACTTAACTTTGATAAATACGGCTCGGACTGTCACTTCCACGCGGTGTATTCTCAGGAGAAAGCCGCTGCTCCCCACCATGTGTTATTTTTATTTTAAATATCAATTTTAATTCTGGGAAGGTCATTTTGCAAACCATGCAGCTGAATTACACCCCTTACTTTAAGAAGGATACCAAGACATTCAAATCCTTGTGGCTCAGCTGTACAGTGCATTCCCTGGTGTGAAAATGAGCCATGTAACTGGAAAGAACCCTTGTGTTAGGCTTCAGTGAGAGTACGACCGAAGACTTCATTGTCCGAGGAAGAAAAAACAATTAAAGTTCTTGCTCTTGATAGCTACCCAGTGGTCCTATCTGGAAAGTTTAGATGCATTCTCATTTGTGAAGACAGAATCTGACTCAGCTTTAATGCCAATCAGAATGAAGCTGCCTCCAACCTTCATCCTCTGGATTCTAGAAGAACAGCCATTTGGCTGAGGTACAATGTTCGACTGAGCAGCAAAACAACCACATTTCAAAATCTCTCCCTCTCTCTAAAACCTCTCCACCATTTACAAGGCACAAATCAGCAATGTGATGGAATATTTTTCACTTACCTGGACAGGTGCAGCTGCAGCAACACTCAAAAAAGCTTGATGTCATCCAGAACAAAGGGATCCATTTGATCTACAGCCCATTCACCACCATGAACATCCATTTTCTCCACAGATAGCTGCCATTTATACTGTCCATAGCATGCACTGCAGCAACTTAACAAAACATCTTCAATAGAACTGCCCAAACTTAAAGGACATGGGTTGCAGGTGCATAAGAACATTGTCACGTCCATGTTACAATGCCTGATGGGCCGGGAATTACTTTCGATTCGCGCTGGCAGAGTGCTGGCCTATTTGCATGTCCTGATGCGCTTACTGAATAGTACCCCTAATAGAAGTGCGGATCGCACGTTTTCAGTCCCAGCACCAACACTTAGTCTCCCAAACACACAAGTCGGCTGCATGGTTTGCAAAATGACCTTCCCAGAATTGAAATTGATACTTAAAATAAAAACACATGGTGGAGAGCAGCGGCTTTCTCCTGAGAATACACCGCATGGAAGTGACAGTCCGAGCCGTATTTATCAAAGATAGGTCAATAGCTGAGATGGTGTATGTTTGTATTTCTGTAAAATTTCTGTTATTTTTCATCGATAAGGCCAGGACACAAAACGATTTTTCTGGTGATGGTGTGTTTTCTGACCTGTTTTTCTCAGTGCCTTTTGTGACTAAATCGCACATCATCCTTCATTGAGACATATACTGTTGTTCTTTCACCATCATTGCGCCAGAATCCTGGAACTCCATACAAAACAGCACTATTGTCTACACCAGCGATTCAAGAAGAATCACCATCAACTTCTAAAGGGCAACTAGGGATTGGCATTCCTAGTGATGCCCGTATCTTCAGAATGAAAAATAAAGTCATAAATCTATCAGAGAAGAGAGAAATTGAAGGGAGCGTACTTTTCAGAAATGTATTGGCTACAGTTACTCAGTCTTCAATCTCCATGCATCCTTCATGACTGAAGAAACAGGGTAGTGGCCTGCTCTTTTCCCGCTGCCAGTGTTGTTCTAGATCTGGTGGTCAGGAGGTTGTGAGAGATTCCCTGGGGGTGAATCTTCCAATACTTTTCTTCCCCTCTCACGATGGTATGTTCTGGACATAGCAAGATTGAGACATGGAAAAAAGTGGATAAACAAAGGTGTTTGGACATCCGCTTCCAGTTACTCTGCAATGCCATTGTTAGGTGCTTAAACTGGGACATTCCATTCAAAATAGAACAAACGTGATGAGTTTCTAACTCATCTCAACTTTTAATTCCAGCAGCTACTTCATCAATGCACATCAGCTGGTTGGCAGAACTTTCTGGTTTTGCAACTAAATATGTTTGAAACAGATCAACTTTAATAAATTATTCACCGACCAAAGCAGTCTTTATGTTTCTAGACCCCGGTTGACTAGAGGAATTTGTAGCTGGTGTTCAGCCATTTTACAGGCCAATTTGTTCCAAAATGCCACCTTCAAAACAATCCAATACAAACCAATTAACATTAAAAAATATAGAAAAGTCAACAACTAACATTGGTTAATTAGAAAGTGTAAGTGGGATTCCACAATGGAAATAGAAAAGGGGATGAGGCGAGAGAGAAAATGGAAAAAGCGCCACTAACAATGCAACACTACGGGCAGCACGGTGGCGCAGTGGGTTAGCATTGCTACCTCACAGTGCCGAGGTCCCAGGTTCACTCCCGACTCTGGGTCACCGTCCGTGTGGAGTTTGCACATTCTCCCCATGTTTGCACAGGTTTCACCCCCACAACCTAAAGATGTGCAGGGTAGGTGGATTGGCCACGCTAAATTGCCCCTTAATTGGAGAAAATGAATTGGGTACTAGAAAAAAAATATCATTACAGTAACAATTGTTGTTCAGCAAGTTGTAAAGTACAAATAAACATATGACCGAGGATACTGGCACCAGAAGGTTACCACTGGAGCAATGCTCCAGCTCCATGAAAATTTGGCTTTAAAATCACATTCCTATTGTCGGCCAAGGAAAATCAGTACAAGGAACATAGGGATAGGTCATTTAAGGCCTCAAGCCTGGTCCATAATTCATTGAGACTGTGGCTACCTCCATTTGTCGCATATCAAGATTCAAACTGAATAGATTCTGATGAATAGGTTCTGGTGAAAGATCGACTTGGGAGGCAGGATGGCACAGTGGCTAACACTCTTGCCTCACAGCGCCAGGGACCCAGGTTCGATTCCGACCTTGGGTGACTGTCTGTGTGGAGTTTGCACGTTCTCCCTTGACTGCGTGGGTCTTCTCCGGGTGCTCCTGTTTCCTCCCGCAGTCCAACAAGGTGCCGGTTAGGTGGATTGGCCATGCAAAATTGCCCCTAAGTGTCCAAAGCTTAGGTGGGGTTACACGGATAGGGCGAGGGATTGGGCTCAGGAGGGTGCTCTTTCAGAGGGTCGGTGCAGACTCGATGGGCCAAATGGCCTCCTTCTACACTGTAGGGGATCTATGGTTAACTCTATCTTCTCTTTTCACAGAGGCTGCCTGATCTGCTGAGATTTTCCAGCATTTTTTGTGGAATCTACCAATTCCACAAAAAAAAATCTACCAATCTCACATTTAAGTTCATGATGTGGAGATGCCGGTGTTGGACTGGGGTGAGCACAATAAGAAGTCTTACAGCACCAGGTTAAAGTCCAACAGGTTTGTTTCAAACACGAGCTTTCGGAGCACAGCTCCTTCCTCAGGTGAATGAAGAGGTATGTTCCAGAAACATTTATATAGACAAAGTCAGAGATGGCGGACAATGCTTGGAATGCGAGCATTTGCGGGTAATCAAATCATTACAGATCCAGAGATAGGGGGTGACCCAGGTTAAAGAGGTGTGAATTGTCTCAAGCCAGAACAGTTGGTAGGATATAGCAAGCCCAGGCCAGATGGTGGGGGGTGAATGTAATGCGACATGAATCCAAGATCCCGGTTGAGGTTGCACTCATGCGTGCGGAACTAGCTATAAGTTTTTGCTCGGCAATTCTTTTTTTTTTTTTATAAATGTTTTTATTCAGTTTTCATATTTTATATTGAACAAATTACAAATTGTTAGGAGAGAGAGAAAAAAAAACAAACACGCAAAAATTAACATACATATTTACAGGTAAGCATCTTCGTAGTAGTAACTGCGCGACCCCCCCCCCCCCCCCCCCCCAACATGTTTATTTAGTTTGGTTTTGGGCCTTAGCTAGCCATCGACCCCCCGTAACGAACCTGTAGCCCCCCCCCCCCCCTCCCGCTACCTTCCCCCGACTATTCTTCCTCTTGTACATTGGCCACAAATAGGTCCCGGAACAGTTGCATGAATGGCTCCCACGTTCTGTGGAAGCCGTCGTCCGACCCTCGGATGGCAAATTTGATTTTCTCCATTTGGAGAGATTCCGAGAGGTCGGACAGCCAGTCCGCAGCTCTGGGCGGTGCTGCTGACCGCCAGCCAAACAGGATTCTACGGCGGGCGATCAGGGAGGCAAAGGCAAGGGCGTCCGCCCTCCTCCCCAGGAATAGATCTGGCTGTTCTGAAACCCCGAAGACCGCCACTATCGGGCATGGCTCCACCCTCACTCCCACCACTTTGGACATAACCTCGAAGAAGGCTGTCCAGTACTCCACGAGTCTGGGGCAAGACCAGAACATGTGGGCGTGGTTGGCCGGGCCTCTTTGGCACCGTTCACATCTGTCTTCCACCTCCGGGAAGAACCTACTCATACGGGTTCTTGTTAAGTGGGCTCTATGTACCACTTTTAGTTGCGTCAGGCTGAGCCTTGCGCACGTGGAAGTGGAGTTGACCCTATGCAGTGCTTCGCTCCAGAGTCCCCACCCTATCTCCATCCCCAGGTCGTCCTCCCATTTCCTCCTTGTTGCGTCCAGTACGGTGTCGTCCCTATCTACCAGTCGGCCATACATGTCACTACAGTTCCCTTTCTCTAGGATACTTGCGTCCAGTAGGTCTTCCAGTAGTGTCTGTCGTGGCGGTTGTGGGTACGTCCTTGTCTCCTTTCGTAGGAAGTTTTTGAGCTGCAGGTTTTGCTCGGCAATTCTGCGTTGTCGCGTGTCCTGAAGACCGCCTTGGAGAACGCTTACCCGGAGATCAGAGGCTGAATGCCCTTGACTGCTGAAGTGTTCCCCGACTGGAAGGGAACATTCCTGCCTGGTGATTGTTGCACGATGCCCGTTCATTCGTTGTCGCAGCGTCTGCATGGTCTCGCCAATGTACCACGCTTCAGGACATCCTTTCCTACATTTAAATTCAATAACAGATCCGATGCCTAGTGGAGAATAGAGTCCTGCGCTATTTCTTGGAACTATTTTGATCCCAGACCAAACCCCAACAGTGGCGAGGATACTGAACCGAAACACCAATATTTTAGTTTATTTTCAGACTGTGCGGAAAGATTGATTCGCTCCAGGAGTGATTGCATGAAAAAATAGGGCTTTGGTATTATGAATATAATATTAAACTTTTAACTTCACACTCGAGAAGAACTGTTTGCAATTATCCCTTAAACACAATTATACAATTTCCCATTAAACAACAAGAAAAGGAACATACAGCTCTCAATCTATCTTAAAATTAGCAGGGTATAGAGTAATACATGCTTTGCAAAACAGATTTGGGACCCAGTTGGAACCCCTGCAGATTCTGGCTGAATATCCTCAAATAGCTGCTTCAACTGCATTGTTTCAGCCTCTTCCTTGCCTTCAGACAAGATTGCTCTGCTTTAAAATATTACTACTCTTTTTTAAACTATCCTACTGGAAAATAAAACTGCCTTTACTTGTTTCAGCCAGATCATACCTCAGCTCCTCTCTCTCCAAAAGCTTCTCCAAAACTCCTGCCTCTCTGCTTTCCTGGGCTCCACCCAGCAATTAACCTCACAGGGGCGATTCTCCGATATGGAGGCCCCATGTTCGTGCCGTCGTGAACGCCGTCGCGTTTCACAACGGCACGAACAGGGCCCGGGCATGACCTATTCTGCCCCCACAGGAGGCCAGCACGGCGCTGGAGCGGTTCACGCCGCTCCAGCCTCCTTACGTGGCACCAAATGGGCGACACTCCAACCAGCGCATGCGCAGTTGGGCCTACCCAGTCCTGTGCACGCGCAGTTGGGCCGTGCCATCCTGCGTATGCTCGGGGAACTTGCGCCGACCCCGGCCGTTCAGGGGCCGGTAAGTAGGCCCGGGGGGGGAGAGGGCCGGCCCGCCGATCGGTGGGCCCCGATCGCAGGCCAGACCCCATCGGAGGCCCCGGCGCGGGCTCGGTGAATCACCCCCATGATCTCCAAACTGAAAAACAAATTACCTCTGCAGGCTGCAAAAGCACATTAACTCCACAGGGACCTCCCCAATCAAAACACATTCCTCTGGTCAATTTCACCTGCTATTTCTTCACAGAACAAAATCCTTTTGACAAACATGACCATTGCAGTCAAACACACAATACCCCCAGGTTTCTAACCCTTAAATTGTCCCACTATTTAGAAGCCAATATTCCTAAAATCCTCCAATCGTCACACTGGGAAATCAATATGGTAGTCCCTCATTGATTTCAGTCACAAGGCAAATGTGATAAATCACTGGATACAAATTTTCACAACTGCAATTGCAAACAGTGTTGGTGATAAAGATGTTCAGTTAGTTTCCCAGGCTAATAGATATATGCCAAACAAGAATTGACAATTTAACCTGTCATGCCTACTTCATCTGGAGGCCATGTATATCATAAACTATCCTATACATCCATTCTGGGGCAAAAATCAACAAGGGTGAGGTTGCAAGCTGGAATGATAGAAGCTCCGCTTTCAGCAATGGCAACTTACATTTGTATGGCATTTTTAAAATCGGAAAATGCTGCAAGAAACATCAAAGGCAATAGGTATCATAACTAATAGGTTTTCTCTTGCATTTTCTGCAGGTGGCTTTAACAAGTTTTCGAAGGGTCCCACTACATATGGTAGCATTATTCATGTGTTGGATAGACTTGGGTTTCATTGAGTTAAAAGCTATTGCTTTCCACAAGAATATGATTGATGAATGAAAGGAAAATACAATAATTGTTCCTCATCAATTATTAATATTTGTTTTCCTGATAGAAAAGTGTCATCAATTAATATTTGTTTGCCAATGATGGCAGAAATTGAGAAACAAACAAATATGTTTCCAGCCACTGAGATAAGAAACAGTATAAAATAACTGTGTCATACACTGAAGAACTTTCAAACAGAAAGTGAAGAAGGAGGAAGGATGTTTCTGTTGCTTTTGGTATTTGGGTTATTTATTTCTGTACTGTCATGGATTGTAAGTACTGCTTTTTATTTATGCTTCATAATTATTAATCATAGTTTGACACTTTCTGATCGTTTAACGTAAGCTGTAGTACTGAAATAGTCAGACTAGAAAGAGTCTCAAGTTTGATCGAGAAACTATTAAAAATAATTTGGTCTAGGTTTTGGTCCCACTATAATTAGCAATCAAAGACAAAACATTCATTTTTGAACTACCGCATATGGAACTTGATTGCTATCAAGTGATTTAATGATTCCTGCAAAGACTTCTGTGGGTATCAGGTGAACGCAAAAGACCATTATTAGGTCACCCCTCAGCCTTGTCTTTTCACGGCAAAAAAGACCCAGCTGAACATCCTTTCCTGATAAGTATAATCTCATCGTTTTACATCAGCCTTGTCAATCTGTTTTTTGCTCCCTTATCCTTTCTACAATGTGGCAAAGAGGATTGGACAGAATTCCATAGATTGAAGTTGGGCACAGAGGTTCCATAGTGTCATTTAGAATTACCCTATCTGTACTTGATGTTAGTTAGATTATGAGTGCTGAATTGTATTCAGTTGGTAGACATTAATAGGGGATTGATTGACCCCTGGGGCTGTTTAGCTCACTGGGCTAAATCGCTGGCTTTGAAAGCCGACCAAGCAGGCCAGCAGCAAGGTTCGATTCCCATAACAGCCTCCCCGAACAGGCGCCGGAATGTGGCGACTAGGGGCTTTTCACAGTAACTTCATTGAAGTCTACTCGTGACAATAAGCAATTTTCATTTCATCTGTGCTTATAAAGGAGCAGGCCATCATCAGCCCTGTGAACAAAGTTTCCTTTGGTGTTTTGTCTTTTGTTACGCTGCCCCTTTAAGGGGCTGTTAATTTGTTCATTCATTTATTTTTGGGTTTTAAAAGTACATAAAGCTGGAGTGCATCATCTCCCCTCTCCCAAAACAGTATTTTAATTTAAAAGTAAATTTCCTTTGAAGTTTACATTTTTGTTACAGTGCCTTTTTATGGGCTGTTAACTTGTTAATTGGTTTATTAGATGATTAGTTTTTTTGTTTTTATTGGTATTCTCAAAAACGTAGCAGGCCAAAACTGTGATTGTCGGATTGGAGGTGAACACTATGTATGGATCTCTGTAAATAAAAAACATAAATGTACAAAGGGTAGCTGTGATGAATGTAGGAATTTCAGGAATAGGTTGTGTTCTATGTATCTGGTGCAGTAATGGTTAAAAGCCTGGGGT
This sequence comes from Scyliorhinus canicula, assembly GCF_902713615.1. Lineage (NCBI taxonomy): Eukaryota > Metazoa > Chordata > Chondrichthyes > Carcharhiniformes > Scyliorhinidae > Scyliorhinus > Scyliorhinus canicula. Next base: position 7,626,656 of record NC_052147.1, read on the forward strand.
AGTGTACCTGCTGCTGTAAGGTTTTTAAAAATCCTGACAGGTGGACGCTTTACCTGTAGCATGTGAAATTAAGGTGACATAAAAGTAAGATCATAATTCATTCCACCCATATATATTGTTTGCTGAAATAGGACTAATGGAATTTTGTTTATAGAAAGATTCCCTGGGATGTAGATAACGATTGGGTGTGATTTACCGGCGAGGCTGTTGAATCTAGCAAGTGGCCTCTCATGAGAGTCATGATGCTGGAGACATCTCACAAGTTTCATCTGAACCTCGCGAGACATTGTGATCTGGATCTCGCCCTCACTGGACCCCGATCAGCGTATGTAAATGAGCTGTACGGCCCAATACAATGACTAAGTGAATAGGGATGTGGTTGAATAGGGGTGTGGTTGAATAGGGGTGTGGATCTCACGAAATAATACGGTGAGAAAACCCCGCCAAACTCGCACAAAATGACACTTAGATATTCTTTGGTTGAATTCCGGCCATTGTATTACGCTTTAGTAAGATGCTAATAACCCAAGTCGTGCGATAGAGATATGTAATTAATGGGAGAAGTCAGAACTGAAGCAGTCAGATATGGAGGTTTTAGTTTGAGTGTTTGGGTGGAAGGCGAGCTGAGAATCAGTCCCTGAAGAATATAGCCAAAGATTCTGCATTATTCTGACAGGGGGCATGATCCAATGGCCACACTGCACCAGAAAAGCATCTCACTGTGGTGCAGCATTGCCGTTGAAGGCCGGGACCCCGGGAGACCCCTCTCCCGGGATCTACCCGGCCCGCAATGCTTCGCGAGATTCAACATGATCTCGCAAAACGTTGCGATATAAATGCTGCCCACAATGGGCGGGATCAGGTTTCAGCAAATCTGCATATTAGAACGAGGCAGTAATCCTCACTTTAATATGCAGAATCCCGAGGTACCTGAGGCTTTGGGATTCATCCCCATCACCTCAAAGACCTTGGGCGAGCACTGTACGCAGGCTGTTGAATGCCTGCGACTAGTTTGAACTGGCCTCGGGGGCCAAAGTAAACCGCGGCAAGAGCGAGGCCATGTTCTTTGGGAACTGGGCCGACCGGTCCTTTGTCCCCTTCACGGTCAGGTCAGATTACCTGAAGATGCTGGGGATATGGTTCGGAGAGGCTGGGGCGTGCACCAAAAACTGGGAGGAGCGCATTGCCAAGGTAAAACAGAAACTGGGCTGGTGGGAGCAACGCTCCCTCTCCATTGCGGGCAAAACCCTGGTATTCAGGTGCGAGGCACTCTCGGTGTTACTGCACGTCGCGCAGGTCTGGTCCATTACCCGACCCTAAGCCGCAGCAGTCACCCGGGCCATCTTCAAATTCATCTGGAGATCCAAGATGGACCGTGTCCGAAGGGACACAATGTACAAACCTCTGGATAAAGGAGGGAGGAACGTACCCAACATCTCCCTCATCCTGATGGCCACCTTTGTGTGCAGCTGCATCAAGCTGTGCATGGACCCCCGGTATGCAAACACCAAGTGTCACTACATACTGAGGTTCTACCTGTCCCCGGTGTTACGAAGGATGGGCCTGGCCTCATTGCCGCGGAACGCTCCAAGTAGTTGGACCGTGCCGTACCACCTGTCCCTCGTGGAAACATTTTTGAAGAAAAACATCTTTAACCACAAGGCAATGAAGCAGTGGTCAGTACGCAATGTCCTCGAGGCCCTCAGGGAAAAGGAGACTGTGGAGGACGTTGGATGGTTCCCTGAGCAGACTGTCAGAGTCATCTGGCAGAACGCCTCATCACCAGAACTCACAAACAAGCACCAAGACCGAGCTTGGCTGGTGGTGAGAAGGGCCCTCCCCGTCAGATTCTTCATGTACACCCGAAGGCTCAGCACCGTTGCACGCTGCTCTCGGAGTGGCTGCGGGGGAAATGAGACGGTCGGCCACCTCCTTGTGGAAAGTGCCTTTGCAAAGAAGGTCTGGAGAGAGATACGGTGGTATTTGTCAAGGTTCACCCCGAGCAGCTCTGTGACACAGGACTCTGTGCTCTACGGACTGTTTCCAGGGACACACACCGAGACAAACATCAACTGCTGCTGGAAGGTCATCAACTCGGTGAAAGACGCTCTTTGGTCTGCCCGAAACTTGCTGATCTTCCAGTGCAAAGAATTGTCCTCAACCGAGTGTTGCAGACTGGCACATTCCAAGGTCCAGGACTACGTGCTGAGGGACGCACTCAAGCTTGGGGCAGCTGCCGCCAAGGCGCAATGGGGAAAGACCACAGTGTAAGGTCTTACCAGCAAATGTACACCGAGGGGCGGGTAACAGTGTAAAACCCCTCAGTCCGGGTCTTCAATACTCCAATGTATAATGTACAATATAATATACAATACTCCAATGTACACTATAAATATTTAAGAACGAATTGTAACTTAAAGTAGGATAGCTGTGTAATGTCATCCCAATTGAATTGAAGAAAGACAAGTGAATGTGTAACTTTGGAAATGTACAGTCAAGACAATTTGAAATGTTCTGTAATGTTTATTATAAATTTTATGAATAAAGTATATATATATTTTTTTTAAACTGGTCCCCACAAACAGGGACCATACAGAACGGCACTCATGGGGGTCTCCAGGGGATTGGAGAACCCCACCTGCATGCCTTTGGGCAGGGTGGTACTCTGGCACTGCTGGTACCACCTGGGCACCCTGGTATTGCCAGTTTTGCACCCTGGAAGTGCCAGCCTGGCACTGCCAAGGTGCCGCTGGCAGGGTGTCAGGTTGGCACTGCCAAGATGCCAACCTGACATTTTTTGCGCACACGTAATTGGGCCGGGCTTGCCCAGCATGGATGTTGGGGGGAGCCGGGGACCCTCCTATATTGCATTTGGGGGGATGTTGGGGATCATATTAAGGGCCTCGGAAATCAGGATGGCATCTAAAAATGGCATCCTTATCTCCAACTACAACGGGGAGTTCCGGCGAGCAGAGCTCTCCTCTGTACAAAACAGGGCTATGCGTGGCCTCGGCTGCACGTTCCCCATTCAGGCCCCTTATTCAATGCGAGTCACGCCTCGTGTTCCTCAGCACTGCGAGCGCTCACTAGTAATTGTAAGCTATTTGCTGTAGGATGTTAAAGTTAGTTTAACCCTGTGTTTTAATATATTATATCGCTATTTGTGCCTGGAGTCACTCCTGGAGCGAAGTATCCTTTTCTCACAGTCTTACAAATTGAATAAAATATTGGGTTTTGTCCGGTATCCTACCAACTGTTGGGGTCTGGACCAGGATCGCAATATAGGCTTGACTTCTATATTTCACTGCCTGGCCAATTGAGTTCTGACAAGTTATTCCAAACATGCACTTTTACAATCTCTCCTCACCCCTGCGATTGTGTATCAAATCTATCACAGATGTTACTCCCCACTGCTTTCTGAAATACACAGACAACAGGTGAGCTGCCATAGGAACTTAGGAATTATGTAATTCAGCCCTTCGATCCTGCTCCACCATTCAATTAGATCATGGCTGACCTCTTCCAGGTCTCAAAGCCACCTCGCAACCTGTTCCCCATAATCCCTTTAACCCGTTTTTTAAATCAGAATTATATCTATCTCCTTCTTGAAACCATTTAATGACTCAGATTCCACTGCACTATAGGGCAGCAAGTTCCAAAAATTTACCACCCTATGCGAGAAGTAGTTCCTCCTCATCTCAGTTTTAAAACTACTGTCTCTCAACATAAATCTGTGACCTCTCATTCTAGATTGCCCCACAAGAGGGAACATTTGGTCTACATTTAATTTATCAATCCCTTTTAGTATTTTATATACCTCGATCAGATCCCCTCTCATCCTTTTAAACTCCACCCAAACTAGAACATAGAACAGTACAGCACAGAACAGGCCCTTCGGCCCTCGATGTTGTGCCGAGCAATGATCACCCTACTCAAACCCACGTATCCACCCTATACCCGTAACCCAACAACCGCCCCCTTAACCTTACTTTTTAGGACACTACGGGCAATTTAGCATGGCCAATCCACCTAACCCGCACATCTTTGGACTGTGGGAGGAAACCGGAGCACCCGGAGGAAACCCACGCACACACGGGGAGGACGTGCAGACTCCGCACAGACAGTGACCCAGCCGGGAATCGAACCTGGGACCCTGGAGCTGTGAAGCATTTATGCTAACCGCCATGCTACCATGCTGCCCACATGCCCACCCAAACTGTTTAATCTCTCCTCATAAGTTAACCCCTTCACCCCTGGAATCAATCTGGTGAACCTCCTCTGAACTGCTTCCGATGCCACCACATCCTTCCTCTAATAAGGAAACCAAAACTGGACAAATACTCCAGATGTGCTCCCACCAACACCCTATACAATTGCAACAATGCTTCTCTAATATTATACTCCAGTCCTTTTGCAATAAACGCTAACATTCCATTTGCCTTTCTTGTTACATTTTTTACCTGCAAAGACTTTCTGTTATTCATGAACAAAGACACCCAGATCCCTCTGTCCAGGCGCATTTTGAATCTGCTTTCTATTTACATAATAATTTGCCTATTTTTTCGGCCAAAATGGATAACCTCACACTTATCAACATTAGACTCCTTCTGCCAAATTTTGGCCCTATATCCGTCTGAAAAATCTGTACCTCCTCTTCACAGCCTGCTTTCTCACCTATTTTAGTATCATCTGCAAATGTTGCTATGCTACACTCTGTCCCTGCTTCCAGATCATTTATATAGATTGTAAACAGTTGAGGTCTGAGGACTGAACCCTGCGGCACCCCGCTAGTTACAGTTCACCAGCCAGAGAAGCATCCATTTTACCCACCCTTCTGCTTTCTGTCAGCCAGCCAATCATCAATCCAACCTAGTACTTTACCCCCAACCCCGAGATCTCACCTTCAGGGTCAATCATTTTTGTGGCATCCTGTCAAACGCCTTCTGGAAGTCTAGATACACCTCATCCACAGGTTCACCATTATCCACCTTGCTGGTTACGTCCTCGAAGAACTCAAGCAAGTTTGTCAAGCATGACTTACCCTTCATAAAACCACGCTGACAATGGTGGATTGAGCTTTGTCTTTCCAAATGTTCAGCCATCTTCTCCTTAAGGATTGATTCCAGCAACTTCCCCACCACAGAGCTCAAGCTAACCAATCTATAGTTTTCTACTTTTTGCCTCTGTCCCTCTTTGAGTAGCGGAATTACATTAGCTTGTTTCCAATCCTCCTGGACCTTTCCAGAATCCAGGGAATTTTGAAATATCATAACCAATGCATCCACTATCTCTGCTGCACCTCCTTTAATGCCTACCCTAAGGTGCAGACCATCACATCCCAGAGACCTATCTGTCATTAGTCCCATTAGTTTATTCAATACCTTCCCGCTAGTGATGGTTATTGCGCTAAGCTCCTCTGCATTAACTTCAGTTCTTGGAATTTTTTTATTATCCTCTACCGTGAAGATAGAGGCAACATATTGGGTTCAGTGCCTCTGCCATCTCTGTGTTCCCCATTATTACCACACCAGGATCATCCTCTAAAGGGTCAACATTTACTTTAGCTATTCTCTTCCTCTTTATCTACTTATAGAAGCTCTTGGTATGTGTTTATATTTTCTGCTAGTTTCTTTTCGTAGTTAATTTTAGCTTTTTTGATTCTATTGTTAGTAGCTTTTTGCTGACCCCTAAAATTCTCCTAATCTTCCACCTTACCACTAGCTTTTGCAGTATGGTATGCTCTAATTTTTGCCTTCATGTCCTCCTTGACTTCCTTGATTAGCCATTGAACATTTTTCTCCCTTTTACAATTCCACGTCCTCTCGGGCATATACTTTAATTGAGAGGTGTTTAATATCTCCCTGAACATCCGCAATTGTTCCCCAATTGTCCCACTCTCAATTATTTGTGCCCAGTCTACTTGGGCCAACTTTTTTCTCAGGTCTGTATAATTACTTCTGCCCAATGCTAAAACTCTAGTCTGGCACTCTATCTTCTCCCGCTCAATCTGAATTTGAAATTCTAGCATGCTGTGATCACTCCTTCCAAGAGGATCCTTAATGACAAAACTATTTATCAACTCTTCTTTATTACATAATAGTAAATCTAAAATAGCCTGCTCCCTGGTTGGCTCCATAATATATTGCTCTAAGAAACAATCCCTCAGGCACTCTATGAATTTTCCCTTGAATTTCCCTGGAATTTTCCCTTTGCCAATTTGATTGATCCAGTCAATATGCATGTTAAAATCACCCATGCCTACCGTTGTGCCCTTCTCACAAGCCCTCATTATTTCTTGGTTCATACTATACCCCACTTTGAAAGTATTGCTCAGGGGCTTGTAAATTGATCCTACCAAGTAGATTTTTCCCTTGTTTTTTATTTCCACCCATATCGATTTAACATCTTGGCCCTGAGTGCCAATGTCATTTCTTAATACAGCCTTGATGTCATCTTTAACCAATAAAGCAATTCCACCTCCTGTTCCATCCTGTCTATCCTTCTGGGATACTGAGTACCCTCGGACATTTAACTCCCAGACCCAGTCCTCCTGCAACCATGTTTCAGTAATCCCCACCAAATCATCCCTATTTGTCGCTATGTGTGCCGTCAGCTCATTGACCTTATTACGAATACTGCATGCATTTAGGTATAAGGTTTTTAAATATGTCCTACTGATTTGTGTTTCTCTTGCGGGATTTGTACACCTACGAACCCCCCGATGGGGTCTCAAAGCTGAAATGGTTCGTCGATGGACTGGACATGCCTGTCGTGGGGCACGATAGATAGGGGGAGCTGGAAGCACGAATAGAATTGGGAGAGGTAATGGAGAGCATCAACTCCATGCTGGTGGGATCCGATGGATTGCATCAGTTCTCGCCCTGCACCTGCGGAAGATGTTCGCAGACTTACTAGCAAGAGGAACCCTGCCTTCTTGCGGCGGTGCTTGTAGGGGTACATGCGTCCCATCGATCACCCCCTGGACATGGGGTGAATCCCGCTGCCCGGGCTACTGGTGGGCTCGGCCCATAAACAGGTGGATTTATTGTACTGCCCACTTCCTGCCAATGGCGTCTCAGAATTCCCATCATACAGCGTCAGGAACCATATTTGCATTCATTCTAATGTTATTATTGGGGGCGGCACTTGGCACAGTGGTTAGCACTGGGACTACGGCTCTGAGGACTCGGGTTCGAATCCCGACCATGGGTCACTGTCCGTGTGGAGTTTGCACATTCTCTCCGTGTCTGCGTGGGTTTCACCCCCATAACCCAAAGATGTGCAGGGTAGGTGGATTGGCCACACTAAATTACCCCTTAATTGGGGAAAAAAAATAATAATTGTGTACTCTAAATTTATATTTAAAAACATAATGTTATTATTGGGCCTACCCAAAACAATCCTCCCCCACGCTGGAAAATCTGCCTATGGCAGCATGAAATCATGTCAGTGCCATTCACAACAGGGTTTTAAAAATGTGCAATTGGAAAGCTCACCTCTGAGGGGGAATGGGAAGTGGTCCAGGCATGGGGACTCTGGGGTGGAACCTAGCATTGAGCCTCAGGGGTGGGGTGGGGGGGGGGGGAGGGGGGGTCAGACAAGAGTTGGATAGAGGGGTGCAGAGGCAGGGGCCAACCAGCAAGGCATCTTGGGTGGAGGGTGTGGTTAGGGGGTAGCCAGCTTGTCCTACTGTTCAGTTTTGGTCTCCTTACTTGAGAAAGGACGTACTGGCACTGGAGGGTGTGCAGAGGAGATTCACTAGGTTAATCCCAGAGCTGAAGGGGTTGGATTATGAGGAGAGGTTGAGTAGACTGGGACTGTACTCATTGGAATTTAGAAGGATGAGGGGGGATCTTATAGAAACATTTAAAATTATGAAGGGAATAGATAGGATAGATGCGGGCAGGTTGTTTCCACTGGCGGGTGAAAGCAGAACTAGGGGACATAGCCTCAAAATAAGGGGAAGTAGATTTAGGACTGAGTTTAGGAGGAACTTCTTCACCCAAAGGGTTGTGAATCTATGGAATTCCTTGCCCAGTGAAGCAGTTGAGGCTCCTTCATTACATGTTTTTAAGGTAAAGATATAGTTTTTTGAAGAATAAAGGGATTAAGGGTTATGGTGTTCGGGCCGGAAAGTGGAGCTGAGTCCACAAAAGATCAGCCATGATCTCATTGAATGGCGGAGCAGGCTCGAGGGGCCAGATGGCCTACTCCTGCTCCTAGTTCTTATGTTCTTATGAAGACAGATGAGGAGAGTGTAAACGTGCCCCTTGCCAGGACTGATGGTAAGGATGCATGGCATGTTTAGATGGTGAGTGGGAGCAGAGGGGAAATGAGGAGATGAGCTATAGGGGAGATGAGAATGAGTGTGGGACAGCGAGTGACGGTTTCCCTTGAGGTGGCAGTGAATGAGCTCTAAGGATGTGAGATGGGTGTGTGAGGTTGTGAGTAGAGAGTGTTAAGAAGAGTGACTTACCCTCGTAGAGGTCATTCTTTTGTGGCACTGGATGCTTGCCCTCCTCTTTTGGGAGCTGGCACGAACCAGCGCTACCCTGCCTCACATGTGGGTTGATAACCATGCTTGAGGGTCTCCTCCCTGTGTGCAGGTAGAGGGTGTCTCAGCCTGGCCCCTCCAAAGGTCGAGATGCAGACTTCTTTGCAGCCATTCTCTTTGTTGAACCCTGAAGAAGTAGCTGGAGAGCCCTGCGGTGGGCTTTAAGTGGAGAGCTCTGCTGATTGAGGATTCCAGCTGATGTCTGGCTGCCCACCAAAGAGGTGGCGTGAATCCCGTGAAAATCTTTTCTCCTGGCGCGGCAAGGCGGCGCAGTGATTAGCACTGCTACCTCACGACGGCGAGGGCCCGGGTTCGATCCTGGCCCCAGGTCACTGTCCGTGTGGAGTTTGCACATTCTCCCCATGTCTGTGTGGGTCTCACTCCCTCAACCCAAAAATGGGCAGGGTAGGTGGATTGGCCACGCTAAATTGGGGGAAAAAATTGAGTACTTCAAATTTTATTTTTTTTTAAAAGAAAATCTTTTCTCCGCTAAAGTGGCTAAAAATATGGTGCAAACACTCGTACACCACCAAGCTAATCACTGCTTGTCCTGCCCAGAAAATGGGAAAATTCCACCCTTACATTTTTAAAGTACGTTTCACTCAACTAATGACAGTGTTCAATTTCACTTGTACTTTCTCTGCCTAATTGTTCAACTCATCTAAATTGCTCCACCACTGACGGCCATTCTTTTGTTTGTCATCAATTTCACCATTGCCAGTCACGTCACATTTATTTTTCAATGGAGCTTCAGCCACGAGTTTCATGTTCGACGAAGAGGCTGAAGACTAACAAATCTTATGGCCAAAATGGAGAATAATTAACGAGGCACTGGTTGTACTTATGAATAACATTTACGGTTCAATTCCCGTACCAGCCTCCCCGGACAGGTGCCAGAATGTGGGGACTAGGTGCTTTTCACAATAACTTCATTGAAGCCTACTCGTGACAATAAGCGATTTTCTTTTTTTTTTCAAATAAGGGCCCATGAAAAGTATTGCATTTGTTTCTATGGTATTCCACACACCTAAACTACTGTTTCTTTCCAGATGTATTTACCCACTTTCCTCCTTACCTGCAACCTGATTTCTTCCCTGGCCTTTGTTGTCATTTCATATGAATGTAACTTTAATTATATATTAAATTTAAATACTCTGGGCAATTGGCAGATGCTAGAATTTGAGAATTACAAAGGACATTAGTAACTCGCTGGATAACCTTATACTAATCTAGCTCTGACTGTTCCCATTTTAAAAAATCTATAAATGTCTCAGCCCATGCAGCAAGGCAACGTTACTGGAGATATTAATGGCGATGGACAGTGTGTGTGTCAAGTTTTCCTGCCTGATACAACATTTCCAGCAGATAAAGTTGGAAATTTGCAACAGTCCTACCAAAACCTCTCTCAGCAAGTGGAAACTGAAATCTCAAAGGTGAAGTAAAGAATTTGGACTGATACTTATTTGTGTATTGATCTGCTTCATATATTCTTAATCTATTAGAGCTTATTAGCAGTGCTTGTCAATGTTAGCATGAAAGTTTTCACAAGTGTATTTATAGTTCTGTGTCTCTGACAGCAGCTCCAAGTGATTTTGATGACATCAGGTCATGGCAAAATGATAAAAAAAACATCATTGTGGCAGCCACGAAGAAAACAAGGCTAAATATCCCATGTTTGGCCTCATAGGCAGACCAATTACACTACGGCTATTAGTTTGGTTGCCAACTTGTCCAATTGTGCCCATTGATTTATTTCTATTATTTTGACATTTGGACTCAGAATTCCTGGTTTACCTCTGCCAGGGGTGCAGTGGAGTTCAAAATTGCCCAAGACCCATTCCCGGTTCACACTCCAGTTTCTGTCCAAGACTGATTGAGGCAGAACCACTGTCCTCTCCTATCATAACCCACGAGGACAGAAGAGATGGGATTAGAAAGAGGGAATTCCTTTGTCGGGAATTCTTTTGGCCCTGACCTTGGTAATGCCAAATGTTCAGCCTACACACCAAACAGTGGATAAGAGGTTCACTTGGGGATCTAAAGCACACCAGAAAAAATAGCAGCTCCATTTTTTATATTGGCCCCTGTGTGAAGAGGATGCCTGAGTTACACCCTTAATTGGAATTTAGAGCTCAGAACGCACCTTCCTCTCACCAACTAACATTGATTTGTGTTTTTTGCATTTTCCTTAGAAACAGCAAACACTGATGGGAAAGAATTAGATATATCAAAATTAAAGTCTTTACATATTGGCGCTTTCTTACGATTCTTTCTTATCTGAATATCTTGAACCCTGATAGCTTGAACTGTACGAGAGTGTGCTTATTCAGTATGGAGAAAAATTGATGAATCTGACTAAGCGGCTTGAAGCGATGGAAAACAGTGAAGAAACATTCACCAAACTTGACTTTGAGCTTCTGCGCTTTGAACTGAAGGAGATGGAACACCTCATCACTGAGCTGATGCAGTCGGTTCAGGGGGACAATCATGTGTTCGAAACACTGTTTGAGGAGGTGATTATGTGATGCAGTTGAGAGACCAGTTAACACAGCAATGTCTGTATTTTCTCTTTATCAAGCATAGAAGGTGGCAGCGGGACCTCACGGAGGACTGGGGCCACCGCAACAAGCAAGATATGGCATCGGATCATACACAAATCTTCAAAGATGGCAGGTGTTACAATCCCAGTTGATGCTATAACTGGACAGGAAGATCCCAGAATGAAACTCTGGCTCAAAAGACCGTAACGTTTACTTTTTTTGTGCAAAACGTGGAAGGACAGAGTCACAAACCCCTAATTTCTTTTTAACAACAGGAAGAAAATGTTTATTAATCATGAAAAAAATTGGATTATGATACAATACGGCTTTAAAACCCCCCCCCCCCTCTCCCTCCCCCCCCCCCCCCCCCCCAGCTTAACAATCACACACAGGTTTTAAGATTAACACGGATGACAAAATACGTTTGAAGCTACAATGGCCTCATTAACGCAAAATCCCTTTGAACACAGATTGTGGTCAAATGTGGACAACATGGTGGCACAATGGTTAGCACTGCTGCCTCACAGCACCAGTGACCTGGGTTTGATTCCAATCTCAGGTGACTTTCTCTGTGGAGTCTGCACGTTCTCCCCGTGTCTGCATCGACTTCCTCCGGGGGCTCCGGTTTCCTCCCACAGTCCAAAGAGGTGCAGTTTAAATGGAGTGGCCATGCTAATTTGACTCTTAGTGTCCAGAGGTCAGGTGGGATTACTGAGATCAGGTAGAGGTGTGAGCCTAGGTAGGGTGCTCTTTCAGAGGGTCGGCGCACACTCGATGAGCCAAGTGGCCTTCTTCTGTAGGGATTCTATGACACGCTGCCCAAAGTTGGTGCCTGTGAATTTTTCATCAGAATGCCCCCAGATGATTGTCACATGAGAATTTCCAAACTCCACTCCCAAAACATGCTTCAAACTTTTCTCGCATAATACTGCCTACCCTAAACAGTTTGCATTTTGAAATCCAGACCAAATGACACTTCTAAACAAAGCTTCTGCTCCACTTTTAACAGCGAATCCAGTCCAGTATTTTACACCAGCCCATTGGTATTTATTTTCTTGACTGCTGTGCAAACTGTTCACAATTGCTTAAACTCTCCATTCCCAGACTGCATTAAAATTGCACCAAATGTTCCATTTACCTCTGAAATCTGCTTTCCCAGTTTAAATCTGATTACTATAATTGTCTCTTTAATTGGGGGGGGAATGAATTGGGCACTTTAATTTTTTTTAAACTAAGAGCAAAGGGAAGCCCTTCTCCTGGAAAGTGGTCTCATGTTACTGAGCAACAACTTACTGAAATTTACTCTTCATGGATTATACCTCTCTAAGCACAACAGAATCACAGTTGGAATTGAAAACAATCTCCACACATACAAACACCTTTGTTCTACATTAATCTAACTCTAGGTTTTACCCTTCAAACACAGAAACATTAAATTAAACCCACTTAAAACGATACCTTAATTCTAATATTTACTAATACAAGAGGTGCTGAAGGACTGGAGGATAGCCAATTATTCAACAAGGGAAGAAGGGATAAACCGGGAAACTACAGGCCAGTCAGTCTGACCTCAGTGCTGGGGAAACTATTGGAAGCAATTATGAGACAGAATTAATCTGCATTTGGAGAGGCAGGGATAATCAAGAACAGTCAGCAGGTTTAGTTAAGGGGAGCTCATGTCTGACAAAATTGATGTAAATTTTTGAAGAGGTGACCAGGTGTGCAGATGACGGAAATGGATTTGATGTTGTCTACTTCGACTTCAGCAAGGGTTTTGATAAGGCCACAGATGGTAGACTGATAGCAAAGGTAAGAGCCCAAGGAAATTTGGCAAACTGGATCCAAATTTGGCTGAGTGACATGAAGCAGAGGGTGATGGTCGAGGGGTGTTTTCTGAGTGGAAACCTGTGTCCAGTGGGGTCTCGAAGGGATCAGTGTTGGGACCCTTGCTGCTTGTGGTTTATTCAAATGATTTAGACTTGAATGCAGGAGGGCTGATCAGTAAATTCACAGATAATATGAAAATTGGTGAGGTGGTAAATGGTGAGGATAGCCTGAGATTAAGGAGGATATTGATGGGCTGGTCAGTGGCAAATTGAATTCAGTCTGGATAAGTGCAAGGTGATGCACTTGGGCAGGACAAACAAGGGAAGGGACTGCACAATAAACGGCAGGTCACTGGGAAGCACCAAGGATCAGAGGGATCTTGGTGTGCATGTGCACTGGTCCCTTAAAGTAGCAGGGCAGGTGGATATAGTGGTTAAGAAGGTATATGGAATTCTCGTCTTTATTAGCCAAGGCATAGAGTTTAAGAGCAGGGAGGATATGCTGGAACTGGATAAAATGTTGGTTAGGCCACAGCTGGAGTATTGTGAACAGTTCTGGAATACACATTATAGGAAGGATATGATAGCACTGGAAAGGGTGCAGAGGAGATTTACCAGGATGTTGCCTGGGCTGGAGAGTGTTAGTTGTGAAGAGAGATTGGATAGATTGGTTGGTTTTCCTTGGTGCAGGGGGTACCTGATTGAGATGTATAAAGTTATCAGGGGCATAGATAGAGTACACAGGAAGAAACTTTTCCCCTTGGTGAAGGAGGGACAATGACCAGGGGGTATAGATTTAAGGTGAGGGGCAGGAGGTTTAGAGGGGATGTGAGGGAAAACCTTTTTACCCAGAGGGTGGTGGGAGTCTGGAACTCGCTGCCTGAAAGAGACCCTCATAAAATTTAAGAAGTATTTAGATGTGCATTTGCAATATCAAGGCAGACAAGGCTATGGGAAAAGTGTTGGAAAATGGGATTAGAATGGTTAGGTGGTTGTTTTTGAATGGCGCAGACACGAGAGGCTGAGGGGCCTTCTCTGTGCGGCTGAACGCTATGACAATAATAAATCCTTTAAAACCACCATTGTCTTCCTAATACAGGTTAAGTTGAAAAAGCATGGCATAGAATCACAGAACTTGACTTCTGGGCCCTGCTGGGCCGGGAGCAGAGACGCAAGTGGTTGGGTGGGTGAGAAAATACCACTACTATCTGGCATGCCACTCGCCCAGCGCCAATCCACCCCGCTCAAAATGGGATGAGGGGACATGAACACAAGTAGCTCACGTGGTTCATAACGAACATATTAAGGACAATTAAAGGAGGTTGATTAAAATTTTCCAGTCAGTTCCTGCAGGAGGTGGGGGGGGGGGGGGAGGTTGAACTGCCTGCATGCAGCCTCTTGGCACAGATCAGGAAACTATTGCTCCAGGCAGCCGTCTCCCCACCTACCTGGGTGTTACACAGCCATTTTTTTTTTAGTTTAAATTTTAAAAAGGTTGGAGGGTACCTCCATTTTGAAACTCCATCTCCTACACTTAGATGCCATCACAGCATGCTGCTCCTTTCAAGCTCACTGGCCTTCCAGGTTCGAAAGCCAACTTGCCATTCTAAATTGGGTGGCCAGCCATCTCTCTAACCACCCTGGGGAAATTAACAAAGAGTGACTGTTTCCCAACATTGCGCACTTCTGAACCACATTTCAAATGAATGTGTTAAAAAGCCCCCAGAGAAAATCCTCCCCACAGATCTTTACAATACAGAATGAGGCCAATTTAGTCTCACTCCCCAGCCCTTTTCCCCCAAACCCTGTAAATTAGTTCTCTTCAAGTCATGCCCAAATGCCTTTTCAAACTTCCTGTAGAATTTGATTCCATCTCACTTTCACTACTTGTTCTATCAAGGCACCTCATAATTTGAATACTCCTATTAGATTTTCTCTTAACCTTTTCTGGTCAAAGGAGAAATTGCTGCTTCTCCAGTAAGGCCACATAACTGAACCCCCCAATCCCTGGTATTATTCTGGTAAACCTCCTCTATACCTTCTCCAGGGTCCTGACAGAATACTTAATCACAGATTTATGCCGGCTGAGCATTAAATTCCGTGCCATAATGTCACTATTTGCAAAGCCAAGTACGCCATCCACTTTCTAAAGCACTTTATTTTACTTCCTTTCCATATTTAAAGCCCTGTGACTATGTCCCAGGTCCCCCTGTTCTTAGTGAACATGCACTCTCCAAGTTCCGTATGTTTGTGTAAGACTTTGATTTATTTTATGCTGTTAATATTTTACATTTTCTCTTTTCCTTTCTTTTTCAATTAATGCCTGCAGTCTCAATGGGCAGAATTCTCCCAACCCGCCCACAGCAGCTTTGATGGTGGGCGGGTGTGGAGAATCTGGCGGGAGGCAAAATGCCGGAAATCTGCTGAAATAAAATTAAGTTGCAATTCTCTCAATGGCGGGTTGATGGTGGTCTGGTCAGCCTACTGGCAGGTGGCACAAAACCCGTTTGCATTCATTTGTGTCTCATGACTGCTCATTAAAACAGCTGCTTGCTGGAATCCTGTCAGGCCTTCGAATCTTGGGTCACACCAGCGGAAAATTGCGCAGCTCACACCCAATTGCTAATCAGTAGCACGCACGAGGCAGTTCACCAGAGACTTTGAAGTGAGTGCAACAACTTTCTGACTCGTGCTGCGCCCTCCTCCTCCTGTACTGTTCACCATTCTGCCAGGGCAAATCGGTTCCTGTCTTCCATCTCCATACCAAGCTGGTCTTCATGGACAGCCCCATGCTACTTCACCCTCCTGTATCACCGCATTGGTTCAGTACAGCGCCTGGGACTGGGGAGTACAAGGGTCTCATTCTCCCCTGGTGCCCTCCACCAGTGTCGATCTGAATGACACTCCGCTGTGGGATACATGCAGCCATCACGCCAAAGGTCCGAAATTCGACCGGGGTTGGAGTGCAAGGTGAGGAGGGGGTGACAGGTGATGGCCTGATGAAGACAAAGAGGGCAATGTAGAAGGTAGGCTGTGCAGAGAGGATATTGATAGAGAGATATTGACAGATTATGTGAGTGGGCAGAAAATTGGCAAATGGAATTCAATGTGGGAGCACGGTAGCACAGTGGTTAGCAGTGTTGCTTTACAGTACCAGGGTCCCAGGTTCGATTCCCGGCTTGGGTGACTGTCTGTGCAGAGTCTGCATGTTCTCCCCGTGTTTGCTTGAGTTTCCTCCGGATGCTCCGGTTTCCTCCCACAAGTCCAGAAAGGCGTGCTGCTAGGTGAATTGGACATTCTGAATTCTCCCTCTGTGTATCCGAACAGGCGCCGGAATGTGGTGACTAGGGGCTTTTCACAGTAACTTCATTGCAGTGTTACTGTCAGCCTACTTGTGACAATAAAGATTATTAAAAATATTAAAAGATGGGAGATTGTTCCTTTTTCAGGCCAATAATTGACCACTTCAGGGTCTCATCCTGCTGCTGCAGGTATTAACCTAGCTGTGGACGGGCCTGTCAGTATGCGGGTAGGTGACAGATAAAACTGGGTGGGCCAGCTTGTCACTTCCTATGCAGGTTGGCGGGCAGGGAAGGGTGGTCCCTCGATCACTCAGTGACCGATTGAGGGACTGAACATCGGGAAGGGAGGGGCCTGCTTAGAGCATAAGAGCTTTTTATTCAAAAATATTTAATTCAAGGAACTTTCATGTAAATAAACAAAAGCCGAAGAATAAACATTCAACATTACAAATAACCAACAACCACTGACCCTCCTGCTCCCCCAATATCTCCCCCATCTGCCATCCTGCCTTTCCCATTCCCCCCGCTGTACCCTCAAACCTCCTTAAAGAAGTCAATAAACAGCTTCCGCCTCTGAGTGAACCCATCAACTGACCCTCTCAGGATGAACTTGACCTTCTCCAGACTCAGGAATTCCGCCAGGTTGCTCACCCACATCCCCACTTTCAGCGGCTCCAAGTCTCACCATCTGAGCGAAATCCATCTCTGGGCTACCAGGGAGGCAAAGGCCTCTCTCGTCCCCTGGACTCCCGGGTCTTCCGACACCCCAAACACCCCGACACCTTTGGACTCGGGGCCATCTTGACCCCCAACACCTTGGGCATTACGTCCGCAAACCCCTGCCAGACCGCCTACAATTTTGGACATGCCCAAAACATCTGGACATGCACTCCATCACCTCCCTCAACTTGATTGGGCTGCCAATCTCTGCACGAACTCCTCCTCTCCCTTGGGAACCTCCATCCAGTCAAAGAACCTCCGAATTTCCTCCCACCCCCCGCCGAGGGCTCCGACTCATACAATCTCCTGTAAAACACCTCAAACACACCATTCCCCCCTCTGGTGCAACATCACTCCACCCATTTCGTCCTTTACTCTGCCAATCTCCCTCACCGTCTCTTGCTTCCTCATCTGGTGGGCCAGCATTCTACTCGCCTTCTCACCGTACTCATATACTGCCACCTTCCCCATGGGCACTTGCCCAAACTCCATTTGGTGCCTCTGCCTCTCCTTCAACAGCCCTGCCTCTGGGGTCTCCGAATACATTCTGTCCACCCTCGGGATCATCTACCAGCCTTGCCATCTCCGCTTTCTCCCTGTGCACCCGAATTGAGATAAACTCCTCCCTAACCACCGCTTTGAGCACCTCCCACAGCCGTGATGGCCGTGACCGCCCCCATATAATTTAGCACCAAGTATTCCCGAATGGCAGCCCTCACCCGCTCACACACCTCATCATTTGCCAACAGCCCCACATCCAACCTCCACTGCGGGCGCTGGGCCCCCTTCCCGGTCCACTCGCAAATCCACCCAATGTGGCACGTGGTCAGAGACCACGATGGCCGAATACTCCGACTCAACAACCTGCCAGCAACGCCTTATCCAGCACAAAAAAGTCAATCCAGGAGTACAGCCGGAGCACATGGGAGAAGTATGAAAATTCCTTTGCCCTCGGCCTCCCAAACCTCCATGGCTCCACTCCCCGCATGTGCTCCATGAACCCCTTCAGCTTTCCTCGCCACTGCCTAAACCTTCAATGACTCGATCTCGACTGATCCAAGCTCGGCTCAATAACCGCATTAAAATCCCCTCCTTCCCCCGCATGATCAACCGGTGCAAATCTTTTGTGAGGGCCACAAAGAATCCAGCATGAGTTTGTAGAGTTAAAACAAATAACTTTATTTACAATTACACATATACCGCAGTAGTTGTACTTCACCACTGCTTCACTCCTCTAGCTGGTCCCACGCTGACTACTGGCCAGCTCTATTTATGCAGGTGAAACTGGCAATGATCCCCCCCCCCCCCTCATTGGGAGCTCATACTCAGGATACCGAATAGCCAATAGTATTCAGGCAGGTTATAACAGAATCTAATTCAGGAATCTTCCTCAGCACCCGCTTCATCCCAGTTTGGGGCAGAAACGTTTCCCAGGACCACCGGCACTCACCCCACTCCTAGTTTGTGGATTCATCCACCAGCCACACCAGAGGAGTAACACCTTGTACAGACACTCCTGCACCTCTTGCCATCAAATAATGTGCTTTTCGGGCGGAGCAAAAGACCAAAAAATACTGTCTTGAGTGGGGGCCACCAAATGTTTGACCGCTCACTCCATGGCCTCCACCGGAAGTCCTTTAAAGTATAAGAGCTGCTGGCATATCCATAGACAAGACTTTTGCCTTGATTGTATCCATCTGCTCTCTTAACTGGGTCATGATTCCAGGGGAAGGCCTGCCCCGGCGCAGTGATTGCCTGATCAGCTTCTGGTTTGGCCGGCCTGTCCGAAAACAGACAACATGAAGCAGAGACTCTCAACACCCCAGCGGCATGGTGGCTCAGTGGTTAGCACTGTTATCTCACACTGCCAGGGACCTGGATTCAATTATGACCCTGGGTGATGTCTGTGTGGAGTTTGCACGTTCTCCCCCCCCCCCCCCCCCCCCCCCCCCCCCCGTGTCTGTGTAAGTTTCCTCTGGTTTCCTCCCACAGTCGAAAAATGTGCCGATTAGTTGGATTGGCCATGCTAAATTGCCCCTTAGTGTCCAACGGTTAGATGGAGTTACGGGGTGGGGCAGTGGGCCTAGATAGGATGCTGTTTCGGAGGGTCAGAGCTGACTCGATGGGCTGAATGGCCTCCTTCTGCACTGTAATGATTCTATAATATTCTAACAACTCAACAAAATTCCCCACATTAGTTATACAACACAGGATATAGGAGCAGGAATCGGCTATTCAGCCTGTCAAGCCGAATCCATTATTCAACATGATCGTGGCTGATCCTCTATCTCAATGTCATACTCGCTTTCTCCATACCCATTGACACCTTTAGTGTCTAGAAATCTATTTATTTCATTCATATATATTTTCAGTGATTTGGCCTTCACAGCCTTCTGTGGTAGATAATTCCATAGGTTAAATAAGTTAAAAGCTCATGGTGTTCAGGGTAAGATCCTGGATAGAGGATTGGCTGACTAGCAGAAGGCAGAGATTGGGGATAAAGGGGTCTTTTTCAGGATGGCAGCTGGTGATTAGTGTTGTGCCTCAGGGGTCTGTGCTGGGACCACAACTTTTTTTACAATATACATTAATGATCTGGAAGAAGGTACTGAAGGCACTGTTGTTAAATTTGCAGATGATACAAAGATCTGTAGAGGGACAGGTAGTATTGAGGAAGCAAGGGGGCTGCAGAAGGACTTTGACAGGCTAGGAGAGTGGGCAATGAAGTGGCAAATTAAATACAATGTGGAAAAGTGTGAGGTTATGCACTTTGGAAGGAGAAATGGAGGCATAGACTATTTTCTAAATGGGAAAATGCTTCGGAAAGCCGAAGCACAAAGGGACTTGGGAGTCCTTGTTAACAATTCTCTTAAGGTTAATGTGCAAGTTCAGTCGGCAGTTGAGAAGGCAAATGCAATGTTAGCATTCATGTCAAGAGGCTGGAATACGAGGCCAGGGATGAACTTCTGAGATTAGATAAGGCTCTGGTCAGACTCCATTTGGAGTATTGTGAGCAGTTTTGGGCTCCATATCTAAGGAAGGTTGTGCTGGCCTTGGAAAGGGTCCAGAGGAGGTTCACAAGAATGATCCCTGGAATGAAGAACTTGTCGTATGAGGAACATTTGAGGACTCTGGGTCTGTACTCATTGGAGTTTAGAAGGATGAGAGAGGATCTTATTGAAACTTACAAGATACTGCGAGGCCTGGATAGAGTGGACATGGAAAGGATGTTTGTAGGAAAAACTAGAACCAGAGGACACCGTCGCAGGCTAAAGGGACGATCCTTTAAAACAGAGATGAGGAGGAATTTCTTCAGCCAGAGGGTGGTGAATCTGTGGAACTCTTTGCCGCAGAAGGCTGTGGAGGCCAAATCACTGAGTGTCTTTAAGACACAGATAGATAGGTTCTTGATTAATAGGGGGATCAGGTTATGGGGGAGAAGGCAGGAGAATGGGGATGAGAAAATATCAGCCATGATTGAATGGCGGAGCAGACTCGATGGGCCGAGTGGCCTAATTCTGCTCCTATATCTTATGGTCTTCACTATCCTCTGAGTGAAGAACTTTCTCCTCATCTCAGTCCTAGATGGCCTCCCCTAAATCCTAAGACTGTGACGCTACGTTCTACCAGAAGAAACAGCATTGCTGCATCCAGCCTGTCCAGCCCTGACAGAATCTGATATGTTTCAATTAGATTCCCCTCATTCTTCAAAATTCCAGTGAATACAGACCCAGAGGACCCAATTTCTCCTCATAGAACAATCACACAATCCTAGGAATCAGTCTGGTGAACCTTTGCTGGACTCCCTGTATGGCAAGTATATCCTTTCTTAGATAAGGAGACCAAAACTGAACACAATACTCCAGGTGTGGTCTCACCAAGGCCCCACACAGCTGCAGTAAGATATCCTTGCTCATGTACTCAAGTTATCTTCTAATGAAGTCCAATATACCATTTGCCTTCCTATCTGCTTACTATACCTGCTTGCTTGCAGTGACTGTTGTACAGGGACACCCAGATCGCTTTGTAAGTCAATATTTCCCAATCTATCACCATTTCAATAATACTCTGCCTTTCTGTTTCTCTGTTCTAAGTTGATAACTTCACATTGTCCACATTATACTGCATCTGCCATATATTTTCCCACTCACTCAACTTGTCTAAATCACCTTGAAGCCTCTAAACATTCTCCACACCACTCACCTTCCCACTAAGTTTTGTATCATCAACAAACTTGGAAATATACATTTTTGGTTCCCTCATCCAAATTATTGATGTATATTGTGAATGGCTGGGGCCCGACCATTTATCCCAACAGGTTCCTACTGGTCACTGCCAGTCACTTCGAAAAAGACCCATTTATTCCTACTCTGTTTCTTGTCTGCTGACCAATTTTCAATCCAATATTACCCCCAATCCCATTGATTTAATTTTGCATGCTAACCTCATATGTGAGACTTTATCAAAAGCTTTCTGAAAATCCAAATACACCACATCCACCGGTTCACCCTCATCTATTCTACTAGTTATGCCCCCAAAAGGCTCCAGTAGGTTTGTCAAACATGATTTATCTTTCATAAATCCATGTTGACTTTATCTAATCCCATTGATATTTTCTAAGTGTCCTGTTATCATCTCCTTTATAATACTCTTTAGTATTTTCCCTACTAATGATGTGGGGCTAACCAATCTGTAATTCCCTGTTTCCTCCCTCCCTCCTTCTTTAAATAGCAGGGTTACATTTGCCATTTCTAATCTGCTGGGACTGTTCCAGAAGCTACAGAATTTTGGAAGATCCACTATTTCTTTGGTCACCTCCTGTGATGTAGATTATCAGGTCCTGGGGACTTATCAGCTTTCAGTATGTTTTTCACATTGACAAAAACAAATATCAGAACTTCTACCACATCCAAGACACTTTGTTTTATACCTCTGTCTTGCTATCCCTGTTTTGACTTGTATTAAAAGTGACAACCCTACAGCATAGCTGTGGTGGTGTGGAGTGCCAGGAAAAATAAATGTTTGTAAACATAAATGATCTCAAGTAGCTTCTGATGCAATAATGTTGACTTTTCAGCACTGTAACAGGTCATAGAGTCATTGAGGTTTACAGCATGGAAACGGGCTCCTCGACCCAACTTATCCATGCTGCCCAGTTTTTACCGCAAAGCTAGTTTCAATTTCCTGCATTTGGCCCATATCCCTCTATACCCATTTTACCCATGTAACTGTCTAACTGCTTTTTAAAAGACAAAATTTTACCCGCCTCTACTATTGCATCTGGCAGCTCATTCCAAACACTCACCACCCTGTGTGTGAAAATATTGCCCCTTTGGACCCTTTTGAATCTCTCCCCTCTCATCTTAAACCTCAGTCCTCTAGTTTTAGACTCCCCTACCTTTGGGAAAATATGTTGACTATCTATCTATCTATGCCCCTCATTATTTTATAGATCATTATATCTATAAGATCACTCCTAAGCCTCCTTCGCCCCATGGAGAAAGTCTCAGTCTATCCAGCCTCTCCTTATAACTCAAACCATCAAGTCCCGGTAGCATCCTAGTAAATCTTTCCTGCACTCTTTATAGTTTAACAATATCCTTTCTATAATAGGGTGACTAGAACTTTACACAGTACTACATGTGTGGCCTTACTAATATCTTGTACAACTTCAGCAAGACGTCCCAACTCCTGTATTCAATGTTCTGACCAATGAAACGAAGCATGCTGAATGCCTTCTTCACCGCCCTGTCCACCTGTGACTCCGCTTTCAAGGAGCTATGAACCTGTACTCCTAGATCTCTTTGTTCTGTAACTCTCCCCAACACACTACCATTAACTGAGTAGGTCCTGTCCCCATTCTATCCACTAAAATGCATCACCTCACATTTAACTAAATTAAACTCCATCTGCCATTCACATGCCACTGGCCCAATTTATCAAGATCCCGTTGCAATTCTAGATAACCTTCTTCACTGTCCACTATGCAACCAATCTTGGTGTCATCTTCAAACTTACTAACCATGCTCCTAAATTCTCAAATCATTAATGTAGATTAAAAAAATAACACTGAACCCAACACTGATCCCTGAGGCACACTGCTGGTCACAGGCCTCCAGTTTGAAAAACAATCCTCTACAACCACCTTCGGTCGCCAAGCCAATATTGTATCCAATTGGCTACTTCACCTTGGACCCCGTGAGATTTAATCTTATGCAACACCTACCATGTGGTACCTTGTCAAAGGCCTTGCTAAAGTCTATGTAAACAACGTCTTGCACCACTTGTCAATGGAAGACTTCATGTTCAACATGAACGTCCTCCTACTTCACCTTGTCAACATTTTAAATTCTTCCTCAGGTAATTATCTTCTCCTTAGCTTCCCTTCAAATGCTTTTATACTATTCATCTCAACTACTTGGAGGCAGCTGCGAAGGCAGTGGGTTACTGGTATTGCCATTAGACTAGTAATCCAGAGACCCAGGGTAATGCTCTGGACAAAACAGAAAATACTGGACAATCTAAGCAAGTCTGAAAGCATCTGTGGACATAGATGGGAGTTAACGTTTCGAGTCGGGCTGACTCTTTGTCAAAACTGGAGAGGAACTGGAAGTAGGGTCAGATTTATCCTGTTGTGGGAGTGATGGGGCATGGAGCTGGATAGAGGGCTCACGATAGGTGGAGATTGACAAAGATGTTGTAGACAGAAAGACAAAGGGAATGTAAATGGAGATGATCAAGGCTAAGAAGGATGCTGATAGTGGCACATTAAGAGATTAGAATGTGTTACTGGCAGAACAAAGGGAAGTAGTGTGTCAAAAGACAATTAGGAACAGGGAACAGATGGCCCAAGTGGGGTTGGGTGAGAGGGGGGGGACGCAATGGTGTAGGAAAACAGATCGATGGAAGAAATTAAAATAAACTGGTAGAAATAAAAATTGAAGGTGGAGGAGAAAGATCACAATCTGAAGTTGTTGAACTCATTAAATCCGGAAGGCTGTAACATGCTTAATCGGAAGATGAGGTGCTGTTCTTCCAGTTTACGCTGGGAAATGGTTCGAAATCCGTCAGGGCAGATGGTGAAATTTGAATTTGATAAAAATAAAATCTGGAATTTAAAGTCTGATGATGGCCATGAAACCATTGTCGATTGTTGTAAAATCCATCTAGTTCACTAATGTCCTTTAGGGAAGGAAATCTGTCGTCCTTACCTAGTCTGGCCTACATGTGACTCCAGAACCACAGCAATGTGGGTTGACTCTTAAATGCCCCCAAGGATGGGCAATAGCCAGCTATGCCCACATCCCATGAATGAAGAAACAAAATCTCCATTTGGTAGCGAGTTCCACATTCTGATCATTCTCTGGGCGAGGGCATTTCTCCTGAAGCCTTCTCATCATTCTTCACCTAACTCTATCGGCATTTTCCCTTATGCACTTATCTAGCTTCTCCTTAAATGCATTTATGCTATTTGGCTCAATCACTCACTCTGGCAGCAAGTTCTACATTCTACCACTCTCTGAGTTAGACGTTTGTCCTGAATTCCTTATTGGGTTTACTGGTGACCATCTTGTATTTATCACCACATGTTTTGGCCTTTGAGTCCCCAACAATGGAAAAAGGCTTACTGACATCTACCCTATCAAACTCATAATTGTCAATTTTCCAGAGACTAGGTCCGGAATTCTCTGATACTGCGACCAAGTGTTGACGCCAGCGTCAAAACCGGAGCGAGCGATGCTGGCGTCAATGGGCCCCCAGGCACAGTAATTCTCCTGTTCTTCAGAGGCGAGAATGGCACCGGAGTGGTGTGCGCTGCTCCGGTGCCGAAAGCCGGCCCTGCACGGCTGGCACCTGGTTGCTGTCTCCGCGCCGGTGCGGAGCAACGTGTTGGCGACCGAACAGCGGGCCCACGCGGAAGGAGGTAGGCCCCCTTCAGATAGCGGCTGCCTGCCAATCGGAAGCGCCCGATCGTGGCCCTGGACCACATGGAGGCCCCCCCCCCAGAGTCAGATTCCCCCTACCCCCCCCTACCAGAACGTCCATATCGACCGTGGGTTCGGGCTCCCGCCTGGTGGTACCAAGTTTGAACCACGCCGGCAGGACTCGGTGGAAGTTCGGCCAGTCGCCCGCAGATAATCACTGCGGGGCCTATTTTAGCAGCCCCCGACCCCCGCCGCGGCGACCGCACGGGCGCGATTCTCCGGTCGCCGGAGAATCAGCGGCCCGGCTTCGGAGCGGCATGGTGGGATTCTCGCGCCACCCCGCCGATTCTCCAACCCGGCGCAGGCTCGGAGAATCCAGCCAAGAGTCTCAGGCAGTTCAGTCGCTGAATGTTATTAACATGGGCATGAACAACGTTACTAACAGAAATGTATCTTTAGATTCGAAACATGACTGCCATCGTTAACCAGCTGGAACACTACGATAAGAGCAACGTGCTCCTTATGCGGCGTGAAATTAAGGAGCTGCAGCAGCGTTTGGAGGAATGTCAGAAACTTCACAATGGATCCCAGGGTGGAGATTTCGGTAATGACGTCTTACACAGAATTTACAGTACAGAAATAGGACATTCATCCCAACCAGTCTATTTGTGTTTGTTTTCCACATGTATAACCTCATACTCTTCTTCATCTAACTCTGTTAGCATATCCTTCTATTCCTTTTCTGAGGTACCTCTCCTTCAACATGTTTATCCCATTCGCCTCAACTGCTCAAAGTGGTGGCAAATTCCACATTCTAACCACTGTTTGGGTAAAGAAGCATCTCCTGAATTACTTTTTAAATTTACTGATTATCTGATACAACCCCTAGTTTTAGTCTTCTCTGAAAATGAAAAAATCTATGCCAGGTCTGTCCTCGAAAATCATTTCATAATCTTGAAGATCTCTATCAAATCATCCTTTAACCTTCTCTTTTCCAGAGAAATAATCCCCGCCAGTTCAGCCTGTCCTGAGAAGTATTGTCCCTGAAAATCCCTTTTGCACCTTCTCTACTACCTCCTTATCTCTTTTATAATAAATACCGTCATAACGGGGCGGGGGGAAAGGGTTATATCAGCTTCAGCAATCCATTATTAATCATTTCTCAGAAATAGCCATGATGTGGAGATGCTGGCGTTGGACTGGGGTGAGCACAGTAAGAAGTCTTACAACACCAGGTTAGAATCCAACAGGTTTGTTTCAATTCACGAGCTTTCGGAGCACTGCTCCTTCCTCAGGTGATTTACTAACATCCTTTTACGGAAGCAAACCTACTTTCCTCACCAAGCCTGCCCTATATGTGACTCCAGATCATTGTAATCTGTTGATTATTAGTTGCCTTCTGAAATAGCCTAACAAACGATTGAGTTATTGGGACAGGCAACAAATGTTAGCCTTGCCAGTTACACGCAGATCCCATGAACGAATAAGAAAAGCAAATGACCAAAAACACCAGTTTGGAGATTTGAGAATTTAATCAGACTAAATTGTTTTTGTATCCTGCCTTTTGTCCTTTCCTCCTACCAGGATCTTGTGAACACGGAGGAATTGCAAACTTGAGCAAACCATTTATCGTTCAGAAAAATTATCATGGAAGCAGCCGTCGATATGGCGCGTGGGGGAAAGACCCTAATCCAGTCCCTGGCAGAAAGAACATGTATTGGGTGACTTCACAGTCTTCATTTCCGACAATGAACGAGTATCGACTTTACTCAGACTACACACATCTAGTTGTCCAAGAGCATTTTCAATCCTCTTCTTTCTATACTCCTGGTTATGGGTCTGGCGTTGTGATGTTTAAAAATTATTTTTACTATAATTACTATTCAAATCACAGATATATCACAAGAGCAAATGCATCATCTCCAAACCAGTATCAGACAGTTCTGTTAGAAGATGCAGTCACTGGAAATAGATTCTCATACAGCTCTTCTGACAATCAAAATCTCGACTTTTCTGTTGATGAAAATGGCCTGTGGGTGATTTATGCCACTGAAAAAAGCAAGGGGAAGATTGTAGTGAGTAAAATCAATGAAGAATCCTTCATTGTGCAGGCCACTTGGGAGACCAATCAGTTCAAAAGGGCAGCCAGCAATGCCTTCATGCTCTGTGGCGTTCTCTATGTGACACGGACATTGACAATTCAAACGGAAGAGATCTTTTACACCTTTGATACAAAGACAGGAGAGGAGAGTTTTATCAACATCCCTTTTCAAAAGAAGTATGAAAACGTCATAAGTCTCCATTACAATCCTTCAGATCACAAACTGTATATGTTCAATGATGGATACCTGGTGTTCTATAACATTGAGTTCAAACCTAAAGGGCCTTAGCGGCAAATTCATGTCAATTAATTTAAATTGGGCATGTCCACAAGAGCCATGATGCATCATTGCCCTCCCTTCCCCCATTTCAATACGACATGGACAATACGCACTATAAAATCCTCTTCTTTTGAGGCTAAATTTTACATTTTTTCAACTTCTACCTTTCTTCTTTTTAGACGGTCCCTCGTGATCGAGGATAACCTTTTTCCACTTTGGTACAATGGATTCTCAGACAGCTGTTAAATAGAAACGTAGAAGCATAGGACGTTGGTACAGGAGGAGGCCATTCGGACTTCGAGCCTGCTCCACCATTCATTATGATCTTGGTTCACCATCCAGTAACCTGTTCCTACTCTTCCCCCCCCCCCCCCCCCCCCCCCGCATATCTTTTGATTCCTTTAACCCCAAGGGCTATATCTAACTACTTCCTGAAAACATACAATGTTTTGGCCTCAACTGCTTCCTGTGGCTGAGAATTCCATAAGCTCTCTCTGGGTGACAAAATTTCTCCTCAGTCCTACATGGTTTACCCCTTAGATTGCGACCTCTGGTTCTGGACTCCCCTGCCATCGGGAACATCTTTCCTGCAATGTCCCTGTCTAGTCCTGTTAGAATTTTATAGGTTTTTATGAAATCCCCTCATTCTTCTAAACTCCAGCTAATACAATTCTAACCGACTCGATCCCTCCTCCTACCTCAGTCCCACCAGCCCAGGAATCAGTTTGATAAACCTTCGCTGCACTTCCTCCATAACAATAATATCCTTCCGCAGATAATGAAACCAAAACTGAGCACAATATTCCAGGTGAGGTCTCAGCAGGCCCTATATATCAGCAAGATGTCCCTGCTTCTGTACTTGAATCCTCTTGCTATAAAGGCCAATATACCATTTGCCTTTTTTACCACCTGCTGCACCTGCATGCTTACTTTCAGTGACCTGTGTACAAGGACATTGTCTCATGCACATTCCCCTCTCTCAATCTATACTATTATTCAGATAATAATCTGCCTTCCAGTTTATGATACCAAAGTGCAGAACCTCACATTTATCCACATTATACTGGATCTGCCATGGTGTTTGTCCACACTCAACTTGTCCAAATTATTCTGAAGCATCTCTGTATTCTCCTCACAGCTCACCTTCCCATCCAGCTTTGTGTGATCTGCAAATTTGGAGATATTACATTTTATTCCCTCACCAAATCATTAATACACATTGTGAACAGCTGGGATCTTAGCACCAACCCCTGAAGTACCCCACTAGTCATTGTAGTCCATGTAGTATTGCTAAATGTTCAGCTTTGGACTAACAGCCTGTTTGCAACCATCAGGGCCCTGAGTCATGATCCTCCCTCTATCCCACCTCAATCCTGCCCTGTTGATTACTGTGGATCACAGGTTTTCTTGATGGTGTCCCAAGCTTCATGTTGTACCAACCCACTAGAAATGGTTGTGGAGTGTAGAAGTCCAATCAAAAATAACATAATGGTTCTGTTCATCCTTTCAGCGTCAGAGAAGTTTCATTCTGTACCTCAAATGAATAGGAACATATAATAAAACTGAATCTACTTGCAGTCACGTGTTATTTTTATTTCCATCTCGCCAAAGATAATCAATCTCAATATTGGCTGGCTGAGAGCTTTTCCAAGGGAGCCATCTATAAAGATCTCTCTGAAGTCAGCTATTCGGATGGAAGTTTTATGGGATATTTTGCCTATCTATTTTCTCTCCATACCCCCAGAATCTCCCCACCCTGTGGAAAGGATTCAAAGATGAGTAACAAAACAGTTGCCCAAGTTATAGATCATTGATTTTAAACGGACAAACAGAGATTGAATAATTAACTTCAGGGAAAAGAAGATAAGGGAATGGATAAGAGAATTGATAATGTGGTCACCTATTTGGTGACAAAGGTGATAGATGAGGGAAAGGCGGCAGATGTTGTCTATATGGACTTCATGTAAAGCCTTTGACAAGGTACCTCATGGTAGACTGGTACAGAAGGTGAAGTCAGATGGGATCAGAGGAGAGCTGGCAAGTTGGATACAGAACTGGCTCGGGCACAGAAGAGAGGGTAGCAGTAGAAGGGTGCTTTTCTGAATGGAAGGCTGTGACTAGCGGCGTTCCACAGGGATCAGTTCTGGGGCCTTTGTTGTTCGTGGTGTCTATAAATGATTTGGAAGAAAGTGTAGTTGGTCTGATTAGTAAGTTCTCAGACGACACAAAAATTGGCGGAGTTGCGGATAGTGAAGGGGATTGTCAGAGGATACAGCAGGATATAAGCTGGTTGGAGACTTGGGCAGAGAAATGGCAGGTGGAGTTTAATCTGAACAAGTGTGAGGTAATGCACTTTGGAAGGTCCAATGCATGTAGGAGTTACACAGTAAATGGTAGAACTCTTGTGAGTATTGACGGGCAGAGAGATCTGGGCATGCATGTCCACTGATCACTGAAAGTGGCAATGCATGTGGATAAGGTGGTCAAGAAGGAATATGGCATGCTGGCCTTCATCGGCCGGCACAGTAAGAAGTCTTACAACACCAGGTTAAAGTCCAACAGGTTTGTTTCAAATCACTAGCTTTCGGAGCACTGCTCCTTCCTCAGGTGAAGGAGGCGTATTGAAGGAGGGCCTCATCGTTCGGGGTATTGAATATTAAAATTGGCAAGTCAGGACCTTAGTTAGACCTCATTTGGAATATTATGTACAATTCTGGTCGCCACACTACCAGAAGGATGTGGATGCTTTGGGGAGGGTAAAGAAGCAGTTTACTAGGATGTTGCCTGGTATAGAGGGCATTAGCTATGAGGAGAGATTAGTTAAACTCGGTCTGTTCTCACTGGAATGACGGAGGTTGAGAGGCGACCTGTTAGAAGTGTACAAGATTATGAGTGGCATGGGCAGAGTGGATAGTCAGATGCTCTTTCCTAGGGTAGGAGAGTCAAGTACTAGGGGACATAGGTTTAAGGTGCATGGGGAAAAGTTTAGAACAGATGTTCAAGACAAGTTTTTTACACAGAGGGTGGTAAATATACTGGGGAGGCGGTGAGAGCAGGTACGATAGTGGCATTTAAGGGGCATCTAGATAAATATATGGGTAGGGTGGGAATGGAAGGATACGGACTCTGTAAGTGCATATGGGCTCAGTTTAGGCAGGTCAGCACAGGTTGGAGGGCTTAATTGTTCCTGTGCTGTATTGTTCTTTGTACTTGAGAATGGGATTGCTATGGGTATAAGTATATGGATGGCAATGATCAACCACTCCAAAGAATACACTAGCTCATTCTGCTATAGTAGTAAGGAAAAGAGAAAATTCTGATTCCTTCATCAATAAATTCACAGTCCAGAGTGGTGTCAGCTTATGTATGCCAGGAATCTATTTTATTATATTTCTCATTTTCAACTTCTGATGAAAGGTCATCATTCTCAAATATTCACTCTTCCTCTCTCCACAATGCTGTGACCTATTGGGTATTTCCTACATTTTTTGTTTTTAGGAGTTGTTGATTGGCCATTTCATAGAGCATTAAGACTCAACCACATAGTGGGTGGAATTTAATGCTCAACCCCTCAAGTGAGTGGAATGAGAGGTGGATGATTAAGGAAGGTGAGAATGTGCGGAGTGGAGAGTTTGCTATATTCCCAGCTTTTTAAAATTAAGTCAGGAATGGAAAAGATCAAAGTCGTACTTCCCACCCTAGTCCAACTGAGGCTTGGGGGAAATCAGATGTCCTCCCATTCAGGTATCCTGATCTCCACAGCATGCTCTAACGGCCACAAGGGCTTACCACACTGGATGAACCCCCTGTAGAAAGGCCCTTCCCCTGCACCCCACACCAATCCTCCTGCCTGACTGGCCTGGCAAAATTCTGTCCCACTTACCTGCCCTTGGGAGCCTCAATGGCTACTTCTTGTCCTGGGTCTACTGCAGTCGCAGCAGTGACCACAACTCCCAAAAGCACTGCTCGGTCTGAGGAATTGCCAGCTTGATTGTCTGGCCACCCTGGGAGATGGGATCCTCATCCTGAAGGGCCCTGGAACCCAGTGACAGGCGGGCAATTGATTGGGACTTTTCAGGGGTTGCCACCATCTCCCATACAGTAGATGGGCCACTGCTGCACATTAAATTCAGGCCAGTATGAACGGTTAGAACCACAGGCAGACCAGGCAATGTCCAGCAGGTTCCCTTCCTGACGCACATTAATAAATCAATTTAACTGGTAGTACAGTCCAGCAGCTTTCATGGTCCTTTTTCCCTGGTAGAAAATTACTAGTTTCATTTTATTCATGTACAAAATTTACAAACCTTAGTTGTTAATCCAGGATCATATCTGTTACACTATTCAAACTAGTGAAGCATTACAAATGAGTGTACATAGCAATGGTTAATATTTAGATAGAATCTTGAGCATAATAAAATATCCCAAGGTGCTTCACAAGAGCATTACATGACATGGGGGCTGGTGTATCTCAGTTTGGTGGACAGCTGGTTCATGATGCAGAGCGAGGCTAACAGCGTGAGTTCAAATCCCATACTGACTCTGGTTATTCATGAAGGCCCCGCCTTCTCAACGTTGCCCCTGGCCTGAGGTGTGATGATCCTCATGTTAAACCACCACAATTCAGCTCTTCCCCTCAAAGGGGAAAGCAGCCTATGGTAATTTGGGACTATGGTGACTATACTTTACTTTCATCGACACTGTGTCACATTATGTGATTGTTGCCTGACTGGCCTGAATGAGGCAAGGCTAATTCTCAGCTGGTTTAAGGAGTGCGTGATTAATCTGTGATTGGTCTACGCGGGCATGATCAATTCCTAATTGGTTTCCCGAGAGTGATGGTCATCCATTGATATCATTTCCCATAGTTCTCTGACTAGCTCTTTAAGGTATCAATTATTTGTGGGACTATCACTCTCATTAACGTTTGTTCTTGTCACCTCATGCTAAGATCATACGATGGTTTATGGTATCTTTCCTTGCCCATTGGTTTGGATAGAGGAAGTTTACAATCTTATCTTTTTGAATGGTGTCTTGAACTTTGTTATAACCTGCCTGCTTACCACTGGCTGGGGACTAATGGCAATCCCACAATCCTTTGGGAGTATGAGCTTCCCCAATGAGGGGGGGGGGGGGGGGGGGGGGGGGGGGGGGGGGGGGGGCGGAGAAATCATTAGCAGATTCCCGGCATAAATAAAGCTGGCCAGTTTGGAACCAGCTGGAGAGGAGTGAGCAGCAAGGAGTTGCTATTAGTTATTGTAAATAAATGTTATTTCTTTGTATCCTTCAACTCGTGCTGGATTCTTCGTGGCCCTCACAAAACTGGCGACGAGGGTTAAAGTGAATAGCTGTCTACGCTGCTGAAGGCACCTCCCTGGATTTTTGTTGGATACAGGTTGGAAGTTGTTTTCTGTTACACCATGCCTCTGTATGGACGTTTGGATGTTTTTGATGCTGGAAAATTGGAACCAGTACGCACGACGAATGTGTTACTATTTCCGGGCAAACAACATCCCTGAAAACGAGCGGCAGGTGGTCATTTTGCTCACCGCCTGCAGCCCGCATACGTTTAGGGTGATTAGGAGCCTTATGTACCCAGCTGCGCCGGACACCAAAACGTTTGATGAACTTGTGAACTTAGTGGGGTAACATTTTAACCCAACCCCGTCCACGATACTCCAGCGTAACCGGTTTAATACCGTTGAGAGGACCCCAGGAGAATCCCTTGCAAAGTTTCTATCCAGGCTACACAGGATTGCGAAGTACTGTGACTATAGTGAGACCTTGTCAGAAATGTTACGCGACCGTTTGGTTTGCGGTATTAACAATGCGGCCACCCAGAGAAAGTTGTTAGCTGAGCCAACATTGACTTTTCAACAGGCCCCCGCCCCGACTGACACTTTGCATCTTTGTTCTTTTCTCGGCCTCGTTAATTATTACGGGAAATCCCTCCCCAATCTGGCAACTACGCTGGCCCCGTTGCACCTTCTGCTAAAGAAGAATCACACCTGGGTTTGGGGTCAGCCACAAGAAACCGCTTTCCGACGGGTAAAACAATTGTCGTCGTCTGGATTACTAACCCACTATGATCCTGGAAAGCCTTTGCTCATCACGTATGATGCATCCCCGTATGGTATTGGGCCGTCCTGTCCCACAAGATGGAGAACGGGGCCGAGCGGCCGATAGCTTTCACCTCCCATACATTGACTGCAGCGGAAAAGACGTAAGCGCAGATCGAGAAGGAGGGTCTGGCGGTGGTATTTGCGGTGAAACGCTTCCACCAGTATGTGTATGACCGCCACTTCACTATCGTGACTGATCATAAGTCTCTGCTGGGACTTTTCCGACAGGATAAGCCAATACCGCCCATTGCTTCCACACGGATCCAGCGCTGGGCTCTGTTGCTCGCTGCCTACGAGTATTCTCTGGAGCACAAACCAGGAATCCAGATAGCGAATGCCGACGCACTGAGCCGATTGCCTTTATTGACCGGCCCCATGTCGACCCCCATGACCGGTGGGGTGGTTGCAACCCTAAATTTTATGGACTCATTGCCTGTCACGGCATCACAGATCCATGAGTGGACCCAGACGGAGCCAGTCCTGTCAAAGGATCAGCACATAGTCCTGTATGGTGGGCAGCATAGACAGCTTCCAGGCGAGTTGCGGGCATTTTCCTCCAAGCTGTCAGAATTTAGCATGGAAGACCTCTTGTGGGGGACGCGTGTGATTGTCCCGGAAAAAGGACAGGAGCTGATACTAAAGGACTTGCACAATGGGCATCCGGGTGTGACCAAAATGAAAATGTTGGCCCGGAGTTATGTCTGGTGGCCAGGCCTCGACACCGACATTGAGAAGGTGGCCCAAAACTGCTCCATTTGCCAGGAGCATCAGAAGCTTCTGCCGGCTGCGCCCCTACATCACTGGGAATGGCCAGGGCGGCCTTGGGTGCGCTTGCATGCGGATTTCGCCGGCCCTTTTCAAGGATCCATGTTCCTTTTATTAATCGATGCCCAGTCTAAATGGTTAGAGGTGCATAAGATGGTAGGCACAACATCCTGTGCAACAATCGAGAAGATGTGTTTGTCTTTCAGTTGGCATGGCCTCCTCGAAGTGCGTGTCACGGACAACGGCACTCCGTTCACAAGTGAGGAGTTTGCGAGCTTCATGAAGTTGAACGGCATATGCCATATCCGCACCGCTCCATATCACCCGGCTTCAATGGGTTGGCAGAGCGCGCAGTGCAGACATTCAAACGAGGCCTAAAGAAGCAGTCTTCCGGGTCAATGGACATGAGACTGGCTCGTTTTTTGTTTTCATATAGGACCACTTCACATGCGGTGACTGGGGTAGCTCCCGCGGAACTCCTAATAGGCCGGAGACTTCGCACCTGCCTTAGCATGGTTTTCCCGGACATTGGCGCAAAAGCACGCCACACTCAAGAACGGCAGGGACATGGGTTTTCTCAGCATCGGCTGATTCGGCAGTTTGCGCCCGGTGACCCAGTGTTCGTTCGAAAGTTTGCTGGTGGTGCCCAGTGGGTCCTTGGCGTTATCTTTCGCCGAACGGTCCCTATCTCATACCAGGTGCAAGCCCAGGGTCATCTCCAGCGCAAGCATGTAGACCACGTTCGGTCCAGAAGACCATCTCTTCCAAAGATTCCCTGCCCCCGGAGCTCATTTCTACAGCCACAGAGATCAGACACTGTGAAGAGTAGTCCTCACAATCTTCCTCTGGTGCCAGACTCAAAGCCTGCGCAGGTCGTTGCAGAACCGTGTGGAGATAGAGACCCCGAGATGACGGAGGCAGAGGACTCCGACTCCGAGATGAAGACACAGGACACCTCAGAGGGGGAGTCCTCAGGCCCACGGGCCGTGGATGTACAACCGTTATGCCGTTCATCACAGAAGTGCCGTTCACCGCCTCGTTACACGCCACCCGATCCAGCGCTTCGTGCAAATGGTGTCCAGCCTGCGGCAAAACAAGTCCGACACCCTCCTTCACCTGGGTCTTCGGTGGATTCCTTGGACTTTGGGGGGGAGGGATGTTGTAACCTGCCTGCTTACCACTGGCTGGGGACTAATGACAATCCCACAATCCTTTGGGAGTATGAGCTTCCCCAATGAGCGGGCGGCAAAATCATTAGCAGATTCCCTGCATAAATAAAGCTGACTAGTTTGAAACCAGTTGGAGAGGAGTGAGCAGCAAGGAGTTGCTGCTGCTATTGTGTATATATATGTTATTGTAAATAAACCTTATTTCTTTCTATCCTTCAACTCGTGCTGGATTCTTCGTGGCCCTCACAAAAAACTTGTCGTCTTTGGACTTGCTTAATTGGTGCAGGCTCCTCATTAAATCAAATCCTTATCAGCGACTGCTTCACAGGCCTTGTCCTTTACCGTTGGATTTTGGGGCTTGGACAGAATCACTTTATGTTAAGACAAAGAATAAAGTGGTAAAGTTGTTTACAATTTAAAACTATGTAAATCTAGTACAGATTTTAAGATTAACATGGATTACTAAGTATATCAACGGTCTCAGTGACACAACGTCCCTTTAAACACACAAGACGCCTGTGGTCAAATACATGAACCTCAAGTAGACATTGATGGATTTCTCCTCAGAATTCCCCCAGATGATTGTCACATGAGGGTTTCCAAACACCACTCGCAAAATACATGTTTTTAAATCTTCTTGCACATTAATGCTTTCCATTAGCGGTTTGCATTCCAAAATCCAGACCATGTTTTCCAAATGACTCTTTTAAACAAAGCTTCCGCTCCACTTTTAACAATGAATCAAGTGTCCAGGTTTTATCACTTTACCATTAGGGTTTCTTGGATCGGATTCTCCGGCCGCGTCTGCTCGACAACCGGAGAATTCTACCCGAGGTCAATGGAGTTCTCCATTGTACGCGGCTCTCT
Source organism: Scyliorhinus canicula (assembly GCF_902713615.1). Classification (NCBI taxonomy): domain Eukaryota; kingdom Metazoa; phylum Chordata; class Chondrichthyes; order Carcharhiniformes; family Scyliorhinidae; genus Scyliorhinus; species Scyliorhinus canicula. The sequence goes on from NC_052147.1 coordinate 7,662,827, forward strand.
GTGGCATTCTTGCAGTTGGTGGGGTGGAAGAATCCAACCCTTTGTCTCGACTGCTGTACAAATTATTCATAGTTGCTTTAACTACTGATTCCCGAGTTCATTAAGATGGCATAAAACTTTGAATTGACCTCTGAAGTCTGCTTTACCACTTTAAATCTGGTTACTGCAACTGCCTCTTGAACTCAGAGCACTGGAATGTGGCGACTAGTTATTATTGTTATTACTTTGTTTAATTTTCCCCTTGAAATCTCCTGTACACCACCTTGGGCTCTGTTCTCTTAAAGGAATCTGGAGATGACAGAAATTATGTCCCAATTCCTTGGTTATCTGTTCTGTATCTGGTTCTTTGGGAAGCCTGGTTCTTTGCTTCCCTTATCATGTCCAAGTCTTTCTTTTGGCAGAGTTAAGAGATATTCACTCTCTAGTGTCCTGTATCCAACTACAAATAAATTCAGCTAAAAACTAAAACTTAAAAATCTTCCTACCTTAAAAGGCCCCCAGTTGTTACACAACCACTGAACTTATATTTACTCTTCAACCTAACCCTCTTGAAGCACAATAGAAACACAGTTGGCATTGAAATCAACCCATACACATACAAACATCTTTGTCCAGCATGAATCTAATTGTAAGTTTTACCCTTCCAACACAGAAAATTGAACCCATCTAAATTGTTTGTAATGTTTACCAATACAAATATAAATCCCTTAAAACTACCTGTAGAATCCGCACAGCGTGATCACAAGGAACGAAGAGTTGGATGTAAAAAGAATGGTTTATTAATACATACATTAATTACTCCACTCCCCAAAGGGTCTCCCGCCCCAACCTGCACTCAGGTCAGGGTTTTTGTACTCTATGGACTCCCCTCGTTAAAGGTGATGTCCCGCCCCATTACCGGGGAACTCTGCACTCAGCAGAGGTCACAGGGAACTAGGTGGTCCACACCCCGTGACCTCTGTGGGTATTGTAACACTACCTTTGTTTTCCTAACACATGCAAGTCAGGAACAAAGCCAAGCATGCAATTGTAGGGTGATATCAAGAACCATTTCTTTACTCAAATGGTATGGCAATCTCGAATCCCCAAAACACTGGGGTCCAACAGAAAATTTCAAAACTGAGGTGAACAAGTTTTTGTTTGGCAGGGGTATCATAGATAATGGATTAATTGAGTTAAGGTGCAGATCAAACATGATCCAGTTGATTGGAGGAACAGGCTCAAAGGCCAAATGGCCTATTCCTCTTCCTATGGTCCAGTGGGAGATATCAAAATCAGAATCTTTTGGGAAATTAGGAAAATAGCAAGTAGGTGGGCACATACTCTTGAGAGGCTTATTCAATGCTGAAACAATCTTCTTTTACAAAATAGTGAATACAAGTTGGAGTAAGTTTATCAGAAATTTTGGGAGGTACAGTGCAAATATAGAGTTGATTATGCTAATAGAATTAGATCAAATGAATTAAAAACCCTTCTTCATGCAAATGTGCCATGCAGCTAAGCCACACTAGCTCCCAAGAGCAGAAAGCAAATAAATGTTGAAGGAAAAATTGACAGCTGTGGCAAAGCCTCCAACTAAGTTAACGCAGGAAAAACTTATTTTGGACGCTCAGCTCAAACCAAACCCCAGAGACCAAGAATAGAATTGATTATTATCTAACAAACACTCTTTAGTAGCCAAGGAGGATTCTGGAAAGGAGAGTCAAACAATGGTGGTGGAGCTCATATTCTACAAGGCTCATGGGGAGATTAATTGGGTTGTCCCTGTGTTTCTCATGGGGGTCCATGAGAAGCCCTTCTGAAGAAGTGAGTGCAGGAGAATGTCTACTCCTCTTAGCCCACAGCTGCACCTCCTGTGGCTGAGGGGCTGGGTTGGAGGGTGTGTAGTGTGCTGGTGAATGTATTTTCCTTGATGACCATCTGGGGGGGTATGGTCAGCGACTGATCCCTGGTAAGGTGGCCGTCAGAAGCCTCAGATGCCTGGGTTTCTATTTCGGTGACTGGGTCTACCTCTTGCATCTTGGTGTCGGGACTCTCAAGGGGTGACACCCCAGGCCCCAAGTGCTGGGGTGATATGACTAGAAGACAGATCCTCTGTGGGACACGTCCGGCATTGGCCCCCTTCTCCGGTGGTGATCAAGGTGCTTCCACACTGCTGTTCATAGGTTTACTTGGTACGAGACATGTCCGGTCTGTTGAACCACTGTCCCTGGAATCCAACAGGCACCATGTCCGAAGTTTCGGATATTTACCATGTAACCTGGTTGGAAACTTCTGGTCCGCATTGTCTGCCTTGGCCTTGCTCCTGCAGCTCCTGAACACGTTGCACTCATCCTATGCCAATATCATGGAACATGAGGCTGAGGTGGGCCCTGAGCCTCTGGCCCATCAACAGTTCCCCTAGTACTATGCCAGTCATGGCTTGCGGCATGGGCTGGTAGATAAACAAAATTGTGCTAATCTCGTTTCCACGGAATCTGTGGCCTATTCCTTTACCCCACACTTGAAGATCTGCACCGCTCACCCAGCTAGCCCACTCAAGGAAGGGTGATAAGTAGCCGTGCAGATGTGCCTCATCCAGTTTGCCTTCACAAAGCATTCATAGAACAGTGTAGTACAGGCCCTTCGGCCCTTGATGTTGCGCCGACCTATGAAACCTCTCTAAAGCCCATCTACACTATTCACTTATCTTCCATATGCCTATCCAATGACCATTTGATTGCGTTTGGTGTTGGCGAGTCCACTACTGTAGCAGGCAGGGCATTCCATGCCCTTACTACTCTCTGAGTAAAGAACTTACCTCTGACATCTGTCCTGTATCTATCTCCCCTCAATTTAAAGCTATGTCCCCTCGTGCTAGGCATCACCATCCGAGGAAAAAGGCTCTCACTGTCCATCCTATCTAATCCTCTGATCATCTTGTATGCCTCAATTCAAGCTCGTCATTAGTGAACGGGGAACCATTGTCCATAATTAGTACCTCCAGGATGCCATGGGTGCTAAAGGAGTCCCATAGCTTCTTAACAGTAGCATTGGATGTGATGGAAGACATACTTGGGCTTCCAGCCACTTGGAGTGGTTGGTTATCACGAGTAAGAACATGGAACCTTAGAAAGAACGGGAAAATCAGCATGCAGGCACACCCAAGAACAGCCTGACCATTCCCACAGAAGCAGCCGGGCAGATGGCAGGCGCATCTGATGCACCTGGAATGTGGTACCACATTGTTGGGCTAATGATCATATCAGGCCTGGCCACCACACATAGCTTCTGGCCAACCAACATCTTCATTCTTCATTTTCCACACCCCTGGGTGTCCGTTGTGTCGGTTCTGGAGTATGACATGTCTGCCCTGGCTTGGGACGACGACACATGCCCCCCACAGGAGAATGTCATCTTCCATGCAGAGTTCCTGCTTCAAATCTCCTACGTCTTTCGGGAGCTTCCTTTGCTGGCCCCCATGTAAGACTATGTCCAATACAGAGTCCTTTTGTGTATCTGGACAGCAGTGACCGGCAAGGTGCCCAGTTGTGTATCTGGGAAGCGGTGACTGGCAAGGTTTCGATTTGGCTATAATTGCATTCCGCCGCAGCCAAAGTCCGTGATGCATTTGCTATCAGCCTCTTCCATCAGTTAGCCATGCGGTGGGATAACACTGGCCCGATTCCATATGGTGAAACGTCGCACGATACCAAAGGGAGCTTGCAGGACTCCTGAGAGGTCAACAACCCCAACAATGTTAGCTGCTGCATTACTTTGGCAAAGGCTTCTCCTGAGACATTTTCCACCCCCATTCTTGTTGCATCTTCAGCAATGCGAGTAGTGGGGTGAGGATGATCGCTTGGCTAGGAATACATTTCCCATAGTAGTTTACGAGACTTAAGAACAACTCTGTTGCATTTTATGGAGTGGGGGCTTGCTTTAATGCCTCTATCTTCTCCCCAACTGGATGTAGGCTGTCTCGATCAACTCGATACCCCGTGACTATTTTGTTGTAGAAAATGCACTTTCCCCTCTTGAGGGAGACGTGACTCGGACAACTGGCGGAGGGCCTCCTGCAGATTGCTCAGGTGCTCCCTTTCCGTGGTTCTGGTGGCTTTCCATGGTTCTGGTGGCGAGGACACCATGCTAAGAGATCGCCATGAGTGGTAGTCCTCTCAGGATGTTCTCCATAATGCGCTGAAAAATTGTGCAAGTCGGTGATTCTCCAAAAGGCAACCATATATGTTCATAGAGGTGCCTGTAGGTATTAATGGTCGAGTAACGTCTTGAATTGGTGTCCAACTCCAACTGGAGATAAGCATGACTCACATCAAACTTGGAAAAGGAATGACCCCCAGTTAACTTAGTGTATAGGTCTTCTATCCGTGACATTGGATACCTCTCCAGGCGGGAGGCCTTGTTTATGGTTAATTTACAAACTCCGCACAGGTTTTAGTACCGGCACTACGGTGCTGCCCAATCAGCAAATCATACCGGCCAAATTATAGAGAGGCCTTCCAATCGGTTGAGTTCATCCTCAACTTTCATCAGCAATGCATAGGGGACCGGGCGGGCCCTGAATTATTTTGGCTGGGCCTCAGAGTCTACTATGTCTTGGTCGTGGCCCCCTTAATTTTGCCCAAGCCTTCTGGAAAGACTTTTGAGTACTTCCCCGAGACTTCGTAAAGTTTTCCGGTGCCCAACCAGAAGATCTGTTGCCAGTCCAGCCAGAGGCACTGTAGCCAATCATGGCCCAGCAGACTCGGTCTGGTGCCCCGCACTGTTACTAATAGCTGTATAATGGACTGCTTCCCATAAGGAACTGTGGTAATCGTCGTGCCGACTATGATTAGGCACCCCCCCCCCCCCATCCCGTATAGGATGGTAGCCATGTCTTGGTGTCCCGCAAACCCTGCTGTTGAATTCCAGACTTGATTTTCTTGAAGGTCTGCCACCCTACTACTGAAACCACGACCCCCGTATCCAACTCTGTCTGCAACGGGTGGCTTTTCACCGGGACATAATTCTGATGGGGGGAACTCGTGGTGCAGCAATGCAATGCAATTGCATACTCTCGTCATCATCAGGCTGATCTAAATGGAGGCTTCTGGCTCTGGACTGGCTTCTCCCTTGGTGGTGGTGGGGGGGGGGGGGGGGGGGGGGGGGGGAGAGTTTGCTGGGTGACCTATGGTTTCCCTGCAGTTTCACCAGCCACATGTGCCACATTGCCTTTGATCATCCTCCAAGTATTACCCCCTGGTTCCAGCTGCCCTTGGCCAATGGGCCTGATCCTGGTGGTGTTCGGGCAGGATTTCATGGGTCGCACTGCTTGCTGTTTGTCTGAATAGAGGGGTGACCTACGCTGTTTACATCGTTCCCCGACATCCCCTGGAGTTCCTGGACTCCCTTCTCTGCGCTGTCCCGTGAAAGGGAGATCCAGCAACTGCTCTGTAAGCAATTTACACTGAGTTGAAATATTATTTACTCAACATACAAGGCCCCCATAGCATTTCGCGTATTGATGGCCCATAATCACAAAATTTGGTAACAGATGCCCCTGGGGTTCTCTCGGCAGTATTAACTCGGTACTTCTGTACAATGACCAATGGCTTGGGGTCGTAGTAGTTTGTCATGAGTGCCACAAGCTCTTCAAAGTATTGGAGTCTGGGATCATGGGGTACGTTAGACTCTTAATGATGCTGTAGGTGGGGGCCCCACAGGTGAATTACTGTCTAGTGATCATCCCCAATGGTAGAGTTTGCCTGAGAAAAATACCGCATACACTCCGCCTATTGAGTCCAGTCCTCTACGCCTGCATCGAATGCACTGAGTTTGCCAAAGAATGGCATTTTTATAACAGTGCAAACTTTATTTCTTCATGAGGAGAGGTGGCTGTGCTCCAAATGGCTTGCAGCATCGACCTTAGTTCTGCCTTATCCTCATCACCAATTTAGGATCCAAGGAGGAGTCTGGCAGGGGAATCAAACAATGGTTTATTTCCAAAAATAAATTATTTACATGCAACAGTCCAAGACCCAGCCGGGACTACTCTGCAGTTTAGCTCCTATTTGGGCCGTCTTTTATGGCAATTAATTCACAAGCCCGTTGATGACCTCTGCCCCTCAGGGGGGAGCTTGTACTCCATGAGGTTCACGGGGACTCCAGGAGGCTCAGAGGGAGATTCATTGGGTCATCCACGTCGGGGTTATTACATATTCATTGTTCTCATACCGAGCCAAGGAAAGTAACATTATCTGATGAAAATTACTGTTGCTTATGCTGCTATGATGCCAGCTGATGTTAATACTGGACAAGTCAGATCCTTGAGTGAAACCTGGCTTGATAGATCCGAATTTTGTTTTTTAACAAAACCGCAGAGAAGTTACTGAACAAATCCACAAGAGTCTGCTGTTGAACTTTTAGGAAAAATAACAAAAAAAGTATTGAATAAGAAAAATGAACTATATTCCACTACAAACACAAGAAGGGATTGAAATATATAGTATTCCTTCACCCGTAAAACTAAAACAATTTAACATATCTAATATACTCTAATATTCAGGGTAAGTATGAGGTACATGTGAATTAACAGGCAAACTGTGTTCAGACACACCACCTGCCAATGTAAATGACAGATGCGAACAAAACAGGGGTTGGTTTAGCTCACTGGGCTAAACTGCTGGCTTTTAAAGCAGACGAAGCAGGCCAGCAGCAGTGTTCGATTCCCGTACCAGCCTCACCGGACAGGCGCTGGGATGTGGCGACTAGGGGCTTTTCACAGTAACTTCATTGAAGCCTACTCGTGACAATAAGCGATTTTCATTTCATTTTCATTTCATTTCATTTTCAAACAGATTCCGTGGATGTCTCAACAATCTATCCACACATGTCATCCTGCGAGCTAACTAGTCTCATTAAAACTTTGGCTTTCTCAAGTTTCCACATTTGTGGAATTCTTTCCAAATGTTGCTCCCACTCAGATGGCTTTAACAATGACCCATCTCGTAGAGTTTCAACCTCGCCTTCCAAGCTTCTTGCCCTCAGATCTTCCAAGTACACTTCACTTTCTTAGCACTATATCAAATCCTTGAGCATGCAGAACATCACTGCTCCAAAAAGCCCGCTGAAAGGAGTCACCAATTTTCAGCTGCCAGGTCTCGTCTTAACCCACTTTGCTTGAAGCCTGTCCCTAATAGTATTAGGATGGTGTCTGACTGTCCTGTGTTCTCATTTAATGCCCATCTTGCTGCCTGTTCCAATTTACACTCTTCCGGTTAGCTGCTGCAAGGTTATTACACCCTTTGGGATTTCTGTGTAAATTTCCCCCCCCTCCATACTGTCTGTGTTGATTAGTTCCTCTAGTAGAGTATCTCTCGGGGCCTTGGGGTACCTTGCTGTCTCCTTGCGGAGAAAGTGTTAAATTTGAAAGTGCCTGAGCTCCTGTCCCATCGGCAGGTCCAAGTCCCCTGTCAGCTCGTCCAAGGTCACAAACCTATTCCCTATGTAAAGATCCCTAACTACTGGCATCCCCCGTCCTGGCTCCATTTTTAAAAGGTGATGTCAAGCATGGCTGGCGGGAATTTTTTGTTACCACAGATGGGGGCCGTGGAGGACATCTCGGTTAGACCAACATATTGCCTCATTTGGTTCCACGTCTTCAGTGTGGCTACCACCACTGGGCTGGATGTGTACTTTGATGAGGGCAGGGGGGCTGCCGTGGCAAAGGCTCGGAGGGTTGTTCCCTTGCATTTTGTCTACTTTGTGGAAATAGGCCTTGGGGATGAAGATTGGTATGTATGTGCTGAACGTATATAGTAACCATTCACCATTGGACTACATTGTATCACACTGTTGCCCATGTGGGCTCCACCTATGGACCATTGTACTGTAGTACACTGATTGTATCATGTTGGTGCCTTTGTGGGCTCCGCCCCCTTTGAGGGGAGGTATAAGAGCAGCTGCCCTGTAGGCGGCCCTCATAGCAGAGCAGTCGCAGGAAGGCACTGTTCTAGTTGATTAAAGCCTCTGTCCACTTCTATTCTCTGTCTCGAGTGAATTGATGGTCGCATCAATTTAATCAACTACAACACCACGATGGAATCGGCCCTCAAACCTGACCGACTGGAAGTCGAACCACAGGCCATGGAAAAAGGGATTTTGTTCACACTCGCGCCCATGTTTCGAGGCCTACCTCACCGACTCCTCCTCGCCCTCCGTCATCGACGATCAGAAGCTGAGCCTCCTCCACGCCCGGGTGAGCCATCGAATCTCCGTACAACTCGAGGAAGCGACCACATACGCAGACGCCCTCGCGATTCTGAAGTGCCTATACATGAGGCTGAAGAACAAGGTGTACGTGCGGCACCTCCTCACCACTCGCTGCCAATGCCCCGGGGAATCACTGGAGGAGTACCTACGCGACCTCAAAGTCCTCATGCGAAGCTGCAACTACCAGGCCGTCTCGGCCTCCCAACACCTGGAACCCGCCGTCCGGGACACCTACGTGGCTGGAGTCCGGTCCAACTACATCAGACAGCGCCTGCTCGAGAAGGGCGCCCTCGACTTAGGAGAGGCGGTAAAATTAGCCACCTCCCTAGAAGTTGCGTTCAAAGGCTCAACACTTTCCCGTCCGATCACGCGACCCCCTCGTGGACCCCCGACCAGAGAGTACTCCAGGCCTGGCCGCGCGGCTGCCCGCCCAACCCGGGGGGTCTACCCTGCTATTTCTGCGGCCAGCACCAGCATCCCAGGCAAAGCTGCCCGGCTCGCAGCGTGAACTGCAGCGACTGCGGCAAGAAAGGACACTTTGCCAAAGTTTGCCTGGCCAGATCCAAATCCTTCAAATCGCAGGCCCGACTCTCGGACTCACAGGACCGCAGACCCCACAGTGTAGCTGTGTGCCTGCCGGCTCCGCCCCCTCCGGACGCGTCATCTGCCTTTTGTTGTCCGTGGAGGCAGCCATCTAACACTCACGGGGGCCGCCATCTTGGCCCGCCATGTGCGACTCATGGGGCAGCCACCTTGGGACCATCCCACCACCCGACCACGCTGGCTACCCGCAACTCGGCGTGGTCACCCTCGACCAGTCACGCCCGAAGCACCTCCGCAACTCCATGGTGACCGTCCGGGTCAATGGACACAAAACGCCTTGCCTGTTTGACTCCGGGAGCACAGAGAGCTTCATTCACCCAGACACGGTAAGGCGCTGTCCGCTCCAAATCTCCCCCGCACTTCAAACAATCTCCCTGGGTTCCGGATCGCACTCAGTGCAGATCCGGGGGTATACTGTCGCAAACCTCGCAATACAGGGCGTCGAATATGCAAACTTTAAGCTATATGTACTCCCCGATCTCTGCGCTCCTCTCCTGTTGGGACTGGACTTCCAGTGCAACCTCAGGAGCCTGACCCTGAAGTTCGGCGGGCCGCTACCCTCTTTCACCGTATGTAGCCTCGTGACCCTGAAGGTCACCCCGCCCCCGCTCTTCGCAAACCTCACTGCCGACTGTAAACTAGTCGCCACCAGAAGCAGGTGGTACAGCATCCAGGACAGGACCGTTATCAGGTCTGAGGTCCAGTGACTCTTGCGGGAAGGGACCGAGTGCCAATAATAGCCGCTGGAGAGTTCAGGTGGTGGTCGTCAGGACCGGGGAAAAGAACCGGATGGTTGTAGACTACAGCCAAACCATAAACCGGTATACGCACCTCGATGCTTACCCCCTCCCCCGGATAGCGGACTTGGGTAATCAGAATGCACACTACCGAGTGTTCTCCACGGTGGATCTGAAGTTCGCATCCCACCAGCTCCCAATCCGCCCGGAGGATCGCCACTACACGGCCTTTGAGGCAGACGGCTGCCTCTTCCATTTCCTCCGGGTCCCCTTTGGCATCACCAAAGGGGTCTCGGTCTTCCAAAGAACAATGGACCGAATGGTGGACCAGTACGGGCTGCGGGCCACATTTCCATACAACGTCACCATCTGCGGCCATGATCAGCAGGACCACGACGACAACCTCCAGAGGTTTCTCCATACCGCCCAAGTCCTCAACCTCACACCACATGCCAATGGACGAGTCCATCCCCTTCCAGGTGGAGATCGACGCGTCAGAGGGCGCTCTCGCCGCCACCCTCAATCAGGCGGGCAGGCCCGTAGCCCGGAGTGTAAGCCCCACTTCCATCGACCGGACAAGGCCCACCTTGTAAAGGCATTCTAGCCCTTGAGCGCCTCAGTATCGACTTCAAAAAGCCCCTCCCCTCTTCCAACTGCAACACGTATTTCCTCAATGTCATTGATGGGTTCTCCCACTTCCCCTTTGTAATCCCTTGCTCCGACATGACCGCAGCCACCATCATTAAGGCCCTACATAGTATCTTCACCTTGTTCAGTTTCCCCACTTACGTCCACAGTGACCGGGGCTCCTCGTTTATGAGCGACAAACTGCGTCAGTACCTGCTCGGTAAGGGCATCGCATCGAGCAGGACTATCAGTTACAACCCCCAGGGAAACGGACAGATGGAGAGGGAGAACGCGACGGTATGGAAGGCCGTCCTCCTGGCCCTACGGTCCAGAATCTCCCAGTCTCCCACTGGCAGGAGGTCCTCCCTGACGCGTTCCACTCCATTAGGTCACTCCTTTGTACAGCCACGAAGGAGACCCCTCATGACCGCCTGTTTGTTTTCCCTAGGAAATCCACCTCTGGGGTCTCGCTTCCATCCTGGCTGAAGACACCGGGGCCCGTCCTACTCCGCAAACACATAAGGAGCCGTAAGTCCAAGCCCTTGGTCGAGAGGGTCCAACTCCTTCACGCTAACCCCCAGTCTGCATATGTAGAGCACCCCGACGGCCGACAGGATATGTTCTCCCTCCGGGACCTGGCACCCGCAGGTCCCCTACCATCACCCCAATCTAACCCCCCCCAACCTACACCAAACATCGCCCCCACCCTGCATGGCCTCTACACCTCCTCCTATACTCTCTCCCCCCTTCACCGACCTACAGGAATGAAGCTCTGGAAGACACGCTCCCGGAGTCCACGCCTATGCCCGCTTCAACGAGTTCACCACCCATGCCTGCACCGACGAGTCCGACACCCGTGCCCGCTGCAACACCAGAGCTCCGGCGATTGCAGCGCACGATCCAGACTGAACCTGTGAACCCTTCACCACCACACCCCCCCCCCCCCCCCCCGCCCCACACCGGATTTCATTTTTTTAACAGAGGGTGAATATGGTGAACGTATATAGTAACCATTCACCACTGTACTAAATGTATCACGCTGTTGCCTATGTGGGCTCCACCTATGGATCATTGTACTGTACTACTGTTAGTGCCCTTGTGGGCTCCACCCCTTGAGGGGAGGTATAAGAGCAGCTGTTCTCCAGGCGGCCCTCATAGCAGAGCAGTCGCAGGCAGACACTCTTCTAGTTGATGAAAGCCTCTGTTCACTTCTATTCTGTCTCGAGTGAATTGATGGTCGCATCATGGATCTCAACAGGAAGAGGAACCTCGGTAATACATTCACTTTGATCGTCTGCACTCTCCCCGCCAAGCAAAACAGGAATGTATCCCATCTCTGTAGGTCTTTTCTTACTTCCTCCACCGGACTGGTCAGATTCCACTTGTGGATCTTCGTTCAGTCATGGGTGAAATGGATCCCCAGGAAGCAGAATTTGTTTAAGGTTAATTTGACTGGTAGTCCCTCCAGCTGTCCCTCCCTCATTCAGGTTTGCTGGGATCGCCTAGTTTTTGCTCAGTGTGAGTTTGTAGCCTGAGAAGGCTCTCAACTCTCTCAGAAGTTGCATGGCTGCTTTCAAGCTGTTGGTCCTAGACGTAGAGGAGCAGGTTATCCACATAGAGCGACACTCTGCCCCCTCTTTGGATATCCTTCCAGTATTTTGCGTCCCGCAGAGTGATCGCCAGTGGTTCGATTGCCAGGGCGAGCAAGAGCGGGGGCAGTGGGCATCCCTGCCTTGTGACATGTGCGGCTGTAAGTATTCAGAGTTGGTTGATCCGAACACTCGTCTTGATGGCGTTGTACAAGAGTTTCACCCACGAGGTGAATCCTGTCTCCAGCCCAAACCGCTCTCGTAACTCGATGAGGTACTTCCATTCAGCTCTGTCAAAGGCCTTTTCTGCGTCCAGGGAGATGATCACTGTGATAGAGCCAGGGGAGTCTAACGAGCTTCTTAAAAGTCCTTTATTTCAGCAACAGCATCATAGGGAAGCACGGTGGCGCAGTGGTTAGCACTGCTGCCTCACAGCACCGAGGTCCCAGGTTTGATCCTGGCCCTGACCGTGTGGAGTTTACACATTCTTCCCGTGCTTGAGTGGGTTTCACCCCCACAACCAAAAGATGTGCAGGGTTGATAAATTGGCCACGCTAAATTGCCCCTTAATTGGAAAAAGTGAATTGGGTACTCTAAAATTTTTTACATGCACAGAACCCGGTTACCTTTCAACGGGTCCTCATTCTTTTTTAGCTGGCTCTACAGCTGCCAGCCTTTTATGCTAGTGCTGGGTTAACTCAGTCCAATTGAACACGTTGAACAATAATCCCCAGCTGGATGAGTCCTGTGCAGGTTATTACAATCACCTCTAGTGTTCTCACCCTGGAAGGGGTCATTATTACATGCTTTTTAAATTCTGTCGATAGGAACCCCACCAACTTGTCCATCGACCACTGAGCGGGCAATGTCACCAGAGGTCCCTCTGCCATGTTTCCCCTCCTGCGTGTCCTCCGAGACACACTCATCATTTGATAACTCTTCAAAATGTCCTGCTGGAGGAAGAATCTTAGTTCTTCTAATGTACATTTTACCACTTGCACAACACCCGCAAAACAGCCAAAAAGGGACTTGTACAAATCCAGTCTTCAGGCAGAAGCCACCTGAGTTGCGGCCACTCGCTCATGGCCACCACAGGATGTCCAACCCCTTATTTTCAAAAGAGTGACCCTTAGATCTAGATTGTCCGACAAGAGGAAGCATTCTCTCCACACCACCCCGCCATAGTCTCAGAGGACCATAGGCTGCTTTCCCCTTTGAGGGGGAGAGCTGACTGGTGGTGATTTAATCTGAGGGTCACCACACCTCAGGCGAGGGACAAGGTTGAGATGACGGGCCTACATGGTAACCTCAACTGGTACGGGAATTGGACCTGTGCTGTTGGCATCGCTCTGCATCACTAGCCAGTCGTTTGGCCAACCTACCTCCCAATGTAAATAAACTAAATTTAATCTTCGTTTTCGGCTCTGTGGTCAGCATCTCTAAGTCCCGATGAACCTTGGGCCTCTCAGGCATGTGCCGGCTAGGAACAGAACCACACATGCGCGGTTCAGAATTCTTAACATTGGTTAGGCTGATGCGCTTGACCAATGTAAAAAATCAGAGCTGCGCATGTGTGGCCCTTTCCAGCCGGCACATATATGGTTCAGATTACCCACATAAAACATTCCGAACCATGCAAATGCAACCCTTTATTGGCTGACACATGCACAGGAGATCTCTGGTGCTTTGGAAATTGCAAAGTGCAAAAACACAAAAAGGGAACAAAACCTTGGAAGTAAGGGTTTCAGAGAGAGGTTGAAAAAAAAACAGGAGAGAAGTAAAAAAAAGAGTTCCCAGTAAGGGAAGAAGACAGAGGTAAGAAACAGAAACTAATAAAGTTAAGAAAAGGACAAACAGGTTCCAATATTGTATTTGGCATGCAACTCAAGAAATGCTTATATTGTAAATTTCTTAAACGAATAATAATTGTATTAAATGGCAGCTTGACATGTTTTTCGATGGTTTGAGAGATAAAAGGTTTTTTCAATGGGGCATTTCAATTGGAGAAAATAGGAAGTATTCCTCAAACTTTTTTATGGTATAAATGTGTGCCACAACATAAAAAAAGGTTGGGAACAACTGTTCTAGAGATATAAATAGTCACTGACTGACTGACTCTTCAGTATATAAATGGTCATTCAGTAACTTATCACTCAGTCTAACAAAATGTAAGTGGCCTACCAATAAAAAAGTCACTCACTGATTGACCCCTCACCGTATAGTTAGAAATGGTTGACTGAGCTATCAGTATAGAAATTTATAGGTTCCTTACTGAGGGATTGAGAGTATGGGGATAGCTAGATGGTCACTCACTGACCCTTCAATATAGTGAGATGTCATTGACCCCTCAGCACAGGTACATCCCAATGGTCACTCCCCAATTCAATATGAAGATATAGAGGTTGCCACTCATGGTCACACCGTTAAGTATATAGTGATATCCGGGGCTGGTTTAGCTCACTCGGCTAAATCGCTGACTTTTAAAGCAGACCAAGCAGGCCAGCAGCACGGTTCGATTCCCGTACCAGCCTCCCCGGACAGGCGCCGGAATGTGGCGACTAGGGGCTTTTCACAGTAACTTCATTGAAGCCTACTCGTGACAATAAGCGATTTTCATTTCATTTCATTTTTTTCATATCTAGATGACCATTCATGACACCTCAGGCACATCCAGATAGATACTCACTGATCCATCAGTCTAGGAAGGACATCTAGGTGGCTATTCACTCACTGACACCTTAGTTTAAGGATATCATGACAATCACTCACTGACATCTCTGCAGAAGCACACCCTAGTTCCTACTCAGCAAGGCATCGCCTCCAGCGGGACGACCAGCTACAACCCCCGGGGCAACGGACAGGTGGAGCGGGAGAACGCGACGGTCTGGAAGGCCGTCCTTCTTGCCCTACGGTTTAGAAGTCTCCCAGTCTCCAACTAGCAGGAGGTCCTCTCCGATGCGCTCCACTCCATCCGGTCGCTCCTGTGTACTGCCATCAACGAGACTCCTCACGAGCGTATGTTTGCCTTCCCCAGGAAGTCCACCCCCGGGGTCTCGCTCCCGTCCTGGCTGAGCGCGCCAGGGCCCGTCCTCCTCCAGAAGCATGCGAGGAGCCATAAATCAGATCCCCTTGTCGAGACCGTCCAGCTCCTCCATGCCAATCCACAATATGCCTGCGTGGCACATCAGGACGGGCGACAGGACACAGTCTCCCTCTGGGATTTGGCCATCACCACCACCCCCGTCCTTACACCGTCTCCCCCCACCTCAACCCACCCACCTCAAGACCTGGCCCCCGCAGGCTCACCGGCGACCATCACCACCACCCTTGCCCATACACCGCACCCCCCCCCCCCCCCCCCCATCCAGCGACTCAACAACTGGGTGAAGAGGACAACACGCTCCCAGACACGCAGGTCTCGATACCGGTGCCCACACCACAGCCAGGACTGAGGCGATCACGGTGGAAGGTCAAGGCCCCCGACAGACTTGATCTTTAAGCCCACTTCACCCCCGATGGACTCTTTTTTGTTAACAGGGGGTGAATGTGGTAAACCACTATAAGGTATGATACGTGTATTGTGGTAATGGCCACCGTATTATGTGTAAGGTGGTAAACCACTGTTGATGGCACCGCCTCCACTCAAGCTGGTATAGAGGCAGCTGATCTCCGCCTCTGATCCAGTTCGGGATCTAAGGCCAGGAGGCTTTCTGGTGAGTGTATTAAAGCCTCAGTTACGTTCACCACACGTCATGTGTTTATTGATGGCATATCACTAGCTCAAGCTGGCCAGTGAACGGGAGGGTGGTGGGGGAGGGGCAGCGGCCATCGGACCTTGGTAGAACAGGATTCAATGGGCCTAGGAGATGTGCAAAGTTGGGGGAGGGGACCAATAAAGTGAGGTGTTTTCGAGAGGAAGTGAATGGGAAGATTCTGGAAGGGGGGAGGGGCTCGATTATAACAATGAGTTGGGGCGGGCCAAGTACAGTGGGTATGCTTGGAGTTATGATGACGATGGATAGGAGGGAGGGAGCTGGGGAGGGGGGGGGGGGGGGGGGGGGTGAGAGACCCCCAGGTTAGGATAGTTACGTGGAATGTGAGGGGTTTGTTCGAGGCAGGTTTTCAGGGTCATCTCGGGGGTAGTGCTCGTGAACTTGGAACCTGGGCCCCGAGAGGCCTTTTTTGGGGGGGTCAGACCGGCTGGGGCTACAGGCGGGTGCAGGAGCAGATGTTAGCCTTTGTCTCGTTGATTGCCCGGAAGCGGGTCCTGTTAGGGTGGAGGCCAGCTTCTCCACACTGTGACATGGCTTGGCAGGGGGGGAACCTACTTGAATTTCTTTGACGCGGGAAGGTGAAGTCTCAGCTGAAGGCGATGAAGGAAAGGAGACTGTGTATTATGCACTTCCGAGTATTGGTTACCATTGAACATTGCAGGGGGAAGAGGGGTACGGCAGTATTGTTGTTTTTGGTTACAGTTTATGGATTGGTTGTTAATTTGTGTTTTTTACCTGGAATGTACGGGTGGATGTTTTGGTCTGTATATTGAGCGGGGTGTGGTTTGTGTGTGGGGGATGTTATTATATTTTGTTTTTTCTTTGGTTGTTTATTGTTAAAAATGTTGAAAATTAGGAGAAATAAAAGATTTTTAAAAAAACATAGCCACTCCCAGATGGCCACTCACTGACCCCTCAGCATGGTCACTTACTGAACTCTCAGCACAGGCACCTGCTGATGGTCACTCTCTTGAGCCTTCAGGATATACACTCCCTGGTCACTCAATGACCCCTCAGCAGACACTTCTTGATGGTCACTCACTGACCCACCAATAGACACTCCCAATGGTCACTCATTGTCACATCACTATGGAGACATGTTGATGGTCATTCACTGACCCATCACTATTGAGACATGTCGATGGTCACTCACTGACCCATCACTATTGAGACATGTCGATGGTCACTCACTGACCTATCACTATGGAGGCACGTCAATGGTCACTCACTGACCCTTTACTATGGAGACATGTCAATGGTCACTCACTGACCCTTCACTATGGAGTCACGTCGATGGTCATTCATTGACCCCTCACTTTGGAAATATGTCAATATTCACTCACTGACTCCTCGCTGTGGAGACAGGTTGATGGGCACTCACTAACCGCTCACCGTGGAGACAGGTCGATGGTCACTCACTGACACCTCACTATGGAGACATGTTTGATGGTCACTAACTGACCCCTCACTAGCACCACCCAGAACTGCAGACTGGCTGTCCGACCTCTCGGAATCTCTCCAAATGGAGAAAATCAAATTCGCCATCCGAGGGTCAGACAACGGCTTCCACAGAACGTGGGAGCCATTCATGCAACTGTTCCGGGACCTGTTTGTGGCCAACGAACAAGAGGAAGAATAGCCGGGTGACCAAGAATCAGGGAAAATGGACGGGAATCGGGGGAAGGTAGCCGGGGGGGGGGGGGGGAGGGCTACGGGTTTGTTATGGGGGTTTGTTCTCATGGTTTTATGCTTATTTCTTTTTCTTGTTAATTTATTGTTTTTGTATTGGAGGGGAGGGGTTACTGTTTTTCTCTGTTGTGATTAAATTTTGTTGTTGAAAACTTGAATAAAAATTATTTTTAAAAAAAACTGACCCCTCACTGTGGAGACATGTCGATGGTCACTTGCTGGCCGCTCACTATGGAGATATGTTGATGGTCACTCACTGATTCTGCACTATGGAGTCATGTCAATGGTCACTCATGACCCCTCACTTTGGAGTCACGTCGATCGTCACTCACTAACCCCTCACTATGGAAATATGTCAATATTCACTCACTGACTCCTGGCTGTGGAGACATGTCGATGGTCACTCACTGACCTCTTGTTGTGGAGGCATGTCGATGGTCACTCACTGACCGCTCATTTTGGAGACATGTCGATGGTCACTCACTGACCGCTCATTACGGAGACATGTCGATGGTCACTCACTGACCGCTCATTATGGAGACATGTCGATGGTCACTCACTGATACCTCACTGTTGAGATATGTCGTTGGTCACTCACTCCCCCCTCACTATGGAGATGTTGATGGTCACTCACTGACCCCCTCACAGTGGAGACATGTTGATGGTCACTCACTGACCCTTCGCTGTACAGACAGGTCAATGGTCACTCACTGACCTCTCACTGTGGAGACATGTCAATGGTCACTCACTGACCACTCACTCTGGAGATATGTCGATGGTCACTCACTGACACCTCACTATAGTGGCATGGCAATGGTCACTCACTGACTCTCACTGTGGAGACATGTTGATGAACCCCTCACTGTGAGACATGTTGATGGTCACACTGACCTCTTGCTGAGCAGACATGTTGAATGGTCACTCACTGACACCTCACTGTGCAGACATGTCGATGGTCACTCACTGACCCTTCACTATGAAGACAGGTCAATGGTCACTCACTGACACCTCACTGTGGAGACATGTTGATGGTCACTCACTGACCCTTCACTATGAAGACAGGTCAATGATCACTCACTGACCCCTCCTGTGGAGACATGTCGATAGTCACTCACTGACCCTTCACTATGAAGACAGGTCAATGGTCACTCACTGATCGCTGGCTGTGGAGACAGGTCGATGGTCACTCACTGATCGCTGGCTGTGGAGACCGGTCAATGGTCACTAACTGACCCCTCGCTGTGGAGACATGTTGATGGTCACTCACTGACCCCTCACCATGGAGACATGTCAATGGTCCCACTGACCCCTCACTGTGGAAACAGGTCGATGGTCACTCACTGACCCCTCACTGTGGAAACAGGTCGATGATCACGCACTGACCTCTTGCTGTGGAGAAATGTCGATAGTCACTCACTGACCCCTCATTATGGAGACATGTCGATGGTCACTTACTGACACCTCACTATGGAGATATGTCGATAATCACTCACTCCCCCCTCATTGTGGAGATGTTGATGGTCACTCACTGACCCCCTCGCTGTTCAGACATGTCAATGGTTACTCACTGACCTCTCGCTGTGCAGACATGTCAATGGTCACTCACTGACACCTCACTATAGTGGCATGGCAATGGTCACTCACTGACCCTCACTGTGCAGACATGTTGATGGTCACTCACTGACCATTTGCTGTGGGGATGTGTCGATGGTCACTCACTGACACCTCACTGTAGAATCATGGCGATGGTCACTTACTGACCCCCTCACCGTGGAGACATGTCGATGGTCACTCATTGACCCCTCACTGTGAAGATATATCGATGGTCACTCACTGCCACCTCACTATGGAGAGATGTTCGATGGTCACTAACTGACCGCTCACTGTGGAGACATGTGGATGGTCACTTACTGGCCCCTCGCTATAGAGACATGTTGATGGTCACTCACTGATTCCTCACTATGGAGATATGTCGATGGTCACTCATTGACCCCTCACTTTGGAAATATGTCAATATTCACTTACTGACACCTCACTATGGAGACATGTCGATGGTCACTCACTGACTCCCTCACTGTACAGACATGTCAATATTCACTCACTGACCCCTCATTGTGGAGACATGTCAATGGTCACTCACTGGCCCCTCACTGTGGAGACATGTCAATGGTCACTCACTGACCCCCTCAGTGTGGAGACATGTCGATGGTCACTCAATGAACCCCTCGCTGTGCTGACATGTCGATGGTCGCTCACTGACCCCTTTCTGTGCTGACAGGTCAATGGTCACTCACTGGTCTCCCACTATGGACACAGGTCGATGGACACTCACTGACCCCTCACTGTGGAGACATGTTGATGGTCACTCACTGACCCTTCACTATGGAGACAGGTCAATGGTCACTCACTGATTGCTGGCTGTGGAGACATGTTGATGGTCACTCATTGACCCCTCACTATGGAGATATGTCGACAGTCACTAACTGACGCCTCACTGTGGAGATGTTGATGGTCACTTACTGACCCCTCACTGTGGAGATATGTCGATGGTCACTCACTGACCTCTCACTGTGGAGATGTCAATGGTTACTCACTGACCTCTCACTGTGCAGGCATGTTGATGGTCACTCACTGACCCCTCGCTCTGGAGACATGTCGATGGTCACTCACTGACCCCTCATTATGGAGACATGTTGATGGTCACTCACTGACCACTTGCTGTGGGGACAGGTCAATGGTCACTCACTGACCCCTCATTATGGAGATATGACGATGGTCACACACTCCCCCCTCACTGTGGAGATGTTGATTGTTAAGTAATGGGTTATGAGAAATTGCAATTAGTTGTCTCATTTATGTTAAGTGTTCAATGATTGTCTCATTTATGTTAAGTGTTCAATGATTGACACTGATATGTAAAGGGGCTTCAGGTGGACTCTGCAGCTTGTGATGATCTGTAGAGTTCTGTGAGTTTGAACCATTAAAGGTGTATTGGTGAAAATGGAGCTGAACTCTTGCCTCTTCATATCACAGCATCTAGTACATGTTAACAATGGTAGCAGAGAATGGTTGCTGTGTAAATATGAAGGCTTGAAAGATACAATTTTTCCAGATCAAACCAAGGAATGAAAAAAAAAGAAGGGAAACATGGCTGAACCCAGGACAAAGATGGCTGGTTATGATTATCCTCCCCTATTTTCTGAAAGGGAATCATACGACCAATGGAGAAGTGCAGTAGTTATGTGGACTAAGGTGACTGCTTTAGGAAAGAGAAAACAAGGTATGGCATTGGCTCTTTCTTTACCATATGGCAGTAAAATCCAAAACAAAGTGCTTTCTGAGCTGGAGTTGGAAGAGTTAGACTCCGAAGAAGGTCTGGCAACTTTATTACTTTATATGGACAAGATTTATAAGAAAGATGACTTGTTAAGTGCGTATGAAGCATAGTCGGATTTTGATAAGTTCCGGAAAATGGAGGATTTATCTATGGAAGACTATATAATGGAATTTGGCAGACTATATAAAAAGCTGCAGAAACACAGGCTGGAATTTCCACAGTCTGTGTTGGCCTTTAAATTACTTGACTGTGCTAGAGTGAGCAACATGGATAGGCTCCTGGTTTTGACAGGAGTTCAGTTTACGGATAACGATACCTTATTCGAACAGATGACAGCAGCTTTAAAAAGATTTTTGGGGAAACATTCGATTCCAATGGCTCTGATGACCCAAATAGGTCAGCCTGCTATAAGGCAGAATATGGAAGATATACTACCTACAGGATTGCGAAATCGTATGGCTACGAACAGGCCTCAAGACTATAAAAGACCGAGACAAGGAAATTATGAAGACAGAAACCCAGTTAGAACCTACAATAGGAGGATGAACCCCAGAAATGCACGGGGCATGATAAATCGATGTTTTTGATGTGACTCTCAATACCATTATGCTTTCAACAGTCCAACTCGTTATGATAGAGTATTTGAAGCGACACATGACACAGAAGAGTCAGAAGAGGAAAAAGATAGTGACCAGAAAGAAGGCATTGTCCTATTAACAAGCTGTTTTACGCCGGTAATGAGGGTGTTGGTTGCAGAATCTTTTAGCTGTGCTATATTGGACAGTGGCTGCACATCTACTGTGTGTGGGATTGACTGGTTAAAATGTTATCTGGACTCATTGGATGCTGAAAATCGTAACAAGGTTAAGGAATTTAAAAGTTCCACAAGTTTCAGGTTTGGGGATGATAATACTCTGAAGTCGCTGAAGAGTGGTGATCCCTTGCAATATTGCTGAAATGAATCATTTTATTAGCAAGGATGTTGTATCAAGTGAGATACCTTTGCTTCTGAGCAGACCGCCGATGAAGAAAGCACACATGAAGCTGGATATGGAACAGGATAAGGCAACAGTTTTTGGAAAGACGGTGGACGTACAATTTACACAGTCGGGACAGTATTGTATTCCATTATTGACAAATAATATTTCAAGTAGAGTGGTTAAGGATGTGTTAATGGCAGTTGATAATGGGATTTCAGCTGATAAAAAGCTTGTTGTAGTAAAACTGTAGGCAATACAACAGGTTAGAACAGGTTAGTGATCGCTGTGAAGTTTGTAGGAAGTACAGAAGGACACCAGCGCGACCGATAGTAACCCTACCTTTGTCCAGGGATTTTAATGACATTGTGGCCATGGATCTTAAGATCTGGGATAAAGCAAATAATATATTTATTTTACATTTTGTAGATTTAGCAACCAGATTTAGTCATTCAACGATTGTACGAAGTAAAAAAAAGAGAGTAATTCTGGATCAAATTGTGGAAAAATGGATCAGGACAGGAATGGGTCTACCAGCAAAATTCTTTACGGACAATGGGGGAGAATTTGCTATGAGTTTAGGGATATGTGTGAAAACATGAATATCAGAGTTGTGAACACGGCTGCAGAAAGTCCATTCAGTAATGGTGTCTGGGAAAGAAATCATGCTGTTATCGATGACATGCTTCGGAAAATTTTGGGAGATCGACCAAACTGCACGCTAAATTCAGCTTTAGCATGGGCGGTACATGCAAAGAATTCATTGCAGATGGTTGGGGGCTATAGTCCTTATCAATTAGTGTTTGGTAGAAATCCTAAAATTCCCTCTATTTTGGATGACCAGCCTCCAGCTTGGGAAGGGACTACAATTAGCTCAGGTTTTGTTGAACATTTAAACGCGTTACATAGCAGTAGAAAAGCTTTTTTGGAAGCAGAAGTCTCTGAAAGAATTCGCAGAGCTTTAAGAGATAATGTACGGCCATCAGATGCCGTTTTTCAGCAAGGAGACATAGTATACTATAAGAGAGACAATTCTAATGAATGGAAAGGCCCAGGGAAGATCATAGGCATACATGGCAAAACATTTATTTTGCAGCATGGTAATCAAACTGTTAGGGTACATTCATCAAGGATAATGGGTACCGATTTCAAATTTAGACCGAGCAGACGGACATGACGAGGAACCAGAGTCATCTGGTACGCATGTGTTACAGAACTATGAGGACCAGTTAACTGATATAGACAGGGTTTCTGTAGAGGAACACGACACTTCTGATAAATTAGATCAGGCCATTTTTCCGAAAGGGCAACTGCCAAAGGTTGGTATGAAATGAAAATCGCTTATTGTCACGAGTAGGCTTCAATGAAGTTACTGTGAAAAGCCCCTAGTCGCCACTTTCCGGCGCCTGTCCGGGGAGGCTGGTACGGGAATTGAACAAAAGTGACATACTTGCCTGAAGGGTCTAGTCAATGGAAGGATGCAACTGTTATTAGTAGAGCAGGGAAGGCCACCGGAAAGTTTAAACATTGGTTGAATGTACAGCATTCAGGGTAGGAAGTTAAGACAATGGATTGGGAAAACAAAGTTCAAAAATGGAGGGCACAGAAACGCAGTGCCAGTTCAGATAGTACATCGGATAGTGAACAGGTTCACAGGAAAAGGTCAAGAACTATTGAAAGGACATCCCGCTACAGAAGAGAAAAATCAAGCAGTAGCAATACAGAACGAGATACCAGGCAGGAAAGGGGACGTAGTTTATCAAGGTCTCGGAACAGAAGTAAGACTACGAATACTAATAGAAGTAGAAGCCCACATGCACGTGAGATTTTGGTAGCTTCAAATAAATTAGATGAAAAAGTTATCAAAGATGCTAAACAACAAGAATTACATAGTTGGAGTGAATTTGGGGTATACACGGAAGTACCGGATAGGGGACAAAAAGCTCTATCCCACAGATAGATCTGCACAGAAAAGGTTCTTCCAGATGGAACTTATAAGGCAAAGGCCAGGCTTGTGGCAAGGGGATTTGAAGAAAACTTAGACGATCAGGACTTAAGGGTAGATTCACCTACAGCAGGAAAGGTTATTTTAAAGATCTTCTTGGCTCTATTAGCCACAAAGGCATGGGACTGTAAATCTATAGATATAAAAGCTGCCTCTTTGCCGGGGCATCAGCTCCAGAGAGACATTTTTCTCCGTCCTCCTAAAGAAGCAGCTAACACAGAAGGGGTACTGTGGAAGTTGAACAAATGTGTATATGGATTAAATTATGCATCTAGAGTGTGGTACTTTTCGGTGAGGACAGTCTTGTGAAAGTTAGGCTGTTGCCAGTTGAAAGCAGATCCTGCAATGTTTTACTGGCACTATAAAGGAAATCTTGCTGGCATCTTCATGATGCATGTCGATGATTTTTTGTGGGGTGGGACTAGTGATTTTGAAGCTATTGTAATCTCTGGTTTGAGGAAAGAATTCAGGGTTGGAAGTCAGGTTTCCGGTGCATTTAAATATATTGGTTTGGAAATCGGACAGACTCAGTTAGGGGCAAATTTACGTCAGCAATCTTACTTGGAAAGCATCAGTCCAATAGCAATTAGTCGTGGCCGGCTTTCACAAAAAGACGCAATGGTTTTGAAGATAGAAAAAGAGCAACTGCGAAGTTTAATTAGGCAACTGAACTGGTTAGGAAGACAGACTAGACCAGATGTGAGTTTTGATGTTTTAGAGTTGAGTACAAAGGTGAATGATCCCAAAGTGGAAGACATAATAAGAGCAAATAAAGTGTTGGCCAAACTAAAAATGCAGGAGTGTGTTTTGAAGTTCCCTGTTTTAGGTGATCCTAGGTATTTGAAACTCATAGTTTATAGTGATGCGTCCTATGCAAATTTATGTGATGGAGTTTCAAGTGCAGGTTTTATAATTTTTCTTTTGGGGAACAATGGTAAATGTTGCCCTCTTGTGTGGGAAACAAAGAAAATAAGGAGTGGTCAAAAGCACTTTGGCTGCTGAGACATTAAGCTTAGTGGAAGCAGTGGATATGGCCTTTTATATAAGTCAGATATTGACAGAAATTTTGGGATTAGAGGATTTAGGTAATGTACCTATTGACTGTCACATTGACAATAAATCTCTGTGGGAAAATGTGCACTCTACAAAAAGTGTCAATGAAAAGAGATTACGGATAGACATCGCAAGTTTAAAGCAGATGTTGGACAGAGGGGAAATAACAAAAATTAAATGGGTTGACAGTAGCTATCAACTGTCAGACTGTTTCACGAAAAGAGGGGCTAGTTCACAGAAACTTTTAGATATCGTGAATGAAGGGCGCCTGTTTCTGTGAATGTTTTTTTTCTTCTACTTAAAAAAAAAAGGGGGGGAAATCAGGTGTGTTTTAGTTTCTTGAAATTTTAGTTTCTTGAAATTTTGTTTTTACCTAATTGCTTTTTTTCTCCAAGGAAGGGGAGACTGTTAAGTAATGGGTTAAGAGACATTGCAATTAGTTGTCTCATTTATGTTAAGTGTTCAATGATTGTCTCATTTATGTTAAGTGTTCAATGATTGTCTCATTTATGTTAAGTGTTCAATGATTGACACTGATATGTAAAGGGGCTTCGGGTTGACTCTGCAGCTTGTGACGATCTGTAGAGTTCTGTGCAGAGTGACTTTGAACCATTAAAGGTCTGTTGGTGAAAAAGGAGCTGAACTCTTGCCTCTTCATACCACAGCATCTAGTACATGTTAACATTGATGGTCACTCACTGACCCCCTCGCTGTGTAGACATGTCTATTTTCACACCTCTTTCTGTGTAGACATGTCGATGGTCACTCATTGACCTCTTGCTCTGGAGACATGTCGATGGTCACTCACTGATCCTTCACTATGGAGACAGGTCGATGGTCACTCATTGACCCCTCATTATGGAGACATGTCGATGGTCACTCACTGACCCCTCACTATGGAGATATGTCGATAGTCACTCACTCGCCCCTCAATGTGCAGATGTTGATGGTCACTCACTGACCCCCTCGCTGTGCAGACAGGTCAATGGTCACTCACTGGACTCCCACTATGGGGACAGGTCAATGGACTCTCACTGTGGAGACATGTCAATGGTCACTCACTAACCCCTCACTGTGGAGACTTGTCGATGGTCACTCACTGACCTCTCACGTGGAGATATTTCGATGGTCACTCACTGACCCCACTGTGGAGATACGTCGATGGTCACTCACTGACCCCACTGTGGAGATACGTCGATGGTCACTCACTGACCTCTCACTATGGAGGCATGTTGATGGCCACTCACTGACCTCTCACTATGGAGGCATATTGATGGTCACTCACTGGCCTCTCACTGTGGAGACATGTCTATGGTCACTCACTGACGACTCGCTGTGGAGATATGTCATAGATTTCATAGAATTTACAGTGCAGAAGGAGGCCATTTGGCCCATCAAGTCAACACTGGCTCTTGGAAAGAGCACCCTACCCAACCGCACACCTCCACCCTATCCCCATAACCCAGTAACCCCACCCAACACGAAGGGCAACCTTGGACACTGAGGGCAATTGAGCATGGCCATTCCACCTAACCTGCACATCTTTGGACTGCGTGAGGAAACCGGAGCACCCGAAGGAAACCCACGCACACACGGGGAGAACATGCAGACTCCGCACAGATAGGGACCCAGGCCGGGAATCGAACCTGGGATTCTGGAGCTGTGAAGCCATTGTGCTAATCACTATGCTACCGTGCTGTCGATGGTCATTCACTGACCACTCGCTGTGGAGACTTGTTGCTGGTCACTCACTGACTCCTCATTGTGGAGAGTCAATGGTCACTCACTGATGCCTCACAGTGGAGACATGTTGATGGTCACTCACTGACCCTTCACTATGGAGACAGGTCGATTGTTACTCAGATCGCTGGTTGTGGAGACATGTCGATGGTCACTCACTCATCCCTCTCTATTGTGACTTGTCGATGGTCACTTACTGACACCTCACTATGGAGACATGTCGAGGGTCAGTCACTGATACTTCACTATGGAGACATGTCGATGGTCAGTCACTGACCCCACACTGTGAAGATATGTCAATGGTAACTCACTGACCCCGTAGTGTGAAGATATGTCGATGGTAACTCACTGACACTTCACTATGGAGACATGTCGATGGTCAGTCACTAACCCCACACTGTGAAGATATGTCAATGGTAACTCACTGACCCCGCAGTGTGAAGATATGTCGATGGTCACTTACTGACACCTCACTATGGAGACATGTCGATGGTCACTCACTGACTCCTCACTGTGGAGACATGTCGATGGTCACTCACTAACCCCTGACTGTGGAGTCATGTCGATGGTCACTCACTGACCCCTGACTGTGGAGTCATGTCGATGGTCACGTACTGATCCCTGACTCTGGAGATATGTCGATGGTCACTCACTGACCTCCTCACTGTGGAGACATGTCGATGGTCACTCACTGACACCTCACTATAAAGACATGTCAATGGTCACTCACTGACCCCTCCTGTGGAGACATGTCGATAGTCACTCACTGACCCTTCACTATGGAGGCAGGTCAATGGTCACTCACTGATTGCTGGCTGTGGAGACATGTTGATGGTCACTCACTGCCCCCTCACTGTTGAGATGTTGACCCCCTCGCTGTGCTGACAGATCAATGGTCACTCACTGGTCTCCCACAATGGAGACAGATCTAAGGTCCATCGGGGCCCCTCACCGTGGAGATGTGTTGATGCTCCCTCACTGATTCCTCACTATGGAGTCATGTCAACGGTCACTCACTGACCCCTCACTATGGGGTCACGTCGATGGTCACTCACTAACCCCTCACTATGGAGATACGTCAACAGTCATTCATTGACCCCTCACTTTGGAAATATGTCAATATTCACTCATTGACTCCTTGCTGTGGAGACATGTCGATGGTCATTCACTGACCCCTCACCATAGAGACATGTCTATGGTCACACTGACCCCTCACTGTGGGGACAGGTCGATGGTCACTCATTGACCTCTCGCTGTGGAGACATGTCGATGGTCATTCACTGACCTCTCATTATGGAGATATTACGATGGTCACTCACTTTCCCCTCACTGTGGAGATGTTGATGGTCACTCACTGACCCCCTCACTGCGCAGACATGTCCATTTTCACCCCTCTTGCTGTGTAGACATTTCGATGGTCACTCACTGACCTCTTGCCCTGGAGACATGTCGATGGTCACTCACTGACCCCTTATTATGGAGACATGTTGATGGTCACTCACTGACACCTCACTATGGAGATATGTCGATAGTCACTCACTCCCCCCTCACTGTGCAGATGGTGATGGTCACTCGCTGACCCCCTCTCTGTGCAGACAGGTCAATGGTCACTTACTGGACTCCCACTATGGAGACAGTTCGATGGACACACTGACCCCTCACTGTGGAGACATGTCAATGGTCACTCACTGACCCCTCAGTGTGGAGACATGTCGATGGTCACTCACGGACGCTCGCTGTGGAGATATGTCATAGATTTCATAGAATTTACAGTGCAGAAGGAGGTCATTTGGTCCATCGAATCTGGACTGGCTCTTGGAAAGAGCACCCTACCCAACCGCACACCTCCACCCTATACCCATAACCCAGTAACCCCACCCAACACGAAGGGCAACCTTGGACACTGAGAGCAATTTATCATGGCCATTCCACCTAACCTGCACATCTTTGGACTGGTGGGAGGAAACCGGAGCATCCGGAGGAAACCCACGCACACATGGGGAAAACGTGCAGACTCCGCACAGATAGTGACTCAAGCTGGGAATCGAACCTGGGACTCTGGAGCTGTGAAGCAATTATGCTAATCACTATGCAACCGTGCTGTCGATGGTCACTCATTGACCACTCGCTGTGGAGACTTGTTGATGGTCACTCACTGACTCCTCATTGTGGAGATATGTTAATGGTCACTCACTGACGCCTCACAGTGGAGACATGTCAATGGTCACTCACTGACCCCTCTCTATTGTGACTTGTCGATGGTCACTTACTGACACCTCACTATGGAGACATGTTGATGGTCAGTCACTGACCCCACACTGTGAAGATATATCAATGGTCACTCACTGACACTTCACTATGGAGGCATGTCGATGGTCACTTACTGATACCTCACTATGGAGGCATGTCGATGGTCACTTACTGACACCTCACTGTGGAGTCATGTCGATGGTCACTTACTGACAGCTCACTGTGGAGACATGTCGATGGTCACTTACTGACCCCTGACTGAGGAGTCATGTCGATGGTCACTCACTGATCCCTGACTGTGGAGATATGTCGATGGTCACTCACTGACCCCTGACTGTGGAGTCGTGTCGATGGTCACCCACTGACCCCTGACTGTGGAGTCATGTCGATGGTCACCCACTGACCCCTGACTGTGGTGTTCTGTCGATGGTCACTCACTGACCCCCGACTGTGGAGTCATGTCGATGGTCACTCACTGACCCCTGACTGAGGAGTCATGTCGATGGTCACTCACTGATCCCTGACTGAGGAGTCATGTCGATGGTCACTCACTGATCCCTGACTGAGGAGTCATGTCGATGGTCACTCACTGACCCCTGACTGGAGTCATGGTCACTCACTGACCCCTCACTGTGGAGATATGTCGATGGTCACTCACTGATCCCTGACTGAGGAGTCATGTCGATGGTCACTCACTGACCCCTGACTGTGGAGATATGTCGATGGTCACTCACTGATCCCTGACTGAGGAGTCATGTCAATGGTCACTCACTGACACCTGACTGTGGAGATATGTCGATGGTCAGTCACTGACCCCCGACTGTGGAGATATGTCGATGGTCACTCACTGACACCTGACTGTGGAGATATGTCGATGGTCAGTCACTGACCCCCGACTGTGGAGATATGTCGATGGTCACTCACTGACCGCTGACTGTGGAGACATGTCGATGGTCACTCACTGACCCCTCACTATGGAGATATGTCGATGGTCACTCACTGACCGCTGGGCACAGCCGCTCCCCCGCCGATGTCGGTTTGGCGGGGCCGCGTGGCGCGTGCGGCGTCCGCTTTGGGCGGGAAGGCGGCCCTGCCACACGCCGCCTGGCGGGAGACCCCGTGCCGCCAGTCGAGGAGGCGGCAAGATGGCGGCCGCTGGCTGAAGGAGCGGGGAGGGGGGGCAGGAGGGAGAGCGGGCCGGGTGGGCGGCCTCCAGCCAGTCAGCAGCAGCAGCAGCAATAAATAACGGAGCCCGTCCTGGGGTGGCCGGGTGGGGGGGAAGGCGGAGACAGACAGACAAACAAACCCGGGATGAAGATTTAAAACCAGCGGCGCGGCTCCGATGTGAGGAAGCGGTGTGGACGGGACGGAGCAGCTCAGGGGGAAGAGATTCTTCCGGGCCCCTGTTTACGGGGGCCTGAGGCCTGGGCCTAGGAAGGATGTGCGCTGTGTGAGCCGGGCCTTGCGGTTTATTTTAGTTTTAATTTCTTTGATTTTTATTGTTGTGTTTTGGAAGGGGGAGGGGACGAGTTCGGTACCGGGTCCCCTCCGCAGCCTCCCCTCCCTTTGCTTCCTCCTCCTCCTCCCTTCCGTCTGGGCCTGAGCCGTGGCCATGGCGGATACCCGGAGGCGGGTGAAGGTTTACACACTCAACGAGGACAGGCAGTGGGACGATCGTGGCACCGGGCACGTCTCGTCCAGCTACGTGGAGCGGCTGAAGGGGATGTCCCTCCTCGTCCGGGCCGAGTCTGATGGTAAGAGATCTGGGGCTCCCTGACGGGGGGAGGGGGTTGGGGGTTGATGGCAAATTACAGGCCTCAACAATCCAGCAATAGGTCTGTACCCTCTGTTATGTATTGACAACCGAAATTCGAGTCTACTTAATAGATCAGAGTGAATTGGGGGTATTATTTTTATATGGAAGTACATAGTTTTGGTGCTGAACTACCCTGAGCCCTTCCTTATTGCCTGGTCTAACTCGAAAGAAGTTTTAGTCTTGCTGCAAATCTCTCCCTCATTCATTAACCCTCGAGTGGTTTCCCAGCCTCTCATTTGTATTGGTCAGCTGTCTCATACAGGCAGCTCTGTTGTTAAAAGGAAAAACGCTCTGGCTCCACTTGGTTGATTTTTTTTTCCTGTGTTTTCTGATGTTGATGATCGGATTGAGTTGCCTCTGAATGCTGCAAAGAATGTAGTGGATGCCTTTTGATTACCAGTTTTCTTTCATGCACCGCTGGGAGATTTGTTGTTGATTTATGTCAACATACATGGAAGGTTGGCGAAAGAGGCCGGTGTGCTGGCCTTTGCGTCCCTAGTAGCCCGGCGAAGGATTTTGCTACAGTGGAAGGACGCGAGGCCCCCAAGCGTGGAGACCTGGATCAATGACATGGCGGGCTTTATTAAGCTTGAGAAGGTTAAATTCGCCCTGAGAGGATCGGTGCAAGGGTTCTTTAAAAGGTGGCAACCTTTCCTCGACTTTCTGGCTCAACGATAGGGTACTGGGACAGTAGCAGCAGCAACCCGGGGGGGGGGGGGGGGGGGGGCGTTGATTATGTTAGCTTATTTTATTTAAATTTGATTTATCTAATTTTAATTTATGGTTAAGTTCTCTTGTTTGGGGGGGGGGGGGTGGGGGAATGTGATACATGTGATGTTACGGTATGGGGGGAATTGTGGGTGTTATGGGGCTGTTAGTTGCATATTACTGCTTTTTGCTATACTTTTTGTTATATTTTCTGCAAAAAATTCCAATAAAAAAATTTAAAAAAAAAAAAAAAAAAAAAAACATACATGGAAGGTTGTTTTATTCAAAGGTCAATCAGTATTTGACAGGAGTGATAACTTGGGATCATAAAGTTCTACAGTCCAGACTTTTTGCCGTGGTAGTTTGCAATGGCCGTGGCTCCATTTCCGTCCTTACTGACATTTCTTTTGGGCACCACAGTAGCACAAGTGGCTAGCACTGTGGCATCACAGCGCCAGGGACCCGGGTTCGATTCCCCGCTGGGTCACGTCTGTGCGGAGTCTGCACGTTTTCCCCGTGTCTGTGGGATTCCTCCGAGTGCTCCGGTTTCCTCCCACAGTCCAAAGACGTGCAGGTTAGCTAGATTGGCCATGATAAATTGCCCTTTGTGCCCAAAAAGGTTATGAGGGGTTACTGAGTTACGGGGATAGGGTGGAAGTGAGTGCTTAAGTGGGTCGGTGCAGAATCGATGGGCTGAATGGCCTCCTTCTGCACTGTACATTCTATGTCGTATGGTATTTTTACAATATTAAATTTTGCTACAAAAGCTGTTACTTTGGGACATATGTTCTCACAACCTGCTCTGTTTCAACAATACCATTCTCCAACTCTCTTTGCTTATTTGGTAGTGTGGACTTGTATACTTTGGGACGGGCCACTGTGTCCACACGATTGAAAATTGCCTCCCCCACCAGGCCCGGTGTTCTCAACTCTCAAATGGTCAATGTTGAGGGGACGACAAAGAAAACAAGTTCAAAGACACTCTGAAGGTCTCCTTGCAAGTGCAACAGCATTGGCCTTAATGACTGAGGAGCTTATTATCAATTCCTGGGAATGGCAACAACATATCTGTCAGTCTGCATCATACTTCACGTCGCAGCATCTTAATGATGAGACGGAGTGGTGGTGAAGGAAGAAAAGTCCTGCATTTCAGATTGTGTTACCTTATGAGATGTGCTGCCCTTGTTTCTAAAGATCTGCAATTCAAAAAACAGCCCGCTCAGTCACATACAGACCCATGGCAAAACACATCACCCTGTGTAGACATCATCGCTGAATCAACAGTCATTGACCATGAATAGCTTGCTTGACGTTTTGAGCTAAGTGGAGAAATCCACATCTGCTAAATTAGTCAGGTGAGTTGTAGATTCGGACACTGAAATGAACAAAAGGATACCCTTTACCCATAGCTCTGAAGCATCTTAATCTCCCTTCAGTGTTCTCACTCCCAGTGATAGGGTTGAATCCCAAAACCTGCAGCCGACGTTTTCCCTGATCACTTAGAAAAATAAATACTGAGCCAGTGGGATCCTCGGGCCTGAGATGTTCGGTCTGACAAATAGCCATTGACCTGGATTGTGAACTTTTTTTTTTCCTCTCCACACGTGCATTCAGTATTTCTGGCATTTTTTGTTTCTAAGACTCACCCAAGACGAGGTATAAACCCTTCTGCTTTGTGAACTGTTTTGAGCAAAGTCATTACCACTGTTGCTTCACAGCTTCAGGGACCAGGTTCGATTCCCAGGTCAGGTCACTGTCGGTGCGGAGTCTGCACGTTCTCCCAGTGTCTGCGTGGGTTTCGTCCGGATGCTCTGGTTTCCTCCCACAAGTTCTGAAGTGCTGTTAAGTGAATTGGACATTCTGAATTCTCCCTCCGTGTACCCGAATAGGTGCTGGAGTGTGACGACTCGGGGATTTTCACAGTAACTTCATTGCAGTGTGAATGTAAGCCTACTTGTGACATTTATAAAGATTATAATTATTAATCATCCCTAGTGCCTTTGGATGGAGGGGGGGAGCATATTTGATTGTGCTTATAATCATTTCCCAATCCCCCACCTCATAATCAAGTGAGTGAGATTGGTTTGTATCATGCTGTTCATGAAATGTAATAACATCATGTCGGCCCCCCCCCCCCATTTACCTAAAATTTATTGATTTAGATTTGAAGATAATATATTTCATTTCCTACTTAGAATCATAGACTTTACAGTGCAGAAGAAGCCCATTCGGCCCATCGAGTCTGAACTGGCCCTTAGAAAGAGAACCCTAGCCAAGCTCATACCTCTACCCTATCACCGTAACCCAGTAACCCCACCCAATCATTTTGGACAGGAAGGGCAATTTATCATGGCCGATCCATCTAACCTGCACATCTTTGGACTGTGGGAGGAAACCAGAGGACCCTGAGGAAACCCATGCAGACATGGGGAGAACGTGCAGACACCGCACAGACAGTGACCTAAACCGGGAATTGAATCTGGGACCCTGAGCTGTGAAGCAACAGTGCTAACCACTCTGCTACCGTGCCTAACTATTGCCCTGAACTTTAAGTTGGTTGCTTCACCCTGACTGATTCATCTTCTGGTAATAAAAGTGTTCAGTTTACTTAACAATATCATGGAATATCAGACATGCTCATTTTGGTTTAACATTGGTTAACATTTTGGGCAGCATGGTGGCGCAGTGGGTAGCAATGCTGCCTTGCGGCGCCGAGGACCTGGGTTCGTTCCTGGCCTCAGGTCACTGTTCGTGTGGAGTTTGCACATTCTTCCTGTGTCTGCATGGGTCTCACCCCTACAACCCAAAAAGATGTGCAGGGTAGGTGAATTGGCCATGCTAAATTGCCCTTGAATTGGAAAAAAATAATCGGTTAACATTTTGGTTAACATTGTCAGCGTATGGGCCAGCACGGTGGCGCAGTGGGTTAGCACTTGTGGCCTCATGGCGCCGAGGTCCCAAGTTCGATCCTGTCTCTGGGTCGCTGTCCATGTGGAGTTTGCACATTCTCCCTGTGTTTGCATGGGTTTCGGCCCCACAACCCAAAAATGTGCAGGCTAGGCGGATTGGCCACGTTAAATTGCCCCTTAATTGGAAAAAATGAATTGGGTACTCTAAATTTAAAAAAGAAAATTGTCAGCGTATGTCAAATTTAGAAAGAAACATGATCGTAATGTCCTTGAGGGTGCAACTAATTAGTTTTGCATGTGCCGTTTTGGGTATGCATAGATATGAAAGTGGTGGTACAGCTTTGAAGTCAGAGAATTGATTCCTAAACATGCATCAACTTCACGTCAGCAGCAGTATACCTTTAGGCAGGTGCAAACTTGTATTTTGGAAATGCATACACTGTCCATAGGCCACCTGAGTACTTTCTAATCTCTATTTTCTAACAACATTACCAAAACAGATAATTTTGTCATTTTATTTTCATTTTGGTAGGACATTGTGTGCAATTTGGCTGCTGTGTTTTGCTTCCATAACACTGGCTACATTTGATTTATTAACAGTGAAAGACTTTGTAATTTCCTGGGGATGCAAAAGATATTAAATCCCTACGTTTTTTTCAATCAATCGTTTTGTTTGGGGGAAAAATGAACCCAAGCGGGTCAGAGCGATAGGTGGGCATGTTTTCCCACACACAGACCAAATTTCCAAATCATGACCAAATTTTCACAGACAACTGGCAGTGGCTGGGATCTGCTAACTGAACATCACAATTTACGGGTAAAGTTTGAGGCCAATATCTGACACAACTGTTAACATGCAGTTCTGAGGGACTGCATTAGCAAATCAACCTGCCATTCCAATTTGGAAGAGATTTTTCTGGATGATTTTTGTGGGATGGAATTAAGCTTATGAAGCAGCTGTAAATGGACATAGAATTGTGGCAATGAAAGTTAGGTAGATGAGCAGATTTTTTTTTTTTGCCCTTCATGGCTGATAAACGCAAGTATAAAAGGTGTTAGCGGCACTGTTTTGACAGTGACTAGCACAGTTTCTTCACAGCTCCAAGGTCTCTTGTTCAATTCCCGGCTTGGGTCACTCGTTGCGGAGTCTGCACGTTCTCCCTGTGTTTGCGTGGGTTTCCTCTGGGTGCTCCGGTTTCCTCCTACAGTCCAAAGATGTGCAGGTTAGGTGGATTGGCCATGCTAAATTGCCCTTGGTGTCCAAAACGGTTAGGTATGGTTACTGGGTTACAGGAATAGGGTGAAGGTGTGGGCTCAGGTAGGGTGTTCTTTCCAAGGGCCAGTGCAGATTCAATGGGCCAAATAGCTGCCTCCTGCACTGTAAATTCAAAGATTTTAGTGTTTATAAATGATGTCAGTTTCTGTATTTTTATCAGTTTGTCTTGTCTTTCTTTACCCATTTCTTTATAATGTAGGTTTATAGCTCCATCTGAATCTTGCTTTTTCCCTTTCATCGTACCTGCAGTCAATGGATTTCCTCATTTCATGTTAGGCTTTGATAAATCATAGTACAAGATATGATACATTTTCGTGCATTCCCGTAATAGCCTCCCCGAACAGGTGCCGGAATGTGGCGACTAGGGGATTTTCACAGTAACTTCATTTGAAGCCTACTTGTGACAATAAACGATTTTCATTCTTTCATTTCATTTCCATTTGAACAGTATGAAACACCCATTATTGCACCTGTGCAGTCTTGTTTTTCCAGTCTTGTGTGGAGAGAATCTTTTGAGTGTATAATTCTATGATGAAATATTGGTTGGAGGCTTTCCAATGGTGCAAGCTATTTGAAGTGATTAATTAGGAGTAACAAGAAGCCCATTGCATGGCATTAGTGTGCATTGGCTTTCTCTCTTAGTTCCCATTTCTCACCGTCTCCAGACCTTGCTTCCAGTAATTTATTTAGAGCCTCATAAGTGACAGCATGGTACTCCAATTGAAGGAGTAATAAAAATACGCAGTGCATTAAGAACATATACCTACAAGCTCCAAACTTTCTAGTTGAAGTGTTATTTGAATTAAAGGTTGAGATTATTGCAGCGTTGAGATTATTTTTAACAACTTCACCTGTTGGATCACCTGTAGCTCAGTCATTGGGTTCCATTCTTGTTTATTGAGGAAAATGCAGGAATTAAGTTTAATCTTGCATCTGTTTAAAATATCTCCAGTGGTACATGGAAATAGTGCATTGAATAATGCTTCTGTAGTTTATAACTTAATCTGAAAGCTTCAGTGGTTCATCATCTCAACTTCAAGATCTTCTACCACAAAACAATGATAAATATTATTGTGCTTGGGTGTGATTAGTTGAATACATTGTCCAGCTGGGATTTAGTTTGTTGACATGAGGATATCTTTAGGTTTTTAGAAATCTCAAACTCTACTGACTGATGCTGTTCTAATTATTGCCCTGAGCCACACACTTGCCTGTATGAGGGCAGCTCCAACAACACTCGAGAAGCACAAGACCATCAGGGATAAAGCAGCCCGCTTGTCCTTCCACAAATACTCACTCCCTCGTACTACCGATGAACAGTGGCAGCCGTGTACCATCGACAAGATGCACCATGGTAACTCGTTAAGGTTCTTTAGACGATACCTTCCAAACCCACTACCATCTAGAAGGACAAGAGCAACAGATACTTGGGAACCCCACCACCTGGAGGTCCCTTCTCTCTCCTCTTCTCTCCCCCCCCCCCCCCCCCCAACCACCACCACAAAAGTCACTCACCACCCTGACTTGGAAATATATAGCCATCCCTTCACTGTTGCCTGGGCAAAATCCTGGAACTCCCTCCCTAACAGCATAGTGAGTATACCTGCACCTGAAAGACTGTTGCGGTTCAAGATGGCAACTCATCACTACCTTCTGAAGGGCAACTAGGGATGGGCAATAAATGCTGGCCTAACCAACGAGCCCACATCCTGCAAAATGAATTTTTTTTTAAAAATCGCAATGTTTGACATATCTGCATCGCTTTGAACCTGTCGGGAGTTCTGTATTATTTATTCACTGTTTCTTACTTTCTAAAATTCTCAATGTAGGTGATTTGGACAGCAACAGGCAATACATAAGACCGTAAGATATCGGAGCAGAATTAGGCCACTCAGCCCATCGAGTCACTTCGCCATTCGATCATGGCTGATATTTTTCTCATCCCCATTCTCCTACCTTCTCCCCATAACCCCTGATTCCCTTATTGATCAAAAACCTATCTATCTCTGTCAGTGATTTGGCCTCCACAGCCTTCTGCGGCAAAGAGTTCCACAGATTCACCACCCTCTGGCTGAAGAAATTCCTCCTCATCTCTGTTTTAAAGGATCGTCCCTTTAGCCTGAGATTGTGTCCTCTGCTTCTAGTTTTTCCTACAAGTGGGAACATCCTCTCCACGTCCACTCTATCCAGGTCACACAGTATCCTGTAAGTTTGAATAAGAGTCCCCCTCATCCTTCTCATCCAATGAGTACAGACCCAGAGTTCTCACCCATTTCTCATACAACAAGCTCTTCATTCCAGGGCTCATTCTTGTGAACCTCCTGTGGACCCTTTCCAAGGCCAACATCCTTCCTTAGATATGGGGCCCAAAACTGCTCACAATACTCAAAATGGGGTCTGACCAGAGCCTTGTATAGCCTCAGAAGTATATCCCTGGTCTTGTATTCTAATCCTCTCGACATGAATGCTAACATTACATTTGCCTTCCTAACTGCCGACTGAACCTGCACATTAACCTAGAGAGAATCATGAACAAGGACTCCCAAGTCCCTTTGCGCGTCTGATTTCCTAAGCATCTTCCCATTTAGAAAATAGTCTATGCCTCCATTTCTCCTTCTAAAGTGCATAACCTCACACTTTTACACATTGTATTCCATCTGCCATTTTTTTGCCCACTCTCATAGCCTGTCCAAGTCCTGCAGCCTGCCTGCTTCCTCAATACTACCTGCCCCTCTGCAGATCTTTGTATCATCTGCAAACTGAGCAACAGTGCCTTCAGTTCCTTCCTCCAGAACATCAATGTATATTTTAAAAAGTTGTCCCAACACCGACCTCTGAGGTACACCACTAGTCACCGGCTGTCATCCTGAAAAAGACACCTTTATCCCTACTCTCTGCCTGCTGCCAGTCAGCCAATCCTCTAATCATGCCAGGATCTTACCCATAACACCATGGGCTCTTAATTTATTTAACAGTCTCTTATGCGATACCTTGTCAAAGACCTTCTGGAAATCTAAATAAATCACGTTGATTGGTTCTCCTTTGTTTAACTTCCTTGTTACTTTCTCAAAGAACACTTAACAGATTTGTCAGACTTAACTTCCACTTATCCGAAGCCATGCTGACTATTTTATCATGCGCTTGCAAGTACTCCGCGAACTCGCCTTTAATAATGGACTCTAAAATCTTACCAATGACCGAAGTCAGGCTGACCACCCTATAATTTCCCGTCTTCTGTCTCCCTCCCTTCTTAAATAATGCTGTTACATTAGTCACTTTCCACCCTCTGGGACCGTTTCCATCACCAATGCCTCCACAATCTCCTGAGCTATCTCTTTTAGAATCCTGGGGTGCAGTTCATCCGGTCCAAATGATTTATCCACCATCAGACCTTTCAGTTTCCCCAGAACCTTTTCCTTAGTAATGGTCACTGCACTCTGCCCCCTGATTCTCCTGAAGTTTTGGTAACCCACTGGTGTCTTCAACCTTGAAGGCTGATGCAAAGAGGGCAGCACGGTAGCATAGTGGTTAGCACAATTGCTTCACAGCTCCAGGGTCCCAGGTTCGATTCCCGGCTTGGGTCACTGTCTATGCGGAGTCTGCACGTTCTCCCCGTTTGTGTGTGGGTTTCCTCCGGGTGCTCCGGTTTCCTCCCACAGTCCAAAGATGTGCAGGTTAGTGTTGAGTGGGGTTATTGGGTTATGGGGATAGGGTGGAGGTATGGGCTTGGGTAGGTGCTCTTTCAAAGAGCCGGTGCAGACTCTCTGGGCCAAATGGCTTCCTTCTGCACTGTAAATTCTATGGTAATTCTATGAAAGTAACTATCCAGTTCGTCTGCCGTTTCTTTGTTTCCGATTATTACTTCTCCAGACACATTTTCCAGTGGTCCAATGTCTATTTTTGCCTCCTTTACCTTTTATATATTTGAAAAAATAGCACCTTCCCGAGGCCCAACCCCCACCCTATCCCCGTAACCACACCTGGGGCAATTTATTGGTGGCTCATGTATTGTGTAGTCTCAACATAAGGAATGGTTTGAGGGTAGCGCAGTGGTTAGCAGTGCTGCCTCACGGAGCCGAGGACCTGGGTTTGATACTGGCCACTGTACGTGAAGTTTGCATATTCTTCCCATGTCTGTGTGGGTCTCACCTTTAGCTGGATAGGCCACGCTAAATAGCCCCTTAATTGGAAATATTAAATGTAAGGAATGGTTTGAATGTAGTATCCAAACTAATTAACGATCAGTAACTCATTGCATATGCAAATTTAAAGAGAGCACCCTCCCGAGGCCCTATCCCCGTAACCCCACATGGGGCAATTTATGGGTGGCACAGTAGCGCAGTGGTTGGCACTTTGCTTCGTAGCGTTAGGGACCCGTGTTCGCTTCCCGGCTTGGGTCACTGTCTGTGCGGAGACTGCGCATTTTCCCCGTGTCAGCATGGGTTTCCTCCGGGTGCTCCGGTTTCCTCCCACAAGTCCCGAAAGACGTGCTTGAATTGGACCTTCTGAATTCTCCCCCTTCAGTGTACCTGAACAAGTGCCGGTATGTGGCGACTAGAGGATTTTCACAGTAACTTTATTGCAGTGTTCGTGCAAGCTTACTGTGACACTAATAAAGATTATTTATTATGGCCAATCAACCTAACCTGAACATCTTTGGTCTGTGGGAGGAAACTGGAGGACCTGGAGGAAACCCAAGCAGACACGGAGAGAACGTGCAAACTCCACACAGTCACCCGAGCTCAGAATCAAACCCGGGTCTCTGGCACTGCGAGGCAGCAGTGCTAACCACTGTGCCAACATGCTGTCTGAAAGGTTGTCTGTTTGAACCAAGGCAGAGTGGGGAGAGACCTCGGGAGCAGAAAGAATAAAAATCATCTTGTGTTGTTACTGCTAATTGCCAGCCAGCAACTCTTACTTTGACTGGAAAAGTCCTGTGGAAATAAATCAAGTTTGGCTGTGAAACTTTCCTGTGGTCGACGAGACTGCCTAGGCTGGTAAATAAAAAAGATGCAGTTCCCAATGATAACTAATTCCTGAAGGGCATTTAACAAAGTATTCATTACTTTAGCAGTAAGCTTCAAAAGAGTTCCACAAATTTGACCAGTGAGTATAGACAAGTTATGAAGGGGAAAAGGATGTAATAGTGAGCATTAACAGTCGTGACAGCTGCATTGCACAAACCTAAAAACTGGACCATCAAGCGCATCAGCAGTTTGAAGGAACATCAATAAAATAATAAATTCAAGCGATTTCTGACAGGGAAACATTTTTTTAAGTTGAGGGAAATAAATTTGCAGGATCATGGGTTAGAGCAGTGAATAGAACTGATTAGGTTGCTCTGCAGAGAGCCACCATAAACCCGATGGGCCAAATAGCCTCCTCCTGTGCCATTATGACTCTTACCCACAATCTGATCGATTTGGCTTATTTTTGTGAAATCATTAAGTGGGAAGAGCAATATTTTTTTCCAAAGATTGCCCAAGTGGTGTTCAAATTATGAGGAATCGACAGAGGAGACCGAGAGAAATTGTTCCCATTAACAAAAAGGTAAAGAATCAATGGAGACCAATTTAACATGAATGACAAAAGAACCATAGACGACATGAGGGAAAAATGCTTTTAACACCGCATGTGGTTAGGATCTCAAATTTACTCCCTGGGAGTGTGGTGGGGTCCAGATTCAGTAATAACTTTCAAAATGGATTTGAATAATCTGGAGTGATAAAATTTTGCAGTCTATGGGTGGAAAAAAGGCAGGGAAATAGGGCTAGCTGAGTTCTTGCAGAGAGCCAGCACGAGCACAACGGGTCGAAAGATCTCCTGTGTTGTAATTATTCTAAGGTTCCTCGAATGTTGTACCATAGTACCTGGAAGTATCTTTCTTTGAAGTAAAGGCCCTTTGTTACAATTGGATACCAAGGAACCAATGTGAATTACTATTGTAAACTGTGCACTGGTGTGCATTATTATAAGGGTTTTATTGCATGGGACAGTTGTTTAAAGTTGTTGAGAAATTCTGAAAGTTACTGATGTTTAACTTCACAAGTAGAAATTTTATTTATTCATGGATGTAGGTGTTGCTAACGAGGCAAGTGTATATTACGTATCCCTAGTTTCCCTTGGGAAGGTGGTGGTGATCTGCTTTCTTGACCTA
Source organism: Scyliorhinus canicula (assembly GCF_902713615.1). Classification (NCBI taxonomy): domain Eukaryota; kingdom Metazoa; phylum Chordata; class Chondrichthyes; order Carcharhiniformes; family Scyliorhinidae; genus Scyliorhinus; species Scyliorhinus canicula. The sequence continues at coordinate 7,704,323 of NC_052147.1, forward strand.
CTGCACTCCATGTGATAAGGTCCTACTGCACTCCATGTGATGGAGGTACTCCTCTCTTTAGCGTTACGTCAGGATTGACTCAAAATTGACCGTTGGAATCCCCAAGCTTGTTTGCTTGGTAGTGTGTTTTCAACCTTGTACTCTTTAAGTTTGATGGTGTTCCTTTAATTTGTTGCACATGGGATTGTCTTGAATTTTTAAAAATTCTCGTTCAATGATGATCTCAAGACTACATTTATTTGGGCAGCACGGTGGTGCAGTGGGTTAGCCCTGCTGCTTCTCGGTGCCGAGGTCCCAGGTTCGATCCCGGCACTGGGCCACTGTCCATGTGGAGTTTGCACATTCTCCCCGTGTCTATGTGGGTTTCGCCCCCACAACCCAAAGATGTGGATTGGCCAAGCTAAATTGCCCCTTAATTGGAAAAAAAATTAATTGGGTACTCTAAATTTATTTTGAAAAGACTACGTTTATTTGCCCCTAATTAATTGCCCTGGAAAGTGATGGGCCAACCAAACCCACTGGAATCCTTATGGGGGTACTGCTCTTTCATTGCATTTCGTAGGAAATTCCAGAATATTGACCCAGTGACAATACAGGAAAGCGATACAGATCTCATATTAGGATGCTGCATTTTTTCTGATGAACCAATAATGAGATGGTGTGTGACCTTGGAGGTGATGCTCTATGTTCTCACGATATTACTGTTCTGGCAGGTGTTAAGTATTGTTATCATATTGTACCCGTGATGGAGGGAATAGATGTTATGTCCAGAATTGGGTGGGGCAGGGGAGTGTGGCAGACAGGGCTAAATAATCAATCGAATTATACTAGATAATGATTTAGTCATGATCCAGGAAGTGGAAAATATTGCATCGTATTATTGTTTTGGTTCCTATAACTAAGCCTGAAATTATTCTTCAATTTTGTTACAAAAAATGAAAATGCTAGAAAATCTCAGCAGGTCTGACAGCATCTATGGCGAGAGAATGGAGCTCATGTTTCAGATCTGGGTGACTCATTATCAAATTTTATTATGTGGCCAAGGAAAGTATGAAAATACTTCTTCGCTGAATCGCATATGAGTAGTGTCAGATGTACCATGAGTGTTTTTTCAGTGAGTTTGCCTCACTGACGATTGGTTGCGTAAAACTAAAAGTTTTGCTGAATGCCTGTTGTTTCATTTGCTTCATGCACATGAAGTGGTAATTCTTCAATCACTACAGTGATTCTTTTTTATTCTGTCAAAGCATTTCCAGCACAAAGCCCTGAATTTAGCAGCTGTTCCTCAATATCTGGAAGTTGTTGTGAAAAAACGAGAAGAACTGAAGATTTGAATGCCACTGCTATAATTACACTTTTCAGTTGCATTGATGAATGAGCTTAAAAATCCTACTAGAGGGTGGTTCAGTGGTTAGCACTATTGCCTCACAGCGCCGAGGACCCTGGTTCGATCCAGGTCACTGTCCGTGTGCAGTTTGCACATTCTCCCCTTGTCTGCATGGGTCTCACCCCCACAACCCAAAGATTGACAGGGTAGGTGTTTTGGTCACACTAAATTGCCCTAAATTGGAAAAAAAAATGAATTGGGTACTCAAATCCTACCAGATTCCAAAGGTGGCCTGTGAAATTGAAGTTCTTCTGTACACTTTTTGACGAGGAGAATGTCTTGCCTTTCAAGGGATGTGCTTATGTCTCTTAACTGTAATTCAAATCTTCAGTTGTCAGTTTGTATCAAGAAACTATATATTATGGTCACAGCTTTGGTCAATCAGCACAATCCGTTTTGCATATGCCTGGTTATTGATCACCTTTAAAATTAAATGTAGTTTTTCAAACTATCTCTGTTTGGTATTGGATTAAAAGTTAGCACTAAACAGTATAAATCTGCGGTAAATTAAAGCATGCCAGAATTCCACTCTTCCTTCCTGTTGGGAAAGTTACAATTGATTGAAATTTCAGCAACCTTTCTGACCATTTGCAATGTTGAAATAGAAACAGAATCATTTGAAAGGAATTATGAAAATTTAAAGAACAACCAAAGAGAATGCCCTTTTTACTGAAATTTATAATTGATTTCAGATTAATGTTAGAATGTTCTGAGAATCCACTATTCTATCATACTTTTTTCAATTTGAAGTTTATTTCATGAAATGTATGTTTCTGCAGAATAATTTTGCATGTGCAACTATTAAATGCTGCTTAGGATGGTAATGACTAGCATAATAAAAATAAACTTTAATAACTTGAACAGATTCTGATCCAAGAGATGAAAGTCCAATCAATGTCCGATTCGCAATAGCATCCAAATTACTATCTATGTCCATATATTTTGGGAGACCAGTAAAACAGCTAAGCATAGTTGTCAATAATGTCCCTTGTACATTGCCATTTGAACTTCAGACGATAATGGTTTCGGGTAAAATGTCTCCATGGCTTGGTCTCATTCTAAAACGTACATATTAACTTGCATAATCTGCTCTCATCATATATTTAATGAAATACCAACAGTAATTCCTATTTTGAACTGTATCTGAAGTCTTCAATAAGGAAGCACCGTATAGAAAAAATTGGCATTGTAAGCCCACGCTGTCAACCAGCTCTTGGCAACTTAAATAGTAAAATTAATTAAATCTAAATGTGCACACTACTTTGTTAGCAAGCCATCAGTATTCATTACATCACTTGTCGTGCACCTTCTCTGAAATTGTGCTTTCCTGCGCTATATATCTTCTGCCTTCCATTGATGGCTCTTAGAGAAATGGGATGTCACCTGAAATAATATTCTATGCTGCTTACTCTTGCTAGCCACCAAAAGAATATGCTGTAATATAGAGGTGGGACTGATATAGTCCCCGGTACAGAAAGATTTTTACCACAAAATCTACAATTTCATTGGGCTATCCAGGAATTTAGTTAGTCGCTTTTGTGGAGAAATACTCAGTCTCTGCTCCTCATCTACCTAAAATTGTACACCATAGATATCATGGAATCCCTACAGTGCAGAAGGCTTGTGTGCTTTATGTCTCTTAACTGTAATTCAAAACTTCAGTTGTCAGTTTGCATCAAGAAACTATGTATTATGGTCACAGCTTTGGTCAATCAGCAGAATCAGTTTTACATATGCCTGGTTATTGATCACCTTTAAAAAATAAATGTAGTTTTTCGGACTATCTCTGTTTGGTATTGGATTAAAAGTTAGCACTAAACAGTATAAATCTGTAGTAAATGAAAACATGCCAGAATTCCACTCTTCCTTCCTGGATGGCTATTTGGCCATCGGGTCTGCACCGACCCTATGAAAGAACACCCTATCTCGGGTCACAACCCCACCCTATCCCAGTAACCCCACCTAAACTTTTGGGGCAACTTAGCATGCCCAATCTACCTAACTGGCACATCTTTGGACTGTGGGAGGAAACCAATGCAGACATGGGGAGAAAATGCAAACTCCACACAGTCACCCAAGGCTGGAATTGAAGCGGTCCCTGGCACTGTGAGTCAGCAGTGCTAACCATTGTGCCACCACTAAATGTACAGCGAACTGTGTGCGCAGAATCTTGACCACTTCATCATACAGTAAAATATTGGACTTTACCAAGAATAGGTCTTTCAATTGAAACTTCTGGCTGGGATTGTGGGCCCTTTTTAATGGCAAACGGTAATGTATCTTTATGGTGAAGTACTGAATATATATTGATCACATAAGGGTTGAGTCTGGTACTGGGACCTAATGTTCTAATACTCTTCAGCACCTGATTTTGAATAAAATATGCATTCATGGTATGTTCTTTCTTGCTCTTTTAGGATTGTGACGGCAAATAGATTCTGTTGATCAGAATCTGATCTGTCTTGTTGGGGCAAATATTTGCAAATGGCTGTGATTTACTTGAGAATTCAAATCTGATCCTCTCCTGACAAAAAAATGGCAATGTTATACGATGGAAAAAAAATTAACAATGTTTTTAATGTCATTTGCTCGCTGAGTAGTTGATATTCACCAACACAGTAGTGTAATCCAGACAAGTTGGGTCTTATTTTGACCACTTCCTGGTTAATTGCATAATCTTTCTCAAAAACTGCAGATGTCGTGTGAGTGCAGGACCTATTTTGAATATCTGGCCATCTCGATCAGTGGAATAATCAAAAATAGGAACAGTGGTGAAGCATTTGCATGTGTTTTTGCTGAAGAAATCCATTTCTTCTGTAGAAATTGAACATTGTGCATGCACACTGCCCAGCAATTGTTTTTAGTTTTCTGTAGACTCGTTTACATGTGTATGCTAATATATTGGTAAATCTGTAGGTTCTGGTCACAGCTTTACAAGAAGAGTGATTGCACTGGAAAGAATACAACGGAGATTCATGAGATGGTTGCCAGGAATGAAGACTTTTAGCTATGCAGAAAGATTTGGAAGGCCTGGTGGTTTCCTTCGGAGCAGAGGGGAGATTTAATTGAGGTATATAAATAATAAAGGATCTAGATAGAGTGAGTAGAATTGCTTTAATCCCTTTTAGAGAGATTAATAACCAGGAGGCAAAGATTTACAATAATTACTGAAGGATGACGGCGAAGTTGAGTGATTTTTTTTTTTCACCCAGATGGAGATTGAGGTCCGGAATACTCCGATATCGGATGTGAATAGAGATACAGACCCTGAAAGTGTAGAAGATTTTAGTTTAGGCGGGCAGCATGGTGGGCTCAGGCTTGGAGGGCCAAAGGGCCTGTTCCTATGCTGTACTTTTCTTTGTTCTTCTATGCACTCTAGGTGCTGTATAACCTGTAGGACTATGAACCTGGAGCTAAAAGGTGAGGGCCGGTTTAGCTCAGTTGGCTGGACAGCTGGTTTGTGATGCAGAACAAGGCCAGCAGCGCGGGTTCAATTCCCTTGCCAGCTGAGGTTCATGAAGGCCTTCTCAACCTTGCCCCTCAAAAGGTAAAGCAGCCGATGATCATCTGGGACTATGGTGACTTTACTTACTTACTTTAGAAGATGGGTACAGTTGGATAGCACTTCCAGTTGGGCCAAGTGGCCTCCTGTGCAGTAAATCTTCTTTATGTTCTATGTTTCTGTACTCCAAATCCCTCGCAACAGTCAAATCGACTTTGGACCGTACTTATTTCTATTGATTATGGCGGAAGCGTGTTTTGCAAATTTTCTTTGTGCTGTTTTTTGCCTCACTCCCTTCTATGGCCTAGTTACTCGCATAATTTGGAGAACCGAGATAGTTCACCGGTTGATAGAAATAAATACTGATGCCGGTTAAACCATTCTGCTTACCTTGAGGTATTTGACAAGTTTAATGCAACTGGATCCGTATTACAAGTTACTTGGTTACTAGCTTCCCACCAGGTGGTGAATGTGGAGGCAATGAATGATTTCAAAAGGAAATTGGATGGGCAGTTGAGGAAATAAATTTGCAGGGTTATGGGAGTAGAGCAATGAATGGAACCGATTTGATTGTTCTGCAGAGAGCTGGCATGGACTCGATGGGTTGAATAGCCCCTCTGTCCCGTAATGACTATGATTCAGTCAATGAATTTGACTCCCTGGTGTGCTGCCTATATGAAGGTTCAACATGATTGGCTACACTGAAGTTGGTTACACTTCAGTGTAGCTTAAATTGTTCTGCTTAGTAAATGGAAAACAGTGGAACACTGCAAGAATGATTATGTAGCAGAAATCTAATTGACAACTCACGGTAACACGAGAGCAAAATTGAGAAAGTTTTAGCAGTCACCAGAATCTGATTGGATTGCAGTTTATCCTTTGTTCCCAAGCTAGCTAACATTCTATAGCATGGCTGGACTTTACGCTTGCTGCTGAACTTGCTGAATGTTGTCCACAAAATTCTCGCAACCTCTATGGTGAAGATACCCCTTTTCCAAGCAGCAATTTAAATCTGGTGTTGATTCAAGAGGATTCCCAGACATCTAAGAACAGTGATGTCCGCAAGAAAGGTTCGAGCCAATCATGTTGAACCTTCATATAGGCAGCACACCAGGGAGTCAAATTCATTGACTGAATCATAGTCATTACAGGACAGAGGGGCTATTCAACCCATCGAGTCCATGCCAGCTCTCTGCAGAACAATCAAATCGGTTCCATTCATTGCTCTACTCCCATAACCCTGCAAATTTATTTCCTCAACTGCCCATCCAATTTCCTTTTGAAATCATTCATTGCCTCCACATTCACCACCTGGTGGGAAGCTAGTAACCAAGTAACTTGTAATACGGATCCAGTTGTTAGGTTTGTGCAATGCAGCTGTCATGACTGGTGATGTTCACTATTGCATCCTTTTGTGTTCATAACTGGTTAAAATTATAAAACGTTGATAATTTTTCTTAAGCTTACTGCTAAAGTAATCAATATCTTGACGAATGCCTTTCCGGTATTAGTCCTCATTGGGAACTTCAGCTTCTTTGAATACACGCTTAGGCAGTCAGATTGACTACAGAAACGTTTCACGGGAAGATCTGAGAATAGAATGACCGCAACTTTTTAACTTTTGTATAAAATCTGGAGGAACAGAGTCACCGGGCAGCTAATTAATTTTAACAAGAATAAACGTTCATCAAACATGAAAAATTTAGAATCTAATGCAAAGGTCATCACAGATGGCAAAGCATAGTTTAAGCTACAACGGTTCCAGTAACATACCGTCCCTATAAACACACAAGTTGGCTGTGGTCAAATGCACTCTCCACTCTGAAGCTCAAGTGAATTATCTATGGATTTCTTATCAGAATCTCTCCAGATGCATCGTAGACAGTGATCCACCTTGCCTCACTGAGCTGATCCAGCTTCCACACGAGTGATTTAAAATTCCGTTCTCAAAATTCATACTTTCAAATCTTCTTTTAAATTATGCTTTCCCTCCACTTCTTCCATTGTGAAGTTTCACTTTTAGGTTTTACCCGTCTCCCTTCAACTTTCCGTTGTTTTAAACGCAAACACAAACTCTGAGATGCAACCACCGATTTCCACAATTATTTCAAATAATGTCTCCGGAACTGTGGTAATTTCTCACAAACATTAGCACTACTGCAGATGTGTTTCTGGTCTCTCATGAGCCAGTGCCTTTTCAACTCTCTCTGACTTTACTGAACAGTAATCAGTTCTGGTTCCCTGTTTCCTCTGTTATGTCAACCCCAGACTTCTTGGCAATGTTTCTTCATTTCTCAACTAGGGGAAGCACGGTAGCGCATTGGTTAGCCCTGTTGCCTCACGGCGCTGAGGTCCCAGGTTTGATCCCAGCTCTGGGTCACTGTCCGTGTGAAGGTTGCACATTCTCCCCGTGTTTGTGCGGTTTTGGGTTTTGCCCCCACAACGCAAAGATATGCAGAGTAGGTGGATTGGCCACGCTAAATTGCCCCTTAATTGGAAAAAATTAATTGGGTACTCTAAATTTTTTTAAAAACTAGCTGAACTTTAGATTTCTGGCATCTGTTTCCTTAGCCATTCCTCCATAGTATGGCTTTGCTTCTAGCAAGACTGAGCGAGATGTTCCCTCTTTAGCCTTCTAAAGCTAACTGCTTTGAGCAGAGCTGTGAGAGCTGCCCTCTCTCACTATCTCCAACTGCAATCAAATTCAGCTAAACTAAAACTTAAAAGCTTTTTTACCTTGAAAGGCTCCAGTTGCCAAGCACCAACTGCTGGTTTATTTACTCTTCAAGCCGTAGCCTCTTCTGAGCAGAATAGAGCACAGTAAGAAGTCTTACAACACCAGGTTAAAGTCCAACAGGTTTGTTTCAAACACGAGCTTTCGGAGCAATGCTCCGAAAGCTCGTGTTTGAAACAAACCTGTTGGACTTTAACCTGGTGTTGTAGGACTTCTTACTGTGCTCACCCCAGTCCAACGCCGGCATCTCCACATCAGAGCAGAATAGAATCATTGTTGGAGTTGAAACCAACCTCCACGCATACAAAGTACCTTTGTCCAGCATAAATCTAATTCTAGATTAAACATACTTAAATCTATACCTTATTTCTAATGTTTACCAATGCAAATATAAATTCTTTATAACCACCGTTATTTTCCTAATTACAGCCAAACTTGATACTTTTACAGTAACGGTAGAGATTTCTGGCTGACATTTAGTGGTGATAGCATGAGAAGGGCGGCATGTTAGCACAGTGGTTAGTACTGTTGCTTCACAGCGCCAGGGTTCTACATTTGATTACCGGCTTGGATCACTGTCTGTGGAGTTTGCATGTTCTCTCAGTGTCTGCATGAGTTTCCTCTAGGTGCTCCGGTTTCCTCCCACAAGTCCCAAAAGACGTGCTTGTTAGGTGAATTGAGCATTCTAAATTCTCCCTCCGTTTACCCAAACAGGCGCCAGAATGTGGCGACTAGAGGATTTTCACAGTAACTTCATTGCAGTTTTAAAAGTAAGCCTACTTGTGACAATAATAAAGATGTGTTTTTCCCCCTTTCTAATATAGATGTCCTGAGACTAGTTTTAAGAGACTGATTTTAATCCAAGCACTTTGTTGGACTACAATGATGCAACTTTAAGAACAGTGAAGCATACAGAATTACCAAAAATAAATATTAATATATAAAAAATTTAGCGATTGTTCTTTTTAAAAAATGTAAATACATGGAGTTACTGATCTTGTTAATTAGTAATGTCATTCAAACCATTATTTATATTGACTACACACAATATATGTATTGCCTGTTGCTATCCAAATCACCTATATTAACATTTTTAGAAATGACAAAACAGTAAATAACTATTACAGAACTCCCAGCAGGTTCAAAGAGAAGCAGATCTGTCAAAACCTGTTTGTGGCACAGGGCAACAGTTTTAAAAAAAACAGCATCGCAGTCAATAGAGTTTAAATTATCTACCAACCCTGGAATATTCCCATGTTAGTAAATTAAATCCCAAGTTTATTAAACCAATTAGACCTACCTTCTGTGCCGAATATTACTTTTCAAGGCAGCAGCAGATCTTGAAGTTAAGACAATAAACCACTGAAACTTCTAAATTGTAGAGGTATCATTCAATGTGGTATCTGTAACATTGTTAATACATCACTTTGAATTTTCAGATCAGGGAATAAATGATCATGTTTGCTTAAAGAAAGAAGCTAAAATATAAACGTGAAATTCTTTTGAAAATATGTGGAATTGCTTATAATGTAAAGTTAACCTTTTGGAGCCAGATGAGGGCGTTTAGTAGTAATGCAGTAATTATGAACTTATGATATAGCATGGAGCTGGTTTAGCAGAGGGCTAAATCGCTGGCTTTGAAAGCAGACCAAGGCAGGCCAGCAGCACAGTTCAATTCCCGTACCAGCCTCCCCGAGCAAGTAACTTTCACAGTAATATCATTTGAAGCCTACTTGTGACAATAAGCGATTTTCATTTCATCTTCATTTTTTATTTTCATGATATTAAAACCCAGGTATACCATTCAACATGGTGTAGCTTTTCTAAGTGCTTTTAAAGTGGGATTAACTGGGTTTAAAAAAAACAAAAGGGTTTCATCTATTCACTGCGTAGGGGTTACACACTGGGGGGAGGACCACAACTATCTACCATCTGGAGGAGTGGAATCACTCAGAGTAACTTCTGGATTTCCAAGTTCTTTGAGGTTGGTGTCAATTTTGGGGAATAATGATGGTGAATGCTGACAATTTTGCCATCAAAATCCAGGCCATTGTTTCCGATGAATTGGACCTCAGAGCTGAGACAACTAATGGAAGTAGTGTTTATGAGGACATTGATTTGTTAGAATTGAAAAGGTAGCCCAGGAAATAGGACAAAGAATCTAAACAATTGGCATATCAGTGTCTGCTACAGATGGAATACCTCAATTCTAGCTACTCAAAAACTGGTGGTGTCTGAAAATTCGCCATTTTGTCCCCACATTCCAACCAATCTTGACCTCACCCAGTTGGCAAAGTTCAAGGGGTCAAGTTTTGTGCGCTTGACATTTCTCGCACTCCGACGAACCTTGGCCCACGTAGAGCACCCACCCTCATTTCAATTACAAATAATATGGGTAACCCAATGCAGGTTTTTATTTTTTAAAAATCCGTATTTTGTAGAAATGGGACAATATGGAAATTGCAATAGTTGTATATTTTGATACTTATTTAGGTAATTAGAAAAACCAAGACGTAAACAAAGAATTGTCATGCAAGACTGAAGTTTTGTGCAACATTTGTACCTGCTTGGTTTTTCTAATTAAATATATATTTTTTGCTGTGCCTCAGTTGGTATCACTGTCATCTCTTGAGTCAGAAGGTTGAGTCCTACTCCAGAGCTTGAGCACAAAAATCAAAGCTGACACTCCAGTGCAGTACTGAAGGTGTCAGGTGCAATCTTCCGGATGAGATGTTAAATCAAGATCCTGTCTGCCCTCTCAGGTGAACGTAAAAAGTCCCTACAGCACTATTCAAGGGTGAGCTGGGAGTCCCTGGCTGGTATTTATCCCTCAACATCATAAAAACAGATTATTTTTAATTGAAATGAGGGTGGGTGCTCTATGTGGGCCAAGGTTCGTCGGAGTGCGAGAAATGTCAGGCGCACAAAACTTGACCCCTTGAACTTTGTCAACTGGGTGGGGTCAAGATTGGTTATTATCACATTGCTATTTGTGGGAGGTTGTTGTGTATAAACTGGCTGCCCGGTTTCCTACATTACAGTAGTGACTACACTATAAAAGTACTTTATTGGCTATAAAGAACGAGCTGTAGCTGTGAAAGGTCCTTTCTAAATATATGCCCGTAACATGTGTCTAATAAAATAAATACTTAAGTGGCATAACTATTACATCTCCCAATTAATTAAGTTGTGTTTTTTAATGTGTGTATCATTATGAAATTTAACAAGTCAATACCATTATACATGTGAGACAAAATAAGACAGTACAATCAATTATTACTGATTTAACTCTTGCACCCATGGACATGGTGGAGAGGATTGTCTGCTCTGATGATCCCTTGAGCAATGCTGTGGGGAGATCCTTGCTCCTGGTAGGGGCACCCATGGCCACTGGGGGGGGGGGGGGGGGGGGGGTGCAAGGCAGCGCAGAAGAAGGAATTGTGGAGACATAAAGTTGCAGTAGCAAGATGGTCCTGGTCATCATGATTCGGCATGTCACTGACCCCAAGCCCATCAAGATTGTGAAGAATGAAGGCCCTCCAAGTTAAAGTCACGTGTAGTCGTCTACCAGGGTCCATTTGCCAAGGCATGTGGTGCTGGAGAATTGACAACAGGACAGGGCTCCAAGCCTGGGAATCTCTAGTTCAGAATCTGCACACAGGTGACATATCCATGAGAGTCATTGGATATCTGTTGAGGCACAAGCATCTTTGAACAGATTCGCCTGTGACTGAGTAGTCCTCTTAAGGATACCCTCTGCTTACCCAAATGGGGAGGTGGCTAGAAAAAGGTGCTCTAAAATGAGACTGTCAGACATCCTGGCTGGAGAACCACAACCTAAGAGATCACCATTTAAAAAAAATTCATCCATGGGATGTAGGCCAGCATTTATTGCCCATCCCTAGTTGCCCTTCAGAAGGGGCAGCGTAGTCGTTAGCACAGTTGCTTTACAGCTCCAGGGTCCCAGGTTTGATTCCTGGCTTGGGTCACTGTGCGTAGTCTGCACATTCTCCCTGTGTGTGCGTGGGTTTCCTCCGGGTGCTCCGGTTTCCTCCCACAGTCCAAAGATGTGGTTAGGTGGATTGGCCATGATAAATTGCCCCCATTGTCCAAAAAGGGTTACTGGGTACGGGGATAGGATGGAGGCATTGACTTAAGTAGGGGTGCTCTTTCCAAGGGCTGGTGCAGACTCGATGGGCAGAATGGCCTCCTTCAGCACTGTAAATTCTATGAGAAGGTGGTGGTGAACTGCCTTCTTGAACCACTGTAGGTACACCCACAGTGCTGTTAGAGAGGAAATTCCAGCATTCTGACCCAGCAGTAGTGAAGGAACGGCAATATATTTCCAAATCAGGATGGTGAGTGGCTTTGAGGTGAACCTCCAGATGGTAGTTTTACCAGGTATCTGCTGCTTTTGTCTTTCTAGATGGTTGTGGTCATGGATTTGGAAGATGCTACCCAAGGAACCTTGGTGAGTTCCTGCAATGCATCTTGTAGATAGTACACATGGCTGCTCCTGTTCGTCGGTCATGGAGGGATTGAATGTTTGTGGAAAGGATGACAATCAAACTGGCTTCTTTATCACAGATGGTGTCTAGCTTGTTGAGTGTGGCAGGTGGAGAGTATTCCAGGAATGTGGAAAGCATTCCTTCACACTCCTGACTTTTGCCTTGGAGATAGTGGACGTGCTTTGAGGAGTGAGTGCACAGGTCCCTAAAGGCAGCAGTTCAAGTAGACAAGGTTGTAAAGAAAGCAAGTATTGTGTGCAGTTCTGGTCGCCACGTTACAAGAAGGTCATAATTGCTCTGGAGAGAGTGCAGAAGAGGTTTACAAGAATGTTGCCAAGGCTAGAAAAGTATAGCTACAAGGAGAGATTGGATAGGTTGCCGTTATTTTCCTTGGAACAAAGAAGGCTGTGAGGTGACTTAATTGAGGTGTACAAAATTATGAGGGGAAGAGATAGAGTGGACAGGATAAGACCATAAAACAGGAGCAGAATGAGGCCACTCGGCCCATCGAGTCTGCTCCGCCATTCAATCATGGCTGATATTTTTCTCATCCCCTGATCCCCTTATTAATCAAGAATCTATCTATCCCTGTCTTAAAGACTCTCGGTGATTTGGCCTCCACAGCCTTCTGCGGCAAAGAGCTCCTCAGATTCACCACCCTCTAGGTGAAGAAATTCCTCCTCATCTCTGTTTTAAAGGATCGTCCCTTTAGTCTGAGGTGGTGTCCTCTGGTTCTAGTTTTCCCTGCAAGTGAAAACATCCTCTCCACTATGTTAAGGGCCAGGGTAGAGAACCCCAAAGTGTACATGGAGTTCACCTGACCCACAACTTTTAATACATTGTGGTATGGGGAGCACACGGCCCACTCTACAGGGGTGGTACAGCAGAAATGGAAAAATATTTTTTAAAGCAAAACAATGTTTATTCTATGAACTCAAGTTAACCTTTTTAAAACATACAGTGAACATCTTAGCAACCATTAATTCAAATGCAACTCCCAAAGAATACAATGCTAAGTAATCATTTAAGCTTTCCTTTTAACATCCATAAGACTTAAAATGCCTTTTACCAGAAGCACATCAGGTTAAAGTCACTACTGTTATTAGTTGTAAATCACCAGGATCGATTTACAGTCTTTAGGTTACAGAGAGAGACTCTAATGCACCTTCTGGCTGTGACTGCAGCGATCCAGCTCTGAAAACGAATCTAAAACTCGCCCTGCAGCAAAAAGCCTAAAACAAAAGTAAAAATCTGGCAGATAGCCCAGCTCCACCACTGATAAACGTTCATTTCTTAAAGGTATCTCACATGACAACGTCCACTCTATCCAGGCTTCGCAGTATCCTGTAAGTTTCAATAAGGTCCCACCTCATCCTTCAGAACTCCAACGAGTACAGACCCAGAGTCCTCAACCGGTCCTTATACAACAAGCTCTTCATTCCACGGATCGCTCTTGTGAACCTCCTCTGGACCCTTTCCAAGGCCAGTACATCCTTCCTTAGATATGGGCCCAAAACAGCTCACAATACTCCAAATGGGGTCTGACCAGAGCCTTATGCAGGCTCAGAAGTACTTGTTTCCTTTGGTGGAGAATTTGAGAACCAGGTGACATAAGTTCAAGATGAGTGGCAGAAAGGAGGTGCAGACCAGGGGTATTCAAACTCAAGGTTGTGACCCATATGTGGGTTTCGGGATAGTCGCAATCCGATTGGTCGCAGCGTTTCTGATCGCGGGAGGAACGCCCAACGGCTGCTACTGGCTTTTAGAAATGTCGGCCGCAACGTACTTTTGAGATTGCTGGCCATCCCAAGCATGCGTGCCGGATCAAGCAGTGCACAGGCCTGGAGCCCTGAGGAGTGGATTTCCTCCTCCTGAAGTCGGCGTGCTGTCCAGGGCAAGCTTTTTTTCAGCAAACATCAGTCGTCCCACCGGAAGCGGGGCAGAGAGCAGGTCATATGCCCCATACGATGATGTCGTGCATTTTGGCGTGAGATCGATTCTTCCATTTTGCAGCTGTCGGCAGTTCTGGTGTGATCTCCAGGGCCTCATGCCATGAAAAAGAAGCTGAAAACAGTAACAAGATTTCTTGATGTATGGGTTATTAATTATGACACTGCAAATCCGGATTCAAAGTTCATGTGTGATATATGCAGTGAAGCACTGGCAAAGGAAAGTTTAAAACCCTCCAAACTTAAAAGATATTTGAAAACTAAGCATGGTGAGTTAAACGACAAACATTTTTCAATGGATGCAAATCTTAAATCAGCTGAAGTCATTATCAGAAATGTTACATTGAATAACAAAGCAAGTGAGATTGTGAGGACCAAGCAGGCTCACCCCTCACATTAAAGGTGAGTGAAAATGGTGGGTAGTGAAGGTTGCCCGGCGTGGGCCCCAAAGGATGGCCAGTTGGTAAAAATAGATCCAGGGCAAAAAAGTTTGAAAAACAATGGTGTGGAGGGGAAATGAGGAAGATTTTTTTATGCAGAGGGTAGTGGGAGTCTGGAATTTGTTTCCCAAGTTGGTGGTGAAGCCAGAGACACTCAACTCTTTTTAAAAAGCACCTAGATCTGAACGTGCGGTTAAGTAATTTGGACATTCTGAATTCTCCCTCCGTGTACCCGAACAGGCACTGGAATGCGGCGACGAGAGGATTTTCACAGTAACTTTATTGCAGGTTAATGTAAGCGTATCTGTGATGCTAATAAAGATTTTTCTTATTATTAAAAGCCTTAAGTGCGAGGGTGGCACAATGGCTAGTACAGTGGCACAGTAGCTAGCACTGCTGCCTCACGGCACCGAGGTACTAAATTGCTCCTTAATTGGAAAAAATGAATTGGGTACTCTAAATTTTAAAAAAAGAAGAAAAAGCCCTTAAGTGCTATAAGCTACAGGACTATGGACCGCGTGCAGGAAAGCGGGATTATAAAGAGTACCTGGGTGTCCTCGGGCTGGCATGGACATGATGTGCCGAATGGCCTCTTCTGTGCTGCAACCTTTCCATGGTTCTCAGTCGTATCCGCTTTAGGAGTAGGCAGTCTGGTAATAATTGAAACATTTTCGACTTCCATGGCGGCCATGGAGTGAATGTCGCACATTTGGTGGCTCCTGCTGAAGGTTGATTTTGTTGGTCCTTCTCCATCTGCATGGGGGTCTTTTTGAGGGCGAAAGGTGTGTTGAGTGCCCAGGGAAGGTAATACGTGTCTGGTGCGTGGGCCAGAGGACGAGAAGTGTACAAGAAAGAGAGAGCAGTTGCAGCAGGATAGGGTTTGTGGTGCGCCACAGGTCAAGACAGCAGAACGCAAGGGGACAGCGCTGCCCGCCCAGTGGTCACCGGAGCAACTGGTGGAGTTTTAAAATAATTTCCAGCAGCAGAGGAAGGAGGCCTCTGAGGACCTGGCTAAGCTGGTGGAGCTGCTCAGGGAGGCAAATAAGGTGGGGCAGAGGCTGAAAGCTCAGGGCCTAGCAATACAGAAGGTGGAGGAGGCAGTGGGGGAGCATGAGGAACGCATGGCCTCGCGAGCGATGGGAGTTGGTGATGATGTTGGACAGCCAGAAGAGGCTGGGAGAGGACCTGGAGAATCACTCAAGGTGACAGGGTCAGGTAAGGATCGTCGGGTTTCCTGAAGGTATCGAGAGACCAGATGCCGTCAAGTACGTTGGAAGAATGTTGGAGCAGTTGATGGGGGAGGAACCTATGATCGACCCGTCAAGGTGGATCAGGTGCATAGGGCGCTGAGGAAGAGGCCGCAGGTGGAGTAGCTGCTGAGGATGATGGTGATGTGGTTGCACCGCTTATTGGACAAGGAGAAGATTTTTGCAGTATGTGAGGCAGACCAGGAAGTGCACCTGGGAAGGGAGTGAGCTGCAGATCTGTTAGGACCTGGGTGCAGAACTGGCAAAGAGGGGAGCGGGGTGTTGCACGTTTTACTATGGGCGTAAAACGCGTTTATTGGAGTGTATTAACACGCCTCCGAGTTCGACGTGTGCTTAACACTACTAGGCTCTGTTCTATGTAATTATTTAGCTCTGGAGTCGCCAGTTGCCGTATAGGCAACGTCACAAGTATTCCAAGGTCAAGTTCAAAGTAATAAAGACGATACACCGATTAGTAAAGTTCAAACGATCAATATTTATTATACAGTTATAATAAATACTCATGCACACACTAAGAGACTAAGCTATAACTAAACTTAAGCAAACAGAATACTTATCTAACAGGAACAGGCAAGGTCAGAGAACGAGGCCTTCGTCCTGGTCTGGCACTGCAGCCTTCAGCAAGCGTTCTGGTACTTGGGAGCCTAGTGGGCTTGGATCGCGTAGCGAGCGTTGAACTTACGGTTTCGGCGGCTGGTGCTCAACGGCTGGAGTCAGGATGCAAGATGTCAGTCAGAGCCGGAGCACGGGTTTAACAGACCGGGCTCTGTGGGGAATTTGCTTTTATACCCCTCTCTAATGTCCTTGCCCCCTTCTAGGCGGGCTCTACCTTTCGGTACCGATTGGAACGTTTCCAAACGGCTACCTTCGAAATCCTCCAATGCGGGGCTTTCCTCGATGTTGGGGGGTGGTTTCGATATTTGTTACTCTGGTGCCATCCTGTCTACTCCACCAATTAAGTGCTACATTGAGATGGAAATGTTGCCATTGTTTGTGCCTGGATCTGGGCCGCCTCATCAGGATGTTAAGCGCTTTGCCATTAACACCTTTGGCTTGGAGATCTGCACCTGGCCAGAAAACTGGTTTGCTGCTTGCAAAATGCTAATTAGTTGAGAGCAGGCTGTCTGTTCTCACTAAACAGGCTTCCCCTGCTGTCATCCATTTTAGTTTGGCTCAGTGTCCATTTTGCGTGGCCAGCATGGCTACATTCCCTCCTTGTGATCCTCACAATCATACTATTGTGAAGGATCACCTATGTACTTTGCCTTCCTTGTGTTCTGACCTCTTGCCAGTTCCTGTTCTACTCTGTTCCTAAACTATGGGAAGAAGAGAAAATTTTTTTTTAACTAACATCTCTACTTGGCCCTATGTCAAAGGGACATGCATTACTACAACTGGGAACCTCTACCTATCACTATTAACCTTAACCTTAACTTAACATTTCATCACTCTAAAATCTTAACCATTCACACCACAACATCACACTTCCCAACTCGGCAGTCGAGTATGGAACAATATAATACATGGCTGAATTTTTATTTACAGAGTGTTGTAATCAGTGAGGGGTTGAGGGGTTTGGTGGAATCCGAAGATGAGGGATTGAACTCTATAGATGGGTGAGGTGCTGGAACGAGAGGCTCTCCTCTTCCATTTCCTCAACCTGAGGGTCTGCACTAGGATGATGAGGATCGCGATCACCAACAGTGATTCGATTATATAGGACATGGAGTACCACGTCATGAATTTAGTACACCAGGTCTGAACCTCGCTGATCAGAGCTGAGCACTGGGGGTTTGCTGTAATTGAAGCATTTACGGTGGGTGTTGTGGGGGAAACGTGTCTTGTTTCCACACATATACATATGACATTAAACAGTAATAAGTGGGCTTCCATCATCTTTTGTTGTTCTTCTTCTTTCTCTTCCTTCTTCCTCCGGTATTGACAATCCTGGCTTCGACCTCTGTCTCGTCCTTTGAAACCTTTGGGATCAAGCACAGTATCTGTCAATACACAGTTTAAGACCTTTACTTGTTAGTGCATCTGTCTTTCAAAACCCAATTGACCCTTTAAAATGACTGGCTAAGTCACACCCTGTGACTCCCCTCATTTTTTTTTTTTCAAAAAGCGAATTTAAAGACCAGCATACACCTAACAATCCTTCCTTCTGCGAGCCGTCTCGCAGGCTTTGCTGATTTACCATCCGAATGTTCCCGGATGTAAATAGCATGTGGGATGGCGGCCGAAGGGCTACCTAACGTAAAATGAAAACAAACTTTGAAACAAACATCCGAATGAGTTGCGTATGGGCCGCGACGGGTACGAGTTGGATGGAATCCCCGGGTAGGGCGTGCTGTGCCATACCCGAGCTTGGCTGACCAAGGGTTGGTTCTCAGACAGGGCGGGTCCTCAGTGCCGTTTGTCCACTGCCTGAGTAACCTGGAAAGAAACGGGTACGAATGTGTTGACCATGACTTGCAGCCTCTATTTCGCCGAATAGAGGGGCACCTAAAAAACCAAGGGAGCCAAGATGCTCCAACTGAGGACATCACTGAAGTTCTCAGAGATATCTGCAGATAAACTATTTGGCGTGTGGCCTTACAACTTTGGAAAAGATCTCCAATCAAACCGAAGTTCTCAAAGGTATCTGTGGACAAGCTAACGTGTATGTGAGGTGGTCACAATCTTTTCAGCTGAAAAGAAGATGTCCATCCTCCAGCTGAACAATGTACAATCCTGAGACAAACAAACATAAAACGAAGACAAACATACGTGCAGGTTCCATCAGAAAGGACATCGTTTCCCTCAAACGATTCCTATCTTACATCATCTGGACACCTCACTTTGATTCTGCCTCTGTGAACAGGGTCACAAAGGGGTTGCCGTGTCGGGAGTCAGACACCGTGTCGTCCTGCTCTCCCGGATCCCACACCCTTGTGTGGATCAGGCATGAAACTTTGGAGTTGTGTGACCGGGGGTCACTCTCGTCATTGCGGACAAGTCTGTATGAGTTGTCCCTGTGCCATTGTGTAGTGTCGAGTGTGTTGTCGGGGTAGTCGGGGTCGGGTGGTGGTTCTGGATATTTGAGGTAAGTGACTTCCATGGGGTCACTGGAGTCGGGGTCGTAGTTGGTGCAGTGTGGGCTGTATGGCTGTGTGCTGTCGCTGTCTTCAGAGTCAGTGTCAGTCCTGCTGTCTCTGCTGTGGCAGCTTGTGGGCGTGTCGGGGCGTGGTCTGTAGTGGTCTGTGGGCGGAGTCGTGGGCGAGTCCGTGGATGAACTGGTCTGTGAGGGGGATGGTGGAAAAGTGTCTCTGGTGGGCGGGATGAAGTGTTCTGCTGCATCCAGCAGGACATGGTGAGCATGGTTGGCCTGTGTTCCATATGCCTTTAACTGGTTTATATGGAACCACGCGGTCTTCCCATTAGGATATTTGATCCTGTAAACGGAGGGGCTAATTTTGTCCGAAATTGAGTAGGGACCGGAATATTTTGGAGCCAAAAAACTGCTGGGGTTATAAACAGATAACATTACCTGTTGCCCAACCTGGAATTCTGTGGTGTGTACGGTCTTATTGAAACAGGCAGTACGTTGCTGTCGGCGTTTCCCTAGCTGGACTGCGGCTGCGAGCTGTGCAGACCTCACAGTCTCAACTAGATCTTTAACTGCCTTTTCATGTGTGAGGGCCGTCACTTCGGGGCTTGTCATGTCCAGTCCTAAAAGGAATTCTGTACCTTTCATAGGGCGTCCGGTCATGAGTGTATGTGGTGTGTATCCTGTAGATGTGGAGACAGTGTTCCTTATGAACATGAGTGCAAAGGGGAGCACTGAATCCCATGTGGAATTATTCTCTTGAACCATTTTCCTAAGGGTAGTTTTTAGGGTCCGATTCATGCGCTCCACAATCCCGCTGGACTGTGGATGATACGCAATATGGAAGTTCTGTTTGATTCCGAATATTGTCAGGACGTTCCTCATGACCCGTCCTGTAAAGTGAGATCCCTGGTCCGAATCGATACTTCGGGGTAAACCCCATCTCGTGAAGATGTGGTGGGTCAGGATCTTTGCAGCTGTCTTAGCTGTGTTTGTTCGTGAGGGAAATGCCTCTACCCATTTGGTAAAGGTGTCGATGACCACCAGAACGTATTTATAGCCATTCCTACAAGGGGGCAATGGACCTATAAAATCGATCTGGAGGTTTGTCCAAGGGCCGTTTACTGGGCGAGTATGCCGAAGTTGTGCCTTCTTAGAATACCTCTCCGGGTTATTCTGAGCACAAATCAGGCAATTCTCTATGTAATGTGTGACATCAGTCCTAAGATTAGGCCACCAACAGAGTTGCCTGAGGTGCCTCGTTGTTGCATCAATTCCCTGATGCCCGTGTCCGTCATGGAACAAGGCAATCATCTGATTCCTGTCCTGCTTCAGGACCACATAAAGTTGGTCCTTAATGATCACACCCTCATGTGTGGTCAGTGTGTGTTTAAAGTGCTCGTACGCAGGCACAAAGTTTCCCTTGAAAATCTCCCTGAGGTCTCCGTCCTGTTTCTGTGCTGCTACGAGATCTTTAACCTCTGTTTGTGAGACTTGTACTGCGCTCACAGGGGCGCTAGCTGGTGCGCTAGCTGGGGGGGTCCATAAGTGTCCTCTCCTGGAACCTGCCTTAGCCAATGCGTCGGCCTTTACATTCCCAGGGGGTGATGACCTATGGTGGCTGCGAACTTTTATAATGCCGAAGGTCCTGTCCTTCGCTTTGTCTAGGATATGCTGGAGTAAGGGGGCTGATGGAAGGGGTTTTCCGTCTGCGGAGACAAAACCTCGTGTCCTCCACAGGGGCAGAAAATCTGTTAGGCTATTGCAGACATATAAGCTGTCTGAATATATGTCTGCTGGGCTGGGGAAAGAATCGGGGTGGTCCACTATATACGCTATGGCTGCTAGCTCTGCTGCCTGCGCGCCTAAGTGACCAGGTAACTTAAGAGCTATCTCTTCGAGAGCGCGCCCCTGCGCGTCCTCTACATAGATGCCGCATCCTGTGATACGCTCACCATTTAAAACTGTGGAGGAACCGTCTACATAAATCCTCAAGGGTCCACACGTGTCTGTGGGCTGGGGGCTTTGTTTTGGGTTCCCTATCTTCCTGGGGGGTGTTTTGGCTAAAAAGGGTCCTGTGTTATGCAGGGGAGCTACAATTTCACAGTCATGGGGCTGTCCGGGGTATTGGAGGTTGTCTGCTAAATATGTGTGTGTGCGTGTCCGTTTCACTGTAATGTCCCGTCCTTGTAAAAGTAGGGTCCACCTAGCTGCCCTAATCTGGCTAACTGAACCATCCTTCAGTCGACCGTCTAGTAGTAGCTGTGTGGGTGTATGTTCGGTTAGAATGGTGATGGGGTTTAGTCCGGTGATGTATGAGAAATACTGCACTGCCCAGAAGACAGCAAGGAGGTGCCTCTCACAGGCTGAAAATCCTTGTTCTACCGGGTCTAACAGTCGGGAGGTATAAGCCACTGGTCTTAGCTGCTCGTGCCGTTCCTGAAGCAACACGGCCGAGAGGGTCAGATCGGTGCTCGCTACCTCGATTGCGTACGGTGAAAGTTGGTCGGGGACTAGCAGCGCGGGTGCTGCACTAAGGGCTCGTTTCAACTCTTCCACAGCGCCTGTATGCTGCGGAAGCCATTCCCAGGGGGCTCCTTTCTTAAGGAGGTGTGAAAGTGGGGCGGCTTTTGTCGCGAATCCGTCTATGTGGTTCCGACAATAGCCAACCAGTCCTAAAAACGACCGGAGGGCTGAAACATTCTGGGGAAGGGGCAATTTGACGATCGAATCAATTCTTTTGAATTCGATCTCGCGTTTGCCGTGCGTGATGACTGTTCCCAAATACATCACTTTACTTTCCAATATTTGGGCCTTTTTCGGGTTAACTTTACAGCCAATTTCAGTTAAGAGTTCCAGGAGTTCGGCCAGAAGCGAAATGTGCTCTGCCTTTGTGTCTGTCTGCAGTAGTAGGTCGTCTACATACTGTACCAGACATTCGGGTCGGGAAAATTTCTCTAATCCACTTGCCAGCTGTCGGTGGAAAATGGAGGGTGAATTGTGGAATCCTTGTGGGAGGCATGTCCACGTGTACTGCTGAGTTTTAAAAGTGAATGCGAATTTGTATTGGCACGCTTTTGCCAATGGTATTGACCAGAATCCATTACTGATGTCCAATACCGTGAAGTACTTGGCGTTGAGACCCTGCTTGAGCATGGTCTCGGGACTAGTAGCTACCGTTGGGGCTACTGCGGGGGTTACTTTGTTGAGTTCCCGATAATCGATGGTCAGACGCCATGATCCATCGGGCTTCCTCACTGGCCAAATAGGGGCATTGTTGGTGGAGGCTACCGTTCTCAGTACACCTTGGTCCAACAAGCTACCTATAACCTTTTCTATTTCCACCTCTGCCTCGAGGGGAAATCTATATTGCTTTTGCGGTCGGGGGTCCTGTCCGGTAACATGAACTTGTCCAGTCATTCTGCCACAGTCATGACGGTGACTTGCAAATGCTGTCCTGTGTTTGTTTAGTAGGGCCTTAATTTGTCTGTCGGTGTGGAGTGTAGTCAGGTCGAATGAGTACTCTCCCACTGCGCTAATCCGATTAGCGTAGTCTCCTACTGTGAGGGTGGCTGGGGCTCTGTCTGATCTAGCCATTCGCCAGACACACTGGTTCACTGGGTCGAACGATAAGCTATGAGCGTTCATAAAATCTATCCCCAGGATGTGCTCTGCTGTCCGGGGAAGATTTACTAGAACTACGGGGTGCCTTGTGCTAATGTTCCCTAGCTGGATCGCTACGGGTGCTGTGATATGTCCCTGCTGCGAGTGTCCGGTGAACCCGCTAAGTGTGATGGTGGAGGTGGTCGGCCACGTGTCTGCGTGTGCCGTGGTTGTGGAGTTAATGGTGGTGCGGGATCCTCCTGTGTCCCACAGTAACTCTATGGGCTTCCCTTTGACTTTTGCTGTGACTACGGGCCTCCCTGATGAGTCCCATAGTGTGTCACAGACCCAAGTGGGGGAGCCCGAACACCGTCAGTTCGTCTCGTCCACATTGGTGGGTCCTGACTGTACTGCTACATTGTGGATGGGTTTTGCCTTACTGAGGTTCAGAGTGCCTGTCTGCTGGCCTCTCTGAGATCGCTGGGATGCATTACACTCTTTTGCCCAATGCCCTAACTGTCCACAGTTATAGCATTCCTGTCCTTTCTGTTGAGGGCTGCTCTTGCCTTCATTTACCCATGCGGGCTTCTGGTGCTCTCTGACTGCTTGGATATCTGCAGCAGCCTGAGCCTCTTCTGGGGATCTAACTTTTCCTTTTCCCTGAAGCGATTGCTCCCAAGCGCGGGACAATCTTTTCAGGACCCATTTTTCGTTATGGGCCTCTTCTGAGGGGTCATAGCTATTGCAAGCGCTCTGTCCTGCTTCTGTTGCGTGTGAGATAATTGTGCGCGTCCACTTAACCATGTTTTCGCGGGTTAAATGCGCTCTATCTAACTGTCCGAAAACTGCGCTGAAATGAATCCACAGCCTTCCTGCGAATGCTGTGGGGTGTTCGGATCTTTTCTGCCTGCACTTATTCAATCCTTCTACGGGGTCACCTCTATTGTACCCGATGGCATCTAAAATGGCGGTGTGCATCTCCTCTAGGCTGCCTCCTGCCACGTTCTGTGGGTCGGGGAGGGCTGCTACTACGCTCTGGTCTAAACTCAGCACGGTGAGCTTAACCTGCTCTCTCTCATCCAGGCCGTACATGGTAGCCTGCTGTTTTACTTTAGCGAAAAACTGGTGGGGGTCTGCGGTGGGGAGGAACGGAGTGATCTTTTCACAAGCGTCCCTTAGCTGGGTTACTGTTAAAGGGGTGGTGTAAGTTATGTCTGGGGCGCCTTCTGACTCGGCTTTTCTCTGCGTGGTTACGGGATTCATGGGTGCGGTTATGGTCTGAGCTGGGGGGGGTTGGGGTGCCTGTCGTTTCTGCTGAGCTGCGGGCGCACATGTTCCCTGAACATAACGCTGCGCTGTCTCGCTTAATTCCTGCCAATCTGGGGCGTTTTCCCCATCTAACTGAGCTCCAAAGGTGCTTTGGAAGCCATTCTGCACCGAAAGCAGAGATTGCAGTTCCGCAATCTGTTTCCTGCATTTCGCGTGGTCAACTGTGCTTTGTCTTTGTTCGGTCGTTGCAGCATGGAGTGCTCTCAAAGCTGCTTTGAGATCAGAACATTGCCTCTGCAATGCCTCCACCTGCTTTTCCGATTCCTGTCTTATCAGAACGGCACGTTGCACGTCCTGATAGGCTTTCTCATACTGGGTCTGGGAACTGCTCAGATGAGCTAGACAAGACTGGTGAGCCCTCTTGGCATCATCCACCTCTCTATCCTTCTCTGCCAACTTCCCTTTGAGATCCAGATTCTCCTTCTCGATGTCCCTGACATCGACCTTACTCATCCTATTCCTCTCTTCTAAATCTGTCCGGAGCGTCCTGATGACCTCCTCTGCGCCTCGCAACTGTGCCAAGCAGGACACAATCGCCATCGGCTTGCGTGCTTTACCTAAATTCTTTTTGTGTATTTGAGAGAGGTTCTCCCACCAAGTATGACCTATACTCCCGGGACCTGTCTCCTCATTTGCACAAAACTCTTTCCAAAGGGGCCATCCCTTTCCTTGTAAATATTTGCGGAGTTCCAGCTCCCACGTGGGACACTGGCCTACTCTGCTACTGCTGCTGGTCGCTGCGACCACAAACTTTGCTGGATCCATCAGACGTTCCATTGCCTGCATGGCCATTTCCTCTGACTCTCTTTGTATAATTTGGAACAGGGGGTTGCTGGGGTGGTGTTTCGAGAAAAGGGTACGGCTTACGCTATTTTCCGATCACAAAACTACCGAAAGTTTGTCGCAACAAAAAGCTTTCAGTTTTACCTTACAGCCCTGTTAGTACGCATGCACTAAACACACTTCCGAATTACGCTTATTATTTTGAACACCTTGAATACTTGTGATCTCTTTCTTTCTCTGCAATTTGGAGTTCTAATTCAAATTTCAGGGTCCTGGACACTGTGGTGTTTCCACTTACAACAGGGTCCCGGCAGGAGGTCGCCACTAAATGTTGCACGTTTTACTATGGGCGTAAAACGCGTTTATTGGAGTGTATTAACACGCCTCCGAGTTCGACGTGTGCTTAACACTACTAGGCTCTGTTCTATGTAATTATTTAGCTCTGGAGTCGCCAGTTGCCGTATAGGCAACGTCACAAGTATTCCAAGGTCAAGTTCAAAGTAATAAAGACGATACACCGATTAGTAAAGTTCAAACGATCAATATTTATTATACAGTTATAATAAATACTCATGCACACACTAAGAGACTAAGCTATAACTAAACTTAAGCAAACAGAATACTTATCTAACAGGAACAGGCAAGGTCAGAGAACGAGGCCTTCGTCCTGGTCTGGCACTGCAGCCTTCAGCAAGCGTTCTGGTACTTGGGAGTCTAGTGGGCTTGGATCGCGTAGCGAGCGTTGAACTTACGGTTTCGGCGGCTGGTGCTCAACGGCTGGAGTCAGGATGCAAGATGTCAGTCAGAGCCGGAGCACGGGTTTAACAGACCGGGCTCTGTGGGGAATTTGCTTTTATACCCCTCTCTAATGTCCTTGCCCCCTTCTAGGCGGGCTCTACCTTTCGGTACCGATTGGAACGTTTCCAAACGGCTACCTTCGAAATCCTCCAATGCGGGGCTTTCCTCGATGTTGGGGGGTGGTTTCGATATTTGTTACTCTGGTGCCATCCTGTCTACTCCACCAATTAAGTGCTACATTGAGATGGAAATGTTGCCATTGTTTGTGCCTGGATCTGGGCCGCCTCATCAGGATGTTAAGCGCTTTGCCATTAACACCTTTGGCTTGGAGATCTGCACCTGGCCAGAAAACTGGTTTGCTGCTTGCAAAATGCTAATTAGTTGAGAGCAGGCTGTCTGTTCTCACTAAACAGGCTTCCCCTGCTGTCATCCATTTTAGTTTGGCTCAGTGTCCATTTTGCGTGGCCAGCATGGCTACAGGTTCAACCGTGAAACGGCAGCCCTCTTCAACATGGGAGTGAAGTTTGGGATTTTGTACCCTGCCTGCTTGTGGGTGACTTGTCAGAAGCAAGAGTTGACTTGTCAGAGAAGGCGATGGACTTTTGAGAGACTGTGAGGTGTGTGAGGACACTGAACTCTGGAGAGGAGCTTTGGGGTTATGGTAAAATGCCTGGGGTGGGTATTTTGGGGTGGGTTTCGGCAGAGCAGTGACCTTGGTGAGTTCCTTTTTGGTCCCGCGCCTCGTCCCACTCTCATGCGCTCTCTCTCGCACTCGTCCCTCCCCCTCTCACACTAACTTGCCTCGCTCTCGCATTCGCCCCCTCTCTCTCACACGCTTGCCCTCCCTCTCACGCGCTCGCCCCCTCTCATACACAGAACCTCCCCCTCTCAAACACGCGCTTGCACCCTCTCTCTCTCTCTCTCTCTCTCTCACACACGCCTGCTCGTCCCCCTCTCACACACATACACACACACACACAAACACACGCTCGCCACCCCCTTTCTCACAGACACTCACCCCCCTCTCTCTCACACACGCTCGTCCCCCTCCCTCTCATGCGATCGCCCCCTCTCACACGTGCTCGCCCCTTCTCACACACTCGCTCGTCACCACCAAGCGCTCGCCACCTGTCTCACAAGTGCTCACCTGCTTGCCGCCTCTCACATGCCCGCCACCTCTCACACGCACTCGTTCCATGCTCTCTCTCGCACGCACTTGTCGCCTCTCTCCCAGGCGCGCGCCCCCTCTCCGAGGCGCTCGCCCTCTCCCAGGCGCTCGCCCTCTCCCAGGCGCCCTCCCACACGTGTTATATTTTACTAATAAATCCAACCTAATATTCCACCTAACTGAGTTTGCACAATTTTGGTTTTATCAGGAGTTTGTTGGGAACTTATCAAATATTTTTGGAAATAAAAATAAGCATTCTTAATATAAATAAGCAATGGTGTCCCAAAACGTATAAGCAGTGCTCCTAATTCTCAAGATTTATGAAGTATGGCTTCCCCTTCTAAATCTCAACTGACTTCCTTTCATAACGGTGCTCCTTCAATCTTAATGCCCCTTGATTGGTTTATGTTATTTTACCAGCTATGGAGGAACTAGAGGGTTATCTATTTAAGTTCCTCCCTTGGGTTTATTGTTATAGAAACCAAATGTTTCTCTTGCATGACTGCTTTAATTCTCGGCCCTAAACCTGATGGAACTAGCAAACCTTTGCTTTTTGATCTCTTAAATTTTAGAATGGGTTAATGGATCGAAGTTTATCTATTATTAATTTATTTAACCATCTCTGTGCTTTCATTATCTTGTTGCATGTCCAGAGATTTTGTCTTGTACACCCATTAACCCTTCCTTTTTTCTTCTAATACACATGCTTAAAAACACTTAAAAATTGGGGCCTAAAGAATAGGGCCATACAGCAGAAAATTGAAAGTGGTTATTTGTTCTATTGTGATTCTATAAGAAGCTGTCCATTCCTCTACTGTCTTTATATGCTTGTGTAATTTCAGGAAGACATTTGATCCAACTCCAAGGGATCAAGGAATGTGGGGGGAAGGCAGATTCAGGGTCTTGAACTTGATGAGCAGTCATGATCACAATGAATGGCGGAGCAGGCTCAAAGGGCTGAATGGCCTTCTATTTTTGATGTTTCTATGCTCAACATTTTAATTTTTCATAAGACTATAAGACAAGGAGCAGAATTGGACCACTCGGCCCATCGAGTCTGCTCCGCCATTCAATTATGGCTGATATTTTTCTCACCCCCATTCTCCTGGCTTCTCCCCATAACCCATGACCCCCTTATTAATCAAGAACCCATCTATCTCTGTCTTCAAGACACCCTGATTTGGCCTCCACAGCCTTCTGCGACAAAGAGTTCCACAGATTCACCACCCACTGGCTGAAAAAATTGCTCTTCATCTCTGTTTTAAAGGATTGTCCCTTTAGTCTGAGATTGTGTCCTTTGGTTCTAGTTTTTATTTTATTTTTTTCATGTTTTTATTTGCTTTTGTTTTGCAAACAATTATATATTCTATTTCCATTGTTTCCTACTAAATTTCCATGTGCGAATTATCTGTATTTTTAAGAAAAAAAAGTTCTTACTGCACCCTTAATTTATTTCAATGATATTAAATTCATGACCTCTATTTTACAACTCATTGACAAGTTTTATCTTAACAAAACCCGCCAAATTTTGAGCATCTTTGTTAGATTTCTCTTAACCTTTATTCGGATGAGGAGAGCCTCAGTTTCACTAGTTTCCTCATAACCAGAACATCTTGTCTGTAAAATCAGGGAATCTCTTCTAAATTATCTCTATAGACTTGCATTCACTCTAAATCCAACTGCAGGATGTCATTGCATTATCAGCTGAATTTGCAGGATTCAAATTAAAACACTAGATTGTAGAGTATTGCAAAGTTATTCAGTGTAAACGTTCTATTTGGAACAGTTAGTATAGTGTTGTCACAGTCTGTTTTAGTATGGCACTTCAGTCATGAGGAGACTATTATATAAATAACTCGGTCTGGGATGTTTTTATTCGCTCACAGCAAAAGTAGAAAGGCACTAAAACTGGAGAGAATGTTACAAAAAAGATGTTAATAGATGCACTTGGAATATTTTCTAAAGAATAAAGAAAAATTACAGCACAGGAACAGGCTCTTTGGCTCTCCAAGCCTGCTTTTGTGTAGCTTTGGATAGATACCCCATTATAAAAAATATATAAAAACAGAAATAATACAAAAATGTCAGCTACTACCAAGGATTTAATCAGAAGTATCGAAGCTTTCTACATTTGTGGGTGTATGTGTTAATGTGAAGATTTCTGTGCCACATATTACTTAACTATAATTTAAGCTTCATATGTGGTTGCCAAGGCATGAACATATCAGGGCTTTTGGGCTGTTGGATTGTCGGCTCGTTTAACAGTTAACCCTCCCTCCTCCAACCCACACCCCCGAGAGCAACTGAGCCCGCACCCCTCGTGGGGGCAGCAAGGGGAACCCCTCCACCTGCTGCCTGGCAAACGCCCTCACCTGCATGTACCTAAACATGTTCCCCGGGGGGAGCCCAAACTTCCCCTCTAACTCCCCCAAGCTCGTGAACCTCCCCTCCACAAACAGGTCCCTCAACCTCCTAACCCCTGCCCTGTGCCAGCCCAGAAATCCGCCATCAATGCTCCCTGGGACAAACCGATGGTTCCCCCGTATCGGGGCCTCCATCGAGCCTCCCACTTCTCCCCTGTGCTGTCTCCATTGCCCCCAAATTTTGAGGGTACCCGCCACCACCGGGCTCGTGGTATACCTCGTTGGAGGGAGCGGCAGCGGCGCCGTTACCAGCGCCTCCAGGCTCGTGCCCACACATGACGCCGCCTCCATCCTCTTCCATGCTGCCCCTTCCTCGCCCATTACCCACTTACGCACCATCGCTGCGTTGGCAATGGTTGGGCAACGCCAGCCCCCCCTATCTCTGCCTCGTTCCAGGAACACACTTCTCACCCTCGGAGTCCCATGCGCCCACACAAATCCCGTGATACTCCTGTTGACCCTCCTAAAAAAGGCCTTCGGGATAAGGGTGGGGAGGCACTGGAACAGGAACAAAAACCTCGGGAGCACCGTCATCTTAACGGACTGCACCCTCCCCGCCAGTGACAGCGGTAACATATCCCACCTCTTAAACTCCTGCTCCACCAACCTTGTGAGGTTGAGCTTGTGCAGGGCCCCCCAACTCCCAGCCACCGGGACCCCTAGTTACCTGAAGCTCTTCCCTGCCTGCTTCAATGGGAGCCTACCAATCCCCTCCTCTTGATCCCCCGGATGCACCACAAACAACTCACTCTTGCCCAGGTTCAACTTATACCCCGAGAAACCCCCGAATTCACTAAGAATCCTCATCACCTCCGGCATCCCCCCCCCACCGGGTCCGCCACATACAGCAACAGGTCGTCTGCACTCGATGCTCCTCCCACCCCGCACCAGGCCCCTCCAGTTCCCTGACTCCCTCAATACCATGGCCAGGGGCTCAATCGCCAACGCGAAGAGCAAGGGGGACAGGGGGCACCCCTGTCTCGTCCCCCGGTACAGCCGAAAGTACTCCGACCTCCTCCTGTTTGTGGCTACACTCTCCATCGGGGCCTCGTAGCAGTCTCACCCACCGGATAAATCCCTCCCCAAACCCAAACCTCTCCCAACACCTCCCACAAATACTCCCACTCAACCCTATCAAAGGCCTTCTCCGCATCCAATGCCACCACTATCTCCGCCTCCCCTTCCATGGCCGGCATCATAATGACATTGAGGAGCCTTCGCACGTTCGTATTCAACTGCCTTCCCCTCACAAACCCCGTCTGGTCCTCATGAATGACCCCGGGCACGCAATCCTCTATTCCAGTGGCAAGGATCTTTGCCAGCAGCTTAGCGTCGGCGTTCAGCAGCGAAATCGGCCTATATGACCCGCACTGCAGAGGGTCCTTGTCCCGCTTCAGGATCAAGGAAATCAACGCCCGTGACATAGTTGGAGGCAAAGCCCCCCCCCCCCCCCCCCCCCCCCCTCCCCCTCCCTTTGCCTCGTTAAAGGTCCGGACCAATAGGGGGCCCAACAGGTCCAAATACCTTTTATAAAATTCCGCCGGAACCCCGTCCGGCCCCGGCACCTTCCCGACTGCATGCTCCCTATCCCTTTGACCACCTCCTCCAGCTCGATCGGCGCCCCCAGTCCCTTGTCCTGCTCCTCCTCCACCCTCGGGAACCGCAGCTTGTCCAAGAAGCGCCCCATTCCACCCCCCTCCACCGGGGGCTCCGACCGGTACAGCTCCCCATAGAAGTCTCTGAAGACCCCATTAACATCGACTCCCCTCCGCACCTTGATTCACCAAGACCAGTGTATCTTTTCACAGTTGAAGTTTCCTAACTGCAATATTCCAAATGTTATCGCCCTGTGGATAATTGTAGTAGTACTCCCTTGCTTTTCTATTCTTAACCACTTGTGATGAAGCCAAGCATCTATTAACCTTCTTGGTTACTTTTTGTATCTGTAAATAACTTTTAGCGATTTGGACCTCAAAACCACTTTGTTTTTCATGTTTATTTTCCCACCATTCGGATTATACTCCCGTTTGCGACTGTTGCGTCTGATTATACTGGACTGTAACTACCACATTTCTGCCATGTGCTTAATCATTTAGCACTTTCCATCCTGCCCTTTATCCTCGACTGTTGACTACTGTAAATCTGTTTTAAGACTGCTGCCTCATCCTTTACCATTCTTTCTTAAATGCTCCTTAATTATGAGGAATGACTTTTGAGTGATGTGTCAGATGATTGGATCTGTACTAGAACCAGCAAAGGTTGGTGGGTTGAGGCAGCAAACAGCATTGGCAGAAGAATAGTTGCAATGGTTACAAGATCAATTTGTGTCTTTAATCCTCTGCAAATATGAAATGCAGAACTGCCCAAAGCTGTCAAATATGATTAGGCAGGTGTTCATTAAAAAAGTAATTCGTGTTTTTGGAATTATTAAACGTAAATTATAAAATATGTTCTTCGGATTTCCTGGATTTTGCACTGTAAATGAAGGGAGTCAGTTATCCTGTGACTGGTGGACTTTGCTTTCCTGGCTTCTGTTTACTGTTGGAGGAACAGAAAATGCATTATGTAATAGGAGCTGATCCTCATCAATTTTTAAGTTGAAACCAGATTGGTTACACTGATGAAAGGGAAGTAGCTCGGCACAGCTCTGCTGCACAGTTCTGCCCCTTGGGTGGGGAGAACACACAACAGACTTGACTGATTATTTTAAAAGGATGAGACACAAACATTATTTGAAGAAGGAAAAGAGCAATGTTCCTATCATGTTTTTGTCATAATTAAGGTACCGGTATATGTAGGACTTACAAATTCGGAAAGTTCTATTTAACAATGTTTATTATCAGTAACCCAGTGAAGAAATTGCTCAGTCATGAATGTTTCTTTCCAACACACTGTCTTTTCTTGATGCTCAGCTTTGGAATCTAATGTATTGGGTGTAACTGTAACACATAGATCAGAAACCTCTAGTTTCAACCTCTAGGTTCTAGCTAACCCCCAGAGCAGCAGTTTGAATACTGCAGACATTATCAGTGTTATGGGCAAAGGAGGAACAATCAATTAAGCTTCTCAATCGTTTTTCCTTTTCAGTATTCCCTATTGGAAAGTGCAAATGTGGCTATCACGAAGGGCAAGAATAGACTACACTTGAAAATAGGAACAGGAGTAGGCCATTGGCCTGTTGAGCCTGCTCCACCATTCAAACAGATCATGGCTGATCATCTACATTTTTTCCTGCTGTCCCCGTATCTCTTGATGTCATCAATATCTAGAAATCTAGCAGTTTTTCTCTTGAATATACTCCGCAGCCCTCTGGGGTAGAGGATCCCAAAGATTCATCACCCTTTGAGCAAAGAAATTCCCCATTATCTCAATCTTAAATGTCCTGCCCTCTCCAAAGACTGTCACCTTGTTCTGGACGCATCAGTCAGGGAAAACATCCAAATCTACCATGTCTCACTGTTTTGTTAGTTTCAATTAGATTACTTCTTGTTATTCAAAGCTTTTATAGAATATAGGCCCACGCCCCTTTTCCTCAGTTTCTCCTCATAAGGCAACCTCCGTTGTATTCCCACTTTGGCAAATACATCCTTCCTTAAATATGGAAACCAAAACTCTGCATACTACTCCAGGTGTAGTCTCACCAAAGCTCTATGCAATTGCAGCAAGACATCCTTACTCCTGTATCCAAAGCCCATTCTAATGAATTCCAACATACCATTTGCCTACCTAATTGCTTGCTGCACCTACATGCTAATGTTTAGTGGCTCATGAACAAGGAAAATATCTAGGTCTTTGGAAATCAACATTTCCAACCCCTCCATTTAAAAACAATTCTGCCTTTCTGTCTTTTCTACCAAAGTGGATAACTTCACATTTATCACGTTATATTCCATGTTCTTGCCCATTCGCCTAGTCTGTCCGAATCCCCTTGCATCTTTCTCACAACTCACATTCCCACTTAGCTTTGTCATCAAATTTGGAAATATTACATTTGGTCCTTGCTTCCAAATACTTGATACAAAATGTGAACGGCTGTGGCCTAAGCTTTGACTCTTGCAGTAACACTTTAGTTAAAGCCTGCCATCCTGAGAATGACCCAGTTATTTGTTCTGCTTGTTGACCAATTATCTATCCATAGCAGTATATTACCTCCAATCTTGTGTGCTCTAGTTTAGTTTACTAACCTCAATTATGGGACCTTTTCGAAAGCCTTCTGAAAATTCAAATGCACCACTTTCATTAATTCTCCTTTATCTGTGCTGTAAGTAAAATCTTCAGAAAACTCAGAACAGGTTACCCTGGGCAGCTGGTGGCACAGTGGTTAGCATTGCTGCCTATGGCGCTGAGGACCCGGGTTCGAATCCCGGCCCTGGGTCACTGTCCGTGTGGAGTTTCACCCCCACAACCCAAAGATGTGCAGGTTAGGTGGATTGGCCACACTAAATTGCCCCTTAATTGGAAAAAATAATTGGGTACTCTAAAATTTAAAAAAAAAGAGCAGGTTACCCTTTCTTTAATCCTTGTTGGCGCTACCCAGCCATATCATTATTTTCAAAGTGCCCAATTATCACATCCTTTGCAATAGATTTTCCCCACTGATGACAAACTAACAGGCCTGCAATTCTCCAACTTTTCTCTCTCTCTCCCTCCCACCCTTTTTTAAATGATGGGGTTACATTTACTACTTTCCAATTTGCAGCAACCTTTCCTGAAACTCCAGAATTTTGAACAGTAACCACTAATGCCACCACAATCTCTAGCCACCTCATTTGGTACTTTGGGATGTTGGTTAAGGGGATTTATCAACCTTCAATCAAATTTTTCATGTAATCTTTGTTATTACTAATTTCTTTCAGCTCCTCATTATCACAAATCCCTCAGTTTCCTTGTATTTCTGGGAGATTGTCTGCATCGCCCGCCATGAAGACATGAAAAATAATTTAGTTTCTCCACCATTTTCCAATTCTCCATTCCAAATTCCCCTACCTCCGCCTGTAATGGACCCACATTTGCCCGAGTAAATTGTTCCCTTTTCACATACCTAAAGGAGCTTTTACACTCAATTTTATGTTACTTGCTAGCTTGCATTTATGTTTCCTTTTCTCATTATTAGTTTCTTGGTCATCCTTTGCAGGCTTCTAAATTGCTCCCAATCCTTGGGTTTACCACATTTCCGCAGCCATTTTAGCCATTTCCTTTGATCTAATGCAATCTTTAATTTAATTTGTTCGCCATGATTAATTCACCTTTCCTGTTGTATTGTAGACCATGTAGCATTTCTTTAAATGCTAGCCATGGCCTGTCTACCCTAAATGTATTTTCCCAATCCATCACAGCCAACTTTCCCCTTGTAACCTTCATAATTTCCATTGTTCACAGGCAGTGGCATAGTGGTATTGCCACTGGACCAGTAATCCAGAGACCTGGAGTCATGCTCTGGGAACCCGGGTTCGAATCCCGCCATGGCAAATGGTGAAATTTGAATTCAATTGAAAAAATAATAATCTGGAAATAAAAGTCTAAAGCTGACCACAAAGCCATTGTCGATTGCCGTAAAAACCCATCTGGTTGACTAATGCCCTTCAGGGAAAGAAATTTGCCGTCCTTACCTGGTCTGGCCTATATGTGACTCTAGATCCACAGCATTGTGGTTGACTCTTAAATTCCCTCAAGGATGGGCAATAAGTGCTGGCCCAACCAGCAACGCTCACATCACCATAAATTAATTTAAAAAAAATCACTTTCAAATTTAATGTAATATAAATCCTCCACCGTATTAGTGCTAATTAAATTTACCCAGTCTATATGTACATTAAAGTTACCCATTATGTATGCTAAATGCAGCTCTAATTTCCTGATTTATACTGTGCCCATTACCAGTACAGTTTGGTGGCCTATAAACAAGTACCACCAATGTTTGCTGCCTCTTGCTGTTTCTTACTTCCCCCAAACTGCTCCTACATCTTGTTCCTTCGATTGACGATCCCCTCTTAACTGATCTCATCCCTTATTAACAGCATTACCCTATAGTGCCAGTATTCATTGCATAGTGTTGCACGTTTTACTATGGGTGTAATACGCGTTTATTGGAGTGTATTAACACGCCTCCGTTTAAAGGCCGTGTGCTTAACAATACTAGGCTCTATGTATGTATTTTCAGCTCAGGAGTCGCCAGATGCCGTATAGACACCTCACAAATATTCCAAGGTCAGGTTCAAAGTAATAAAACGATACACCGATTAGTAAGTTCCAAACGATCAATATTTATTATACAATTATAATAAATACGCATGCACACGCTAAGGGACTAAGCTATGACTAAACTAAGCAATCAGAATACTTAACTAAACAGGAACAGGCAAGGTCAGGGAGCGAGGCCTTCATTCCGATCTTGGTCTGCAACCTTCAGAGAGCGTGCTGGTCACTGGGGGTCTAGAGGGCCTGGTTCGCGTAGCGAGCGTTGTATTGGCACTTACGGTTCGGCGGCTGGTGCTCAACGGCTGGAGTCAGGATACAGGTTGGAGTTCTTGGTCAAAGCCGGAGCACGAAACAACAGACAGGACCATGGGTGGGGGTCTATCTTTTATAGGGGTCCCCAATGTCCGTGCCTTTTCGGGGCGGGCTTTACCTTCAGGTATCGATTGGATCACTCCCAATCGATATCTTTTGAATTCCTCCAATGTGAGGGTCTTTCTTGATGGCGGGGGCGGTTTCTATAGTGGATACTTCTGGTGCCGCTCTGTCTGGACATCCACTTAAAGTATCTTATTCAAACCCAAATGTTGCCATTGTGTGTGCCTAGATCTGGACTGCCTCATTAGTATGCAAAGCGTTTTGCTATTATCACCTTTGGTTTGAGATCTTCCACCTGGCCAGAAACTAGTTTTGCTGCTTGCAAAATGCTAATGAGTCTTTGCAGACTGCTGCCTTGGCTAAACTGCTTTTTCCCTGCAGTCTTAGCGATTCTCCATCTTGTTAGCCCAGTGTCCATTTTAGGTGGCTACAATAGGCCATAGTGAAGTTATGACATTGGGAAGGGGCTAGAGGGACTAAGGAAGTATTTGCCACATTTAATCATTGCCTTTAGGAAAATAATTTTTTTGTGCCTGAAGAAGGCAGTTTTAAACTATCCTTTTTGTTCAAATAACAAAAAACATGTATGCCGTACTTATTTACCATCTAATGTTTTTTCTTTTCTCTTTTAGGTTCTCTTCTTCTTGA
Organism: Scyliorhinus canicula; assembly: GCF_902713615.1. Lineage (NCBI taxonomy): Eukaryota > Metazoa > Chordata > Chondrichthyes > Carcharhiniformes > Scyliorhinidae > Scyliorhinus > Scyliorhinus canicula. The sequence goes on from NC_052147.1 coordinate 7,740,524, forward strand.
ATCTAAAATAAATTCTAATACAGCGTATCAAAAACAACAGGTAAGGACCTTCGGTTAACTTGTATTATAGTTTAGCATTGAAACCATATTATAAGCTGACCTGTGTTAATTCCTGATCTAACAACACCTCAATTTAAACATTTCTTAGCCTTGTGTTTAAATTTCTCCATGGCTTTTTCTCTTCTATCTCCACCATCCATAAGATCTATCTGCACTGCTCCTTACGCGTCCGTGATTTCCTTTGCTGTCTTTCAGCTGCCTAATGAATTCCTAAAAAATGCTACTAACAGAACACTTTGGAATTTCTTCCCCAAAAGTAGAAGTCACAAAAATCATACCAAAAATAGTAGGGAACCAATGAGAATGTGAAAGTTTAGATAATATCAGAAATGAAAAATCAGAAATAATGGGATTCTGGCCCATCCTAGGGTTTTAAAAGAAGTCGCTGCGGAGGTAGTGGATTTGTTGTCATGTCCCAAAGCTCTGCAGTGTTCTAGAATTGTCTGTGGACTATTAGCGAATATCATTCTTAAATTGCTGGACTGTCTGATAAAGGACATGCTAACAAGGTATCCCAAAAGTCAAAATGGGATAAGACAGAATCAAGATGGTTTTGTGAAAGGCATATTATATCTGATAAATTTATTGGACATTTTTGAGGATGTAATTAGCAGGGTTAGATAAACGGGAACCAGTGGATGTAGTATATCTGAATTTTGAAAAGTCTTTCAACAAGGTGCAACATAAAAGGTTATTACGCAAGATATGTGCTCATGAGGTTGGAATCATATATTAGCAAGGACCGAGAATTGATTAACCAACAGAAATCGAGTAAGGGATAAATGGCGCATTTTCAAGTTGGCAAGTTGTAACCTGTAGGATGCAGCAAGGATCGCTGCTAAGGCCTCCGATACTTGCAATTTATATTAATGACTTGGATAAAATCTTATTTATCACAAATTTGCTGATGATACAAACTAGGTGGGGCAACAAGGACACAAAGAGGCTGCATTGAGAAACAGACGGTTCAGTGAATGGGCAATAAGGTGGCAGATTGAGTATAATCATATAATTCCTACAGTGCTGTTTGGCCATTGAGTCTACACCGACTCGCTGTAAGAGCGCCCTAGCCAGGTCCACTCCCCCGTCCTAGCCCCATAACCCCACTTAACCACTGGACACTAAGGGGCAATTTAGTATGACCAATCCACCTAAACTGCACATCTTAGGACTGTGGGAGGAAACAAGCACCCGGAGGAAACCCACACAGACACTGGGAGAATGTGCAAACTCCACACAAAGTCACCCAAGGCTGAAATTGAATCCATGGGCAGCAATGCTAACCACTGAGATGATAGGTTGAGTTAATTATGTCTATACAGATATTTATTTTAGTATGAGAGGTGATTTCATTGTAAGATACTCAACGGCGCTCTACAGGGTGAATGCTGAGTGGTTGTTTCCATGGCTGGAGAATCTGGGACTAGAGGGCTTTATAATAGATCGATTACTTAAGACTAACCTGAAAAGAAATTTCTTCGTTGGAGGGGTGTGAATCTTCACTCTAGACTAGTGAATTTTGGATGCTCAGTATGTTAAGGGCTGAGATAAATTTTTGGGGATCAGGTGGAATTGACATCAAAAATCAACCATGATCTTGTTGATTAGGGAGCAGGCTTGAGGACTAGACTGATCTACTCCTTGTTCTATTTCTTATGTCTTTTGGCCTCTCCCCTTAAAGTCACTTCATAAAACCTGCTTGTCTGACCATACCTTTGGTCAGCTGCCTTAAAAGCTCATTGTGTGACTTGATGTCACATTTTACCTGATAACACTTTTGTGGAATGCCTTGGGACATTTTACTGCCTTATAAATGGAAATTTTCATTGAACTGCAATTCACTGATTGCATGTCTTGAATGGAAAAACATGGCGCCTGTACATTCCCCATCACCTGTAAAAAGGAACATCTCTTGGCGGAGTTACTGAGGATGGGAAATTCCAGGCCATTCAACCATTCTGACATCACATCCTAACTTTTAATTGTGGGCATTGCTGTTAATTGTTACTCACCGCAGTCCATGTACATATGTGGAATCTGCATTTAAAATATGTTTAAATAGAGGCTAATTAACTCATGCTTAGTTGATGTAATCAATTAAATACATTGTTCATAATTTACCTTTTTGTATGTGATATTTAAATTGGCACTGCAATATAGTATTTATGGAGCTGAGTTAGAAACCCAAAGGGTTGTGAAACAATGCAGTAATCAAACCATTTATGTGCTGGCAAGAGGGAGCAGCGGGAGGCGAAATGCAGAAAGCATGAATATTAGTGTGGTCTAACTGGAATACTGAAGTCCTTTAGGCAAGAAAATCCCTCCCATACTATCCGCTACATTTGATTCTTAATGTTCATTGAAGTATCCTAGCAACTTCCTCAGTTGTAAAAACATTTTCTATTGAAACACCTGGTGGCAGCTAAGGCAATGCAATTGAATGTAGCTTTGTTTATATTCACTTTCCCACCTTTATCCCCACCCCTCATCACCACCAAAGAAAATTAAATGTTTTTAGTTAGTCCCTTGATTGTAATGCCAGATTTCTGGCACATGAGATCTTGGTTTGAAGATTTGATTTTAGTTTAGATGTTGGTTTTGAGTTCTTTATTAATCAGCTGTGTTAGCACCAGCAGATTTTTTTCCTCTGCTTCAGAATGCTTTGAGGGCAATCATAATGAGAGAGTTGCTATGGATACAGCAATGCACTTTAGAGAGTGAGAGCACAGCTGTTTTGATATATTTTTAAACTGCTGATGGCTAGGGGAAAACGATTTTGGCCAGATTGCCATCTCCATTACTCAGAGAGCAAATTATACATTCCTTATGAGGTAACAAGCGTGCATTGTTATATCTGAAGTTCTGGCCTGAGTGTTGTGCTAAGCATTCTATTATGGTGCACTATGTAGTGTTACCATTAGCTCCATCGTGTGAACTTTTTGCCCACCTGTGTAGAATTATTTGTATTTACTGTAAACAGATGTATTAAATTCAAACATTGTCATGGGAAACCAAATGACTTAATGGAGAAATGATTTCCCAACTTACATGCAGTTTAATGTACAGGTTATTAGTTATATATTTTTATAACTTGGTGGAAAAGGTAGCACCAGTTCAATTTAGCTGTCAGAAAACTTGTAATTTACTGTAAATTCTATATTAAATGAGTACCTTTCACACTAATGACATTCATTGCCTGCGATTTTTGCATTGGAACAATACTTTGAAAGTTAGTATTTTAGTACTTTCCCAGAAAGGCTTGATTGTGTTTTCTTCAAGGCCATGAAGTGATGTACACTGCTATTGTACGTGCTTAGTTAACTAAATCAGAACATAATATATCTATATTCTGTATTTCTGTTAAGGAAGACAATAATTTGTCATCCAGTGTTCATAATCTTGATAGTGGCCAGTGCTGCAAAGTACAATATGGACATGATGATTTTGAGTTTATCTGACCTCCACAGTTGAATAGCTTACACATGATGTACAGCCCGCTAATAATACAGCCAGCCGGCTGTACCGTGGGCAGCACGGTAGCATTGTGGATAGCACAATTTCTTCACAGCTCCAGGGTCCCAGGTTCGATTCCGGGTTGGGTCACTGTCTGTGCGGAGTCTGCATATCCTCCCCGTGTGTGCGTGGGTTTCCTCTGGGTGCTCCGGTTTCCTCCCACAGTCCAAAGATGTGCAGGTTAGGTGGATTGGTCATGATAAATTGCCCTTAGTGTCCAAAATTGCCCTTAGTGTTGGGTGGGGTTACTGGGTTGTGGGGATAGGGTGGAGGTGTTGACCTTGGGTCGGGTGCTCTTTCCAAGAGCCGGTGCAGACTCGATGGGCCGAATGGCCTCCTTCTGCACTGTAAATTCTACGATAATATGCTTCTAGAGAGCTGCTGATACATGTTGATCAGTTCCCGAAGATTCAACCCATTTTGGGGAGAGTTTGACTAGCTTTATGGCATCCATGATTTAAAAAAACAGGTTACCATCTAGTAGAAGGAAGATGTGTTTACTGAGGTATTGGAACGGAGATATTGCAGTCTCATGTATTCTGCAGGTGTTTCACAGTTTTGTTGCCTATGTTATGGGACAGGGTTTCGAGAACCCCAAAGTGTATCATGGAGTTCACCTGACCCACAACTTTTAATAGATGGTGGTTATGGGGAGCACACGGGCCGACTTTACAGGTGTAGTGCACAGAGAGTTAAAGTACTTTTAAATTAAAACAATGTTTATTTATGAAACCAGTTAACACTTTATAAACCCACAGTAAACATCTTAACAATTATCAACACCAATCATCCCCACAGATACAATATTTTATAAGTAACCCATAATCTTTCCTTGCTACATCCATAAGACAAAAGACCTTTTTAAACACAGACTTAAATCAGGTTTAAGTTCTCTACTGAAAGCAGTTATCACTTTGAAATCACCCAAATGACCTGGAGACAGTCTTTTAATTGCAGAGAGATCCTTATGCAGCTGCTTGATTTTCCTGCAGCTATCCTGCTCTCAAAACAAAACTAAACACACCATGCAGCTGTCTGCTCAAAGCAAAAGTGAAACAGACAGCACAGCACCCACACTCTGACATCACTGCAGCTATTTAATAAACACCCAGTTCTTAAAGGTTCTCTCACATGACACCTACAAGACTTATTTCATTGATATTTGTGTCTACTGTCCTAACTCTTCGTAATTTGGGAGTTGATGGGGTAGTGGTAATGTCGCTGTACCAGTAATCCAGAGGCCCAGCCTGTTGTGCTGGGGACATTGTTTCAATCCCACCATGGCAGCTAATGAAATTAGAATTCAGTTAATAATTCCAGAATATAAAGCTCATCTCAGTGATTGTGACCATGAAACTGTCATAGATTGACTTAAAAGCCCATCTTGTTCATGAATGCCGTTTAGGGAAGGAAATCTGCTGCCCTTGCCTGGTCTGGCTCACATATGACCCCAGATCCACAGCAAGGTGTTTGACTCTTAAATGCCCTCTGAAATGGTCCAGCAAGCCACCTAGTTCAAGGGCAATTGGGGATGGGCAGCAGATGCTGGCCTTGATAGCGACACCCACATCTCATGAAAGAATTTAAAAAATAACATTATTATGGTTCATAAATAGTAGAACAAATATCATGCCATTTTTGATATTCACGAAGAGGGCCAAGTGGCGTAATGTTTTTGATGTGTTAATATTTATGCACTCATTGATTTTCTAATTTTGATATTTTTAGGATACATTGATTGTGTGGTCAGAAGCGGAAAACTATGACTTGGCCCTTAGCTTTCAAGAAAAAGCAGGCTGTGATGAAATTTGGGAAAAGATATGTCAGGTGAGTATCACAAAGCAAAAATGGTACTGTAAGTCAGACCATTATTCAAAATGTACTTCACAAAGTTAGGTCTCGGTTTCTCTCTGACTCAATGTGCATTGATTCAACTTATTGTTATTGCATGTAAGAGTCTGGTTTAAAATAAAAATAGCACTGTACTTTGTATAGTAATCTGCTGAACAGGCCCATTTTTAATGACTGGTGATGGAAACTGCATTCATTAGTAAGATGAAGCTGTTGTGTCATTTTTGGTCCTTGCCTACACCATAATAGTAACTACATTTCAGAAAGGTACTTCCATTTGAGTGTAAAATGTTTTGGAAAACTCGGTTTTGTTCTTATATTGGTATTTAAATTATAGTCAACATATTAGGCTATAACTTCCTCGGAGTGGCAATGGCATTGGATGGTGGCGGGGGGAGGGCTCAAAAGGTCAGGTTGGGTGGCTGTGGGTGTTGGGGAGTCCCCTGTGGGGTTAGGTGGGTGGGGGAGGTCTCTTGTGGGCATCAATTTTGAGTGTTTTAAATAAATTAACAAATTAAATAATCCCTTTGATGGATGGTTCCCAGCACACCGCAATTGTCCAGGTGAAATTAGTGCCACATAAACCCCAACCTGGAAATTTTCAAGAGGGATTCCCCAGTGCATCTTTGGAATAGCCCCAAATCTGACGCTGGGAAGCCAGAAAGTAAAAGTAAACCCAGAACATCACTACAAATTAAATTACAAATGCAGGACAAATGGTAACATGTTCAAACCAGTAAAAGACAAATTTAGGATTCATATTGGGACAGTTTCCACAGAGAGTGATCAATAAGATGAATTGACTTCTAAATCAAGTGCTGTGGGCAACAACCCTATGAGATGGGGATATTCTTAATGTATGTTTTTCTGGGCTGAATCTAAAGGGATCTTTGGTTAGTGAAATTAAACTTTACTAGAAGGTTGAAGTTGCAATTTCATAAATTACATTCCGTATATCTGCTTAAAGTAACAACAGAACATTTGTAACATTCCAGATTATCATTTAAAACAAAGTTTCTATGCTGTCATAGAACATAGTGCACAAGGAGGCCATTCGGCCCATCGAGTCTGCACCGACCCCCTCACTTCCACCTGATCCCTGTAACCCAATAACCCTTCCTGACCTTTTTGGTCGCTAAGGGCAATTTATCATGGCCAATCCACCTAACCTGCACGTCTTGGGACTGTGGGAGGAAACCAGAGAACCCGGGGGAAACCCACGCAGACACTGGGAGAATGTGCAGACTCCGCACAGACAGTGACCCAGCGGGGAATCGAACCAGGGACCCTGACGCTGAGAAGCCACAGTGCTATCCACTTGTGCTACCGTGCTGTCCTTAATAGAACGGACCATGCCACCTCTACACAGTCAGGTCTACACATTACTCTGGTCCCACTCTTTACAGTTATCTCTTAATAGCTTCTCAGCAACTAGTGTGGACATTAACTATTGTCTTGCCAGTGTTGTATAAATCCTAAAGATTTTTTTTAATGGGCCAAATCCCCTGAATCATAGAATTTACAGTGCAGAAGGAGGCCATTCGGCCCACCGAGTCTGCACCGGCTCTTGGAAAGAGCTCCCTACCTAAGGCCACACCTCCACCCTATCCCCATAACCCAGTAACCCCACCCAACACTAAGGGCAATTTTGGACACTAAGGACAATTTAGCGTGGCCAATCCACCTAACCTGCACATCTTTGGACTGTGGGAGGAAACCAGAGCACCTGGAGGAAACCCACGCACACACGGGGAGAATGTGCAGACTCCGCACAGTGACCCAAGCCGGGAATCGAACCTGGGACCCTGGAGCTGTGAAGCAATTGTGCTAACCACATGCTACCGTGTTGCCCAAATCAACAGTCGTTATTTTGATTTCAACTTCATTAGTGCCATATAATGGTGCATGATTTCCTCCTCCTGTGGTTTTTAATACATTGGGCAAGTACCTTAGCTTTCGATACTAAATAGTGACATTTTATCACTAAAACAGATATTTAAACTTCCAAACTGACATATCGTAAGATATTCCATACTTTAAAGCTTTATTTCCTTCATTGACCTCATTGCTGTGCATATTGGTACAAATGTTAATAAGTGATACTTGACCCAGTATATTTTTGATATGCTAAAATGTGGAAATTCTACAGTTATATTTGCACATAACACATATTTACTCCATTTTAATTCATGATTGTGGATATTCATTAATCTCCAGTGACCTGGCTGTCTCTTTGCGGCAGCCTGTTTTTAGCCAATATCTATTTAACTGTATCTGGTAAATGTGACATTTCTAAAGGTCACAGGTGTCAATTGCTGCTGAAAATAAAAATCTAGTTTTGTATATTAGTACTTCCTGCTTGGTGCGTGATAACATGTTGCAGTTTCGGTGAAAAGTTTATTTTTGAGCTCCTTCCAAAGACGAAATTAACATTTATTAAACACTCTATTATGAATTTAAGCATAAATAGCTTTATTTTGAAAGTTGTCATTACACTGTAATTCTGTGGTGGCTCACTAATGGAGGTAGGCCCATTTCCCTTCCCTTTTAAAAGCTATTATAAATTCAGCTTCCACTATTGTTTCTGATGGGGCATTCCACATCCAACTAACCAACCCTTTACATTTGGCAACAACAAACACAATTTATGATTATATTGCACTTTTAATGTAATAAACCACCAAGATATTTCACAGGAGCGTTATGAAACAAAATATGACTACAGAAGGATATATTGGGCCAGGTGATCAAAAGCATTGTCTCAGAGGTGGCTTTTGAGGAAAGTCTTAAAGAGGGAAAGAAAGGTAGGGGAGGGTGAAAAGACTGTATTCCAGGGCGACTTCCGGTGCTGGCCATGAGGGAGTAGGTCGCACATTTGGTGGCTCCCGCTCGGATCGGACCTTTGGACCTTTTCCATGATTTTCTCTCTCTGATTTTACTTGGAAAATTGATAGTGGATGCGGCCGTAAGGAGGAGTCCCACACCAGTGCATGGATAGGCGGACCAGGAGTGCTCGCAAAGTGCTCGGAAGAAATAAGCGAACAGAGAAGGCCTGGGCTGAAGCTGCAGCAGGAAAAAGCATGGCGAACGAACGGAGTCCTGACTCGACAACCCAGCAGTCGACGGAGCAGTCGGTGAAGTTTGTCCAAGAGGGCTTCGCCAAGCAGAAACAGGAATGCTTGGACCCGATTGCTCAGCTGGAACAGAGATTGGATTGGATGCTCAAGGTCAGGCGATCCAGAAAGTGGAGAAGGCACTGACCGAGCATGAGGAACACCAAACAGTAATGGAGGTGGAGATGGGGATGCTGAGAGACCAGTAAATTGTCCAGGAGAAGGTGGAGGTTCTAGAGAATGGGTCCCGCCGGCAGAACTTGAGGATCGTTGGTCTCCTGGAGGGGTCCGAAGGAGCGGGTGCAGGGGCATATATAGCGGGTATGCTTGAGAAGCTAATGGGGGATGGGACGTTCACCCAACTCTTGGAGGTGGATAGGCTGCACAGAAAACTAGCGAAGAAGCTGCGTGTAGGTGACCCGCCGAGGGCGATGGTCGTGAGATTGCACAGGGACCTGGATAAGGAGCGTATTTTACAGTGGGCCTCACAGACTCGGAGCTGTAAGTGGGAGAACAGCATCATGCGCATTTACCAAGACCTGAGCACGGACGTAGCCAGGAGAACAGCGGGATTCAACCAAGTAAAGTCGACCCTTTTCAAGAAGAAGATTGGACTGCTGTATCCGGCCGTCTTTGGGTCACCTATGAGAAGCAACACTTCTATTTTGAGTCGCCCGAGGAAGAGATGGACTTCGCCAGGAGGAAGAGATGGACTTCGCCAGAAGGAAAGGGCTGGCAGGGAACGGAGTTGCTTGAACTTCGCTGCAGTGTTCACGTTAAAAATGTTTTTGTTTTTGCGCTATATTTGTAATGCCTTCTGTATTGATCCTGGAGCTGCCGCGTATTTTTTTTTGTAAGTTAAAGTTCGCATTTGTACTGGTGGGGTATGGAGGCGTAAATTTTCTATGTGGGGTTTTTCTTTTCTTTTTGTTTCTTTCGGTTAACTGGGCTGGGAATGTTTTCTCTTGAAAATATGTGTGTCCGAGCGGGGGAGGGGGGGAATAATAAGTGGGAAAATGTTTGGCGCCATGGGCAGGGGCTACCAAGCTAGCTGGGCGGGCTGGTTCATGGAAGTGCAGTGGTGGGGTGAGCAGATGTTATGCTTGTTGAAAGGGGCTGTTTTTACTGTGCTGTTATCGGGGGGGGGGGGATTGCTCTGCTGACGGGATGGAACGTTAGAGGGCTAAATGGGCCAGTTAAGAGTGCATGCGTGTTCGTGCATTTGAGGGGATTGAAGGCAGACGTGGATTGAAGGCAGACGTGGCAAAGTTACAGGAGAAGCATCTTGGGGTAATCGGGTAATCGATCAGACTAGTCTAAGGAAGGGATGGGTTGGGCAGGTATTTCATTCGTGGCTTGACTCTTAAGACCTAGAGGCGTCGTGATCCTGATTAACAAGCGAGTGTCATTCGAGGCGGGAAGAATAGTTGCGGATGTGGGAGGCCGGTACATAATAGTTAGTGGGAAACTGGAAGGGCTGCCGGTGGTACTCGTGAATGTTTACGCGCCAAACTGGGATGATGTGGAGTTTATAAGGAGGATGTTGGGGAAGATCCCGGACTCTCATAAGCTGGTCATGGGGGGTGGGGGGGTGGGCAACACAATCATTGACCCAAGGCTAGACCGGTTGAGCTCAAGGACAGGCAGGGTGCCAGCAATGGCAAAGGAGCTAAAAGGGTTTATGGAGCAGATGGGGGGAGTGGACCCATGGAGGTTTGGGCAGCCGAGAGTGGAGGAGTTCTCTTTCTACTCACACTTGCATAAAATGTACTCCCGGATCGACTTTTTCATCTTGAACAGGGCTTTACTGAAGGGGGTAGTGGACACTGAGTACTCGGTGATCACGGTCTCTGATCATGCCCCGCACCAGGTGGACTTACAGGTGAGCAAGGAGTGTGGCCAGCACCCGCATTGGAGATTGGATGTCGGACTGTTAGCGGATGAGGAGGTGTGCGGGCGGGTGAGGAAATGCATCCAGAACTATTTGGAAGTTAACGACACTGGGGAAGTCTCAGCTGCAATGGTCTGGGAGGCGCTGAAGGCAGTGGTCAGAGGGGAGCTGATTTCATTACGGGCCCACAGGGAGAAGGTAGATAGAGACGATTCAACTGAGAGGGGAAATACTTCAGGTCGACAGGAGATATGCGGAGACCCCAGAGACGGGGCTTTTAAGGGAACAACGGAGGCTACAGGCGGAGTTTAGCTTGCTAACTACAAAGGAAGGCGGTGGAGCAGCTGAGGAAGGCGAGGGGGGTGCTATTGAGTATGGAGAGAAGGCCAGAACGAGGCACCAGGGAGATTGGGAAAGTGAAGGACAGAGACGGGAACTTGGTCGGAGATTCAGCAGGGGTTAACAGGGCGTTCAAGGAGTTTTATAGCAGGCTATATGAGTCGGAAACCCCAGCTGGGCCAGAAGGGATGAGGCAATTCTTAGGGGGCTGAGGTTCCCGAAGGTGGAGGAAGGGCTGGGGGCTCCGATCGGGTTGGAAGAAATAGCAGCAGGGCTGAAGGCTATGCAGTCTAGTAAAGCCCCGGGACCGGATGGGTACCCAGTGGAGTTTTACAAAACGTTCTCTGGGATGCTGGGGTCACTGCTGATGAGGACATTCAATGAGGCAGGGGAGCGAGGGGTGCTTCCCCTGACGATGTCACAGGCCACGATCTCACTGATCTTGAAGCGGGAGAAAGACCCGGAGCTATGCAGGTCCTGCAGACCGATCTCCTATTGAGTATGGAGAGAAGGCCAGCAGAATGCTTGCGCAGCAGCTCAGAAAGAACGAGGCACCAGGGAGATTGGGAAAGTGAAGGACAGAGACGGGAAATTGGTCGGAGATTCAGCAGGGGTTAACAGGGCGTTCAAGGTTGATTAAATGTTGACACCAAACTGTTGGCCAAAATCTTGCCCTCAACGATCGAAGACAGCGTTCCGGATGTGATTGGGGAGGACCAGACGGGATTTGTTAAGGGTAGGTAGTTGGCGACCAAAGTTAGAAGACTGTTGAATGTGATCATGATACCCCAGAGGGTAGGGACATAGAGGTAGTGGTCGCAATGGACAGAGAGAAGACCTTTGATCGGGTGGAATGGACCTATCTGTAGGAGGTGCTGTGGGTGTGGTTGGTTTGAACGGGGCTTCATCGACTGGGTTAGGCTGCTGTATCAGGCACCTGTGGCGAGTGTACGGACGAACAGGTTGACATCGGGATATTTTAGGCTGCACCGTGGGACGAGGCAGGAATGCCCCCTCTCCCCGCTGCTGTTTGCGTTGGCCATAGAGCCGCTGGCAATTGTGCTGAGAGCCTCAAGGGGCTGGTTCGGAGAGTGGTAGAACAGAGTCTCGCTATACGCAGATGACCTGCTCCTATATGTTTCTGACCCACTAGAGGGGATGGGAGAAATTGAGGATTCTGGGGGAATTTGGCCGGTTTCCGGGTTATAAATTGAACATGGGGAAAAGTGAGATATTTGCGATCCAGGCGAGGGGGCAGGAGAGGCGATTGGAAGAGTTGCCGTTTAGAGTGGTCGGGGGAAGCTTTCGGCATCTAGGCATCCAGGTGGCACTAGAATGGGAACATCTACATAAGCTAAATTTGACCCGACTGGTGGACCAAATGAAGGAAGACTTCCGAAGGTGGGACATGCTCCCGCTATCACTGACTGGGAGGGTACAGTGAAAATGACGGTCCTCCCGAGATTCCTGTTTGTTTTTCAGTGTCTCCCCATCTTTATTCCACGGGCCTTTTTGAAACGGGTAAACAAGGTGATCTCTGGCTTCGTATGGGCGGACAAGACCCCAGGAGTACAAAAGGTGATGCTGGAGAGTAGCCGGGGGTCAGGTTGCCGTTGCCGAACTTTAGCAAATACTATTGGATGGCAAATATAGCCATGATTAGGACGTGGGTGGTGGTGGTTTTGAGGGGGTGGGGGCGTCAAGTAGAAGCGGCATCATGTAAGGGCACGAGTTTGGGAGCATTGGTAACGGTGCCTCTGCCGTTCCCGCCAGCACAGTTTATGGAGGGTAGAATGTGGGAGCCAGTGAGGAGTGCATTGGAATAATCAACTCGAGGAAATAAAGGCATGCATGAGAGTTTCAGCAGCATGTGGGCTGAGACAGATTACGTTATACCATGTTAGCTGGAAATGGGTGATCTTCGTATGAGGTCTGGAGCGCAATTTGGGGTCAAATGTGAAACCAAGATTGGGTTAATCTTGGCTCTTGCCAGGGAGAAGGTTGGAATGAGTAGCTAGGAAGTGGAGTTTGAAACTTTATCTCTTGAAATTTTTGCTCACTCATAACCAAACCAAGTGTAGGTAGCTTTTCTGTATTAACTTCGATGAAACCATTCATAATTTGAAATGGCTTTCTGGACCCTTCTGCACAGACTCTTGATAAGTAAAACCCACATTCTTGGTTTCCTTTATATTATCTCCTAGTATTTTATGCTTCTATTCATAAAACTTGGGATTCAATATTTTGGGGGTTTTAAAACCGGTTTTTCACTTTTTAAAGATTTATGTACCCAGCCTTTGAAAGTCTTGTCACCGATACATATTTCTCTGTATTAAGTTTCAACTGACATATTTCTCCCTTTCAACAGTCCACCAATATTCTCCAAAAATTGTGTAATCGTCTCTACGGTTCTCTACTTTGGTGTTGTCTGCAAACTTAAACATAACTAAATTCAGGTAATCGTAAGACATATGGTCCCAATAATCCTTTGATATTGTTTACAATCCTCCCTGCCACAATATGCATTAATATCTACTCTCACTTTATCTATAATACATAAAAACACTTAAAATGTATTCGCAGGATCAGGGTATTGCTGGCTAGGGCTGGAAAGCCCAGCACTTATTCCCATCCCTATGTTCCCTAAGATGGTGATGGTTGAGCTGTCATCTTGACAAAGATTACCTCCACAATGCTGTTGGGTAGTCAGTACCAACGTTTTGAGTGAAAACGTGAAGGATTCTAGCGAAGGATTTTGTGAGAATACCCAAACACCACTGCTGTAGAGTTTCAGGCCCTCGACAGGATGGGCGGGTGAACAAGCTTTTAAATGCAGCAGATTATTCAAGAATTAAATTATTTGTTGCAAAACTTTGTTCATTTCATTATTGTCAACAGTGTAGACTCCTGAAGGACAAATTATAATTCTTAGAAGTTACATATTTATCCAAGTATTTGTTTACTGTTCCTGCTATGAGCAGGAAATAAACATTTTTGGCTAAAAATTGATTCTTCTGTGTATGAACATCAGTAAAGTTGCACTGTTCAGCACAGAAGCCATTCAGTCCAACTAATCTACACCTGTGTTTATTCTCCGCATAAGCCCTTTCTCACCCTACTTCACCTAACCCGGTGGCACAATGGTTAGCACTGTTGTCTCAGTGCCAGGGACCCTGGTTCAATTCCAGCCCTGGGGGACTGAGTGGAGTTTGCACGTTCTCCGTGCCTCTGGGTGCTCTGGTTTCCTTCCACAATTCAAAGATGGGCAGGTTAGATGGATTGGCCATGCTAAATTGTCTCAGTGCCCAAAGATATGTAGGTTAGGTTTAAGGGTTATTGGGATTTTGGGGTGGTTGGGGGAGGGAGGGGGGGGGGGGGGGAAGAGAGAAAGAGATGCTCTTTCAGTGGGTCGGTGCATAATCGATGAGCCAAATGACCTCCTGCACTGAAGGAATTCTATGTTCTAACTCTGGCAGTAAAATCTACGCCTTTCACCCAAGTGTTCATCAGGATTTCCTTTAAGTAATTCTGCTATTCACCGCATCTACTCTTTGTAGTAGATATTAACATTATAACCACGTTCTGGGTTGTCTTATTAGTTACTACCTTATACTTGTGGTCCCTAATTTTGAACTCTCCAACAAGTGGAAAATAGCTCCATATCTAATGTACCAAACCTTATTTTAAAATCCTAAAGCCCTCTGTCAGCTCCACCCCCGCAATCCCCAGCCTTTTTTCCCCCAAAGAACGTCAGCTAGTTTAATCTTTACCAACTTATAACCTCTCAGTTCTGGTGATGTCTTTGTAATGTGTATGCATACGTTCCAGTGACTTTTTATTCTATCCACAACATGGAGACAGGAACTGTGCACAATACTCTCGAGCATGGTAGAACCAGCATGGTTGAACCAAGATTCTATGGAAAATTAATGTAACTTTCAATTCTGTCCCTCTAGAAATGAACCCTAGCAATTTGTTTACAACCCAAAATACTGTTTGTCTCTTTTAATGGCCTGATTAACCCGTGTCACTACTTTAATTGTCAAGTCTTAATAAATATTATTTTTTAAATGAGCAAATGTGTGATATATATTATTTTCTTTATACTTCAATGTTATTGAGCCAATAGACAATTTGGTGTTGTTTTACACCAGTTTACTCCTGTTTCCTCTGCAAACACTACCATTCTCAAATACCTTGCCATTCTTCCGGTGTGAGTGTCGATAGTCCTGCTTGCTGACACTTTGACTGTGGGGCAAACCCATAGCTCTTCTCATAAAATAGGAGTAGTTACCTGGCTGTTTTTTATGCCGTATTTTGCAACTTGCTTTATTTGCATTGTACTTATCTCCTAAAATTACTTATGATTAAACTCAAGGTTTTCTGGCAACAAATAATCTGTTCTGTTTTGGGCCTGGAAAAGCACAGACTGGGTACATCTGACGATCATATTCTAAATCCCAAATCAATATGTAGGTGGGGTAGGGAGCGTGCTGAAAACAAATTACAAGGTCTAATATTGCAGCAGGAATACATTTGATCATTTTTTTTTTCAACCTGAGATAACACACTGATGCTGTTTGTGCAGAGTGATGTAATGACTATTTTTAGGACTGTTTACTCACAGTTTTCATTACCAAGAATGCCTTAGTGCCTTCCAAAATGTCCTAATGATTGCTGAATATTATTTGCACCAGTTGCTGGTTAAATGCTGCACTGCTACAGTATGTATGGCCCTTAATAATTTAAAATAAAAGTTCCTTCTCTGCTGAATGAAATTTTATTCAGTATAGCAATAAAGGTGTAAATTTACAAAAGCAAAAAACCGTGATTCTTTTGAAAAGGGGTTTCTCTCTACTTTTGCTTTTGGCAGCACACTTTTTACAATACATGGTCCCTTTGAGATTGTCGGGCATGCACACATCTCAAAAAAGACTGTTCCTGGACTGGACTATTTATCCCTTATATGGCACATTCCTAATTTCTGAGCAAATTAGCACAACTTGGGGAAAACATCGTTGTAGATGTAGAAACCTGAAATGTAAACACAAAAGGCTGGAAAGTACTAAGCAAAACTGGCAGTGTCTATGATGAAGAACAAAGTTAATGACTGAAATATTATTGCCTCCCAGCTGGTGGGTAAGGAGTCGATGGGCCGGTAAAATGACGGAACCGCAGTGGGATGGGTCCATGATGTAGTTTCGTCATCAGGGAGATTATCAGCAATGGCAAAGCTGCTCCCCACCAATTTTGGAGGCTATTCAATGCAACGTGGTAGTCTTCCTGTGGCCTCCCAGCAAGTGTTTTGGATGGGGTGGGGTGGGGAGGCGGCATCAGAGCCAGGGGCTCCATGGCTCAAAGAGGGGGCTATCTGTGGTAAAGACAACCCCCCAATCCCGTGCCACCACTGAAAGGGTTTCCATTTTGATTGCTCCGGACTGCCTGCTTGGCCTCAGCAAAGCAAAATCAATTATTTGCCACTCCTGACTGTGCCTCAAAATGGAGATGCCCTGACCCTTTCCTTGCTGTCCCAACATCAGCTGTCACTCTCTAACTGAAAAACTCCACAATGCCGGACATTGCGCACACCCTACCCCTTCCACTTTGTGTGACGATTCTGCCCTCTGTTCATCGGAATTGGGAAAAATTAGATGAAAAGGGATGGCGGAGGAAAGAACAAAAGGAAAGGTCTGTGATGGGCTTCAGGCAATAGAAATTAAATGACAAATAAGATGATGAAACAAGACAAAAGAAATGGTAATGGGACAAGTTTAAAAAAACAAAACTTGGGCCGAGAGGATATGTAAATGAGAATCGTGTATTCATGCTATAAGTGCTGTCTGGAAAAAATGGAGTGGGTGTTGTGAACTGAAATTGTTAGACTGATTGTTGAGGCCCCAAAGATGGAAATGTAGCTTTGGATCAAAAATGATCATGACAAACTAAAAGATATGTGAAATACGGGAATCAACAGGAAGGGTCCTTACAACTAATTGTGTTTTTTTATTAATTAATACTAATAATACTAATTCACTAAATGAATTGATTATTTCGGGAACAGATGCAGATAGGATGGGCCAAATGGCCTCCTGTGCTGTAAGAATTTTGTACACTGCATCATGTCAGGTTTTTGAAACTAAGTGGCCTGATATTTACGTTAACAGTATTATTGTAGAATAAGTGCCCAGGTGCTTGCTTTGGGGGAAGTGAATTGAGGGAGAGGGAATGCAACCAAATTGTAATTCTGTGTTCACAAAAGTTTGTCAATGTCTATAGCAGAACCGAATTGTCTTTCTTCTGTGCATATCTGTAATATCAATACGTTTTAGCAATTTAGTACAGTTTTCAAGTGATGAAACTTGTCAAAATAAATGTCAAGTTGAGTATCCCTTCGTGATTTAATAGCACAGCTCCATGCCAACGTGTGGTACATGAACTGAACTTGTGACACTTCATTTTTTTGTTTTATTATCTTCTCCCATACTGATGTGTTTACTTACATCACAATGGAGTATGTATCAATACAAGCAAGCTAGCACATGAGATCAGCGCATTGAATGGTGGAGTTTGCTGTACAGTTGAAAACTGATGGTGTTACGACACACTGGGCAATATGCGGTCAGTTCGAGTCCCACTCGTCGCGGAGTCACAACACAAGTGAATTAACTAACAATCTTGTTTTAAAAATCCTAAAGTTTTTGGCCCTTAGCTACCCAAAAATTGCAGTCACCAGGTTTGTAAGTTGAAATACAATTACTGTTTATTTATAACATGAATAATGATGAAATATGTAGTAAGTACAACAGGATACTACCCCATTTAACTGTCTTACCCTCTACCCACACACGCAAGACAGACAAACGTGGGGGGGAGGGGTAGAGAAGGATGTCAAAATAATAAGGATGAAGGTCAAAAGTTAAGTCTTTGCTTCTAATTGTGGTTCCTTAGCATGCTTCCCTCACAGCACACTGGTTGATCAAAGTTCTCTGTATACAGCCTGTAATAATCTTCTCGTAGTTTACAAACTTATCACTCTCCGCTTTTCCTGGAAAGGCCCCTTTGCTTCACCTCATACTCTGTTTTCAGTTCATGGTTTATTTCCAGGCCTCTGCCTTTTCTGGAGAGAAAAAGGAGTGGGTTGGTTACATCAGCCTTTTCTGCAGAGAGAGTTGGTTAGTTCTCCCCTGCTTGCACAGCCGAGTTTTCCTGTACATAGATTCATCCAGTTTCCCTGCCAGTTCAGAAACACAGCCTTTCTGGAAAAACCAGAGAGGGAAGAGCAGTCCTTCCTCTGAGTGGCCAGCACTCAAACTGAAACCAAAACTCAACCCTTGAAGCTCTGAAACATTCCAATCGGATCTGATCTAATCACCACCTCTTAACAGGCAGATCACAGCCTTTTGGAGCAATTCATTGACCATTAGCCAAATCAATCAAACTGAGTTATCCCTGAGTCCAGCCAGTCTGCAATCACCAGCCTAAAACAGCACAGCCTTCTGGATCATTCTGTTTGAATTAAAGGTAAAGGCTGCTTTGCCTTAAGGTCACATGTCTGTTAAACATCCATGGATCAAAGATGTAACAACAAAAATAAAAGAAAGAGGAAATAAGGGAATAAACAGGGAATTAACAGGAACACACGGGAAGGAACCTTACAATGGTAATGCTCAACATAAAAATATGACCATAAGACAGGAGCAGAATTAGGCCACGCGGACCATCGGGTTACTCACCCATTCAATCATGGCTGATATTTTTCTCATCCCCATTCTCCTGCCTTCTCCCCATATCCCCTGATTAATCAAGAACCTATCTATCGCTGTCTTCAAGACACTCTCTGATTTGGCCTCCACAGCCTTCTGCGGCAAAGAGTTCCACAGATTCACCACCCTCTGGCTGAAGAAATTCCTCCTCATCTCTGTTTTGAAGGATCGTTCCTTTAGTCTGAGATTGTGTCCTCTGGTTCTAGTTTTTCCTACAAGTGTAAACATCCTCTCCATGTCTACTCTATTCAGGACTCGCAGTATCCTGTAATTTCCAATAAGATCCCCCCCCACCTCATCCTTCTAAACTCCAACGAGAACAGACCCAGAGTCCTCAACCGTTCCTCATACTGCAAGCTTTTCATTCCAGGGATCATTCTTGCGAACCTCCTCTGGACCCTTTCCAAGGCCAGCACATCCTTCCTTGGATATGGGGCCCAAAACTGTTCACAATACTCCAAATGGGGTCTGACCAGAGCCTTGTACAGCTTCAGAAGTACAACCCTGTTCTTGTATTCTAGCCCTCTCGACATGAAAGCTATAAATGTGCTGACATTGAGTTAGTTTTCAGTTTCACTGTGATCCAGAAGTATTTCCATACAATAGAAACTCATTTCATATCTAAACCCGTTGTCAATTGTTTGTGGTTCACCTCATGCACTGGTGCTGTTAATTTAAATTTTCAATGTAATTACAATGCTTAGCTTGACCTTTTTCATGTCTGTGTGATGTGTTTCACAATGTTACAGAATTATAAAGACATTGCTTCATTTTGGCACAAATATAATCCTTAACAGGAGGTTGCAAGCTTTTATCTTTTTGTATGTGGGAGGTTATTGTAAGGATCACTATTGACTGTCTTTTGTTATATGTTGGAAAGGAGGTGATGTTTGCGATGGTTTGTTCATTTATTCTAATTGACTGCAAGGCCCTACAAAAAATTTCTGTAATATTTGAAACTACAGGAGCTACTTAAAATCAATATGGCACACTCATAGCAAACACTGTTACTTGCATGGAATTACTTGATCAGAAAAGAAATTCTGATGGCACAGTTTTGCAATAGAATAATTTTGTCTATACTTTTTTTGTCAGGTTCAAGGAAAGGATCCCTCAGTGGACATCACGCAGGACCTTGTGGATGAGTCTGAGGAGGAACGTTTCGATGACATGTCATCACCAGGGTTGGAACTTCCTCCTTGTGAATTGAGCAGATTGGAAGAGCTCGCAGAACTAGTTGCGACGTCACTACCTTCACCCTTGCGCCGGGAGAAGCTTGCACTTGCACTGGAAAATGAGGGCTACATTAAGAAGCTCTTGGAACTCTTTCATGTGTGTGAGGACTTGGAAAACGTTGAAGGACTACACCACTTGTACGAAATAATCAAGGGAATTTTCCTTTTGAACAGAACTGCACTTTTTGAAGTCATGTTTTCAGAAGAATGTATAATGGACGTAATAGGATGCCTAGAATATGACCCTTCTTTATCCCTGCCAAGAAAACACCGAGAATTTCTGACAAAAACGGCTAAGTTTAAAGAGGTGATTCCCATATCTGATCCAGAACTTAAACAGAAAATCCACCAGACATACAGAGTACAGTACATTCAGGATATGGTTCTGCCTACACCATCTGTATTTGAGGAAAACATGTTATCAACACTTCACTCCTTCATCTTTTTTAATAAAGTCGAAATAGTTGGTATGCTTCAGGTAAGCAGTCAACATCTGTCATGATATAGAAGAAAAGTTGAGAAGCATGGTCGAGTTTGCTATTTTATTTTGCCACTCCTAGTTTCTGTTAAATGTGTTTGTGAAATATTTATACTGAGGTAAAACCACCCAACATTGCAAATATCGATTTTTTTTTTTTAATTTTTTTTTTTTTTTCCTTCCAGACTTTGGTTATCTGGACTATTTAAAAAAAAAAAAAAAAATTTTAAATAGCCAATTATTTTTCTTTCTCCAATTAAGGGGAAATTTAGCATGGCCAATCCACCTAACCAGCACATCTTAGGGTTTTGGGGGGTGAAACCCACGCAGACATGGGGAGAATGCACTCCACACGGACAGTGACCCCGGGCCGGGATTTGAACCCGGGTCCTCAGCACCACAGTCCCAGTGCTAACCACTGCGCCACATGCCGCCCCTGGATTAACCATTTTGAGCCATGTAACATCATGGTGAATTGCACCTCCCGGTAGTCATGACAGTTTAGAGTCAATTTTAGATGTTAAATTAAGAATAGCACATTGGAAGTGTAATTTGACTAAAGTGCAATCTTTTTCGCATACTGGTACTAATATATGCTGATTAAGCAACCTTTATCCTTATCTGCTATTGTATTGTGTATATATAGTTTCTGAATTGAGAAACACCTAAAACTTCCTCTTCAACTTCTGGATTTCTACCCATCTTAGAAGGGGATGGGGGTTGTTACTTTTGGAGCCACGGAAAGGGTTTTGTAAGTTTGTCATAAGTTTTGAAGAAAAAGCATAAATTGTTTTGGTACTTAAAATAATTTACTATAAACTTCCTTGCAGAATGGTTAGAAGGCTGACTGGAAGACAAAGCAGAGAATATGGGTTAAGGGTATATATTCTGCATGCCAGAGGATGGGAAGTGGGGTCCCACAAAGTTCAGTACAAGCGCCACTGTGTTCACAATTTATATTAACGTTCAAATTAAAATCACAATTTCTAAATTTTGAAACAATGTCAACACTGAGGAGGATTGCAAGGAATAACAGAGCAGCAGAATCAGCATATGATTGGTCAACAAATTTCCTACAAGAGGGGCAGTTCCTACATGAGAGGGGGCAGTCCAGGACTTAATTTTAGGTGACAAAGTCGGGCAAGTGGTTGAAGTATGTGTGGGAGAGCATTTTGCCAATGACAGTCCGTTAGATGTGGCACTTGGGGTGAAGGGGATCAAAGGATCTGTTGGGAAGGCAGGATCAGGCTATTGAATTGGACGATCAGCCATAATCACAATGAATGGCAGAGCGGGTTCAAAGCTCTGAATGGCTTCCTCCTATTTTCTATGTATAAGTTTATTATGGAAAAGGACATGGATGGGCCTGAAGGCTGATTTTAATAAGATCAGAAACAATCAGAGTGGACTGGGAGCAGACTCTTTTATGTAAATGTGTGACAGAACAGTGGGACACATTTGAGAAGAAGATGGGGAGAGTACAGGGCAACATGTTCCAATAAAGAAAAAGGGTGACCAACAAATCCAGTGAACCTTGGATATTGAGTGATACACAACATTGGATAAAGAGAAAAGGGGAGGCTTTTGACAGATATTGAGGGCTCAGCAAATAGCAGCAAAAGCCCTAGAGTAGCAAGAGGGAACTTAAAAAGGAAATTAGGAGAGCAAACATGGGACATGAAAGGATATTGGCAGGTAAAATAAAGGAAAATCCTGTTGATTTACAAGTACATTAAGCGTAAAAGGATAACTCGGGAAAGAGTAGGACCCATTAAAGACCATAGTGGTAGTTTGTGTGTGGAGCCGTAGGACATAGGTGCGTTTCTAAATGAATAATTTGTGTCAGTGTTCACTAGTGAAAGGGATGGTGTGGGTATAGAAATCAGGGAGAAGGACTGTGAGATAAAATGAAAACAATTAACATAAGCAGAGAACACGTTCTGAGTGGTCTGGCAGGTTGAAAGTAGATAAATCTCCAGGGCCGGATGAAATGTATCCCAGGCTGTTGAGTGGGACAAGGGAGGAAATAGGGGTGTTGGCAATAATTTTCAATTCCTCTCTGACCACAGGAGAGGTGCAGGAGGACTGCAGCACAGCCAATGCGGTACCATTATTCAAGAAGTGAGGAAGGGATAAACTAGGAAACTACAGGCCAGTCAGTCTCACCTCAGTGGTGGGGAAACTATAGGAAGCAATTCTGAGAGACAGAATTAATCTGCATTTGGAGAGGCAGGGATTAATGAAGTAGTCAGTTTTGTTAAGGGCAGTCATCTCTGACCAACTTGATTAAATCTTTTGACGACGTGACTCGGTGTGTAGATGAAGGCAATACATTTGACATGGTCTACTTGGACTTCAGCAAGGCTTTTGATAAGACTCCACATGGGAGGCTGATGGCGAAGATAAGAGCCCATGGGATCCAAGGAAATTCGGTAAATTGGATCCATAATTGGCTGCGTGGCATGAAGCAGAGGGTGATGGTCATGGGGTGTTTTCTGACTGGAAGCCTGTGTCCAGTGTGGTCCCGCAGGGCTCGGTGTTGGGGCCCTTACGGTTTGTGGTTTATATAAATGATTTGCACTTTAATGTAGGAGGGTTGAGCAGCAAGTTCGCAGATGATATGAAAATTGGTGGGGTGGTAAATAGTGAGGAGGATAGCCTTAGATTATAGAAGGGCTGGTCAGATACGCTGATCAGTGGCAAAAGCATTTAGTCCAGATAAGTGTGAAGTGATGCTCTTGGCCAGGGGAATAGATGATGAACGGCAGGATGATGGGAAGCACTGAGGACCCTGGTGTGCATATACATCAATCCCTTAAGGTAGCAGGGCAGGTGGATAAAGTGGTTAAGGAGGTATATGGTATACTTGCCTTTGTTTGCTGAGGCATACAGTTTAAGAGTTAGGATGTTTTCCTGGAACTGTATAAAACATTGGTTAAGTCACAGCTAGAGTGTTGTGTGCAGTTCTGGAATCCACATTACAGGGGGAATGTGAGCATTGGATGCAGAGTAGATTTACCAGGATGTTGCCTCGCCTGGAGAATTTTAGTCATAAAGAGAGATTGAATAGACTGGGGTTGTTTTCCTTGCAGCAGAGGAAACTTAGGGGGGACATGATTGAGATGTATAAAATGATGAGGGGCAGAGATAGAGTACACAGGAAGAAACTTTTCCTCTTGGTGGAGGGATCAATGACCAGGGGGTATAAATTTAAGGTAAGGGGCAAGAGGTTTAGGGGGATGTGAGGAAAACCTTTTCACCTAGAGGGTGGTGGAGACAGAACCTTCATAACATTTTAAGAAGTATTTAGATGCCAAGGCATACAAGGCTATGGTCTAAATGCTGGAAAATAGGATTAGAATAGTTCGGTGGTTTTTTTTTTGACCAGTGCAAACGCAATGGGCTGAAGGGCCTTTTTTGTGCTGTGTACCTCTGACCCTATGAACATAATAAAGTATAAGATATTACATTTTATTGTAAAAACTGAGGTCATGTGTTGCTTGGAAACTGAGAACCTAAATGGAGTAGAAGAGCAAAGGAATACAAATTTGTAATACAAATACTCAAATGACCAAAGGTTGTGATGAAAGTTAATACGTCCATAACAATGAAATGCTGAGAGCTCATATAGCATCTTAGTTCGGCCGCAGTTGGGAGTACTGTGTGCAGCTCTGGTTGCCATGTTAGAAAAAATGATACGAGAACTGGAGAGGATGCTAAAAAGATTTACAAGGATGATAACAGAGCTGAGGTTATAGCTATCGGGAAAGGATGGTGGGTTGCTTCTCTTGAAGAAGGTCAAGGAGTGACCCAGTTGAGGTCTTCAAACTTATGAAAGATTTTGATAGAGTCAGAGCAGAGAATGTTTCCAATTGTGGGGAAGAGCAGAACTACAGGCATCAATATGTGTATGTATACATGTGTGATATATACAGGTATGGCACCTCATCTAACTATCTGAAAACCGCTTTTATTTTAAAGTGAGCCACACAAGGGTTTTGAGTACTATTGAATGAGTGAAAAAAACCTACTGGCTTGTTGAGCAACTTCTGTGCCATATATTTATCAACTTTGTGCGCTTGTTGTTTCCTGAGCTCTTGGGTTGACTCTTAGAACATAGAACATTACAGCGCAGTACAGGCCCTTCATCCGTTGATGTTGCGCCGACCTGTGAAACCACTCTAAAGCCCATCTACACTATTCCCTTATCGTCCATATGTCTATCCAATGACCATTTGAATGCCCTTAGTGTTGGCGAGTCTACTACTGTTGACCCCACTTGACTCAGCTCGGAAAAGTCAGGGAGTTGCACTTCTCTGTATGACTTCCTTCTCAAAGGTTTCTCTAGTGGTCTGAAGTGAACACAGTTTTTAAGTTACCAAAGCACTATCTCGCTTCAGTTTGGCTGACATAGATGGACTTGATTACTGCCAATCTTTATCTGATTACATTAGAGGTGCTGTGAATGCCTCGGAACCTTTTGTCTGAAAACCGGCAAGGTCCAAACAGCGGCACGGATTCGGTCCTGTGTAGCCAGTTTTAAGATACTGTACCTGTAATATATAATAGGAAACAATAACTTCTTGCAAGGATCTCAGTATCAGTGAAACAGTCTGGCAGCGAGGTGCTTAAACTGAGCCTGCATCCAAAATGGAGATTGGCAGCAAATTGTTTTACTGATCCGGAAACACTAAAAATTATTTTCCCTTGTAACTGATTTTATTTCTGTATGTCTGCCTCAAATTGGGAAGATTGCTTTACATTAACGTAAGACCAACATTCTGCTTAACAACCTCATAACCACTATCTCAAGCATTATCTATTTTCACCTCTATGGCACATCTGGTCCACCTCTGCCTCAATCCATCGACTGCTGAATTGTTACCTCCAAAAACAACTTTTCCAATGCTCTCCTGGTCGGCATCCCATGCCACAGCTTCCATTTAGTTTAGATCATCTGCAACACATGCTCCTCTTTCTGTCACACTCTCATTTCACACCTGTCTGTCCTGACCTATATTGGCTCACAGTCTTCCACTTAACATTTCTCATATCCCTGTTAAAACCTAGTCATGAAGCCAGCCCTCCTCACCACCAGCTTTGCCAGTCCTAAACCCTAGGAGGAAACCATAGACTTTAGTTCGACACATACTTCAACCCCACTCCGTTTCTTTTCCCAACCATTGGCAGTTCTACCTTTGGGTTTTAAGCCCTTCCCACACCTAATCACTTTTAAGAGCTCCCATGAAACCTCTAGCTCAGTGTTGATTTTTGACTGCTGGATCATAGAAAGTGCCTTTGGCACTATGATGTGATAAAAGATGTAGTAAAAATGTACGTTGTTTTCACAGACATTTAGCAACTATTTTCAATGTCTTACTGTAGAATTTTACAACACAACACGTTGCAACCTGTACATTGTTACTTATTGTGTGATAGCCAGAGTCTGCATTATTTGTGAATTGTAAGGGCTTTGCTTTTACACTGTACTGAAATTATCAAGCTTGCAAGGACCCGAAGACCAACTCGTCAAGAACTTGTTTAGGGCTTAATCAGTTGAAGTGGCCTCTTGCCTGTACTTGGTGGGTTGAGAAGCAGGGGATTAGTACAGATGCAGAAAAGATCAGGTTGTTTTGTGAGTATTTCAGCACTGTGGAACAAATGGTAAAGCTGCGTTTGGGATCAGAACATAAAGTTAAACAGTTAAATTGTGGAGATGGAGCCCTGGTGGTTCGCTAGGCTTATCCAGTGAGTAGATGTAGGAAGGTTGACCTCTGGTCTGCACCGTTACCTGACCTATCCTTTTGTGGCTGAAGTTGGGCAGTACAACTGTCCAGCTAGTGTTTAAAGAAAATGTAACGGCAGCAAAATAAATCCAGATTGCCGGCCTCCTTTATCATCACAACAACCTCCGTTTTCCTTAATTTAAATATCTTCCATAAAATTTAAAGTACCATCCTCCACAATTTGAACATACAGGTTTTCTCTTGATTTTTGAGCTTTGTTTTTCCAGTGAATTGCCCAGTCTTGTGATTTCTATACTGCTGGGTCAGTGTGCCAGGTTTTACGATAACTAGATGTTGAATTCTACATTTTAGTGCGTCATTAACAGTTAGAATTAAAGAATAGGGCAGCACGGTGGCGCAGTGGGTTAGCACTGTGGCCTCACGGCATCGAGGTCCCAGGTTCGATCCCGGCTCTGGGTCACTGTCTGTGTGGAGTTTGCACATTCTCCCCATGTTTGCATGGGTTTCGCCCCCACAACCCAAAGATGTGCAAGCTAGGTGGATTGGCCACGCTAAATTGCCCCTTGATTGGAAAAAAATGAATTGGGTACTCTAAGAACTACCAGTTCTTGGACTAACAACACCCCCCTCGCCCCTCGGCACAATCTCATCTTGGCCTCAACTCCACTTTCCTGCCCATTCTCCATAGCACTTCAACCCTAATTTACTCAATGTCCCGGCATCCCCCTTTCACTTTGGGGAAGTGAGTTCCAAGGATTCATGACCCTTTGGGAAAAGTAATTTCTCCTCATCTCTTGACCTCTCATTCTAAACTGCCCCACAAGAGGAAGCATCCACTCTACATCTACTTTGTTAATACCTTTTATCATCTTAAATACCTCAAATTAGATCTCCTTTCATTCTTCTAAACTTGAGAGAGTATAGGCCTTAACTCCCCAATCTCTCTCAAGACAAGCCCCTCATTTCTGGAATCAATCCAGTGAACCTCCTCTGAACGGCCTCTAATGCAATTATATCCCTCCTCAAATAAGGGGACCAAACTATACACAGTACTCCAGGTGCGGCCTCACCAATGCCTTGTGCAGTTGCAACAACTCTTCCCAAATTTTATATGGGGATAATGGGCAATTACTCTAATTGGCAGGAGGTTACTAGTGATTTACCACTTGAGATCTGTGTTGGGGCCTCAATTATTTACATTCATTAATGACTTAGATGATGGTATAGAAAGTCATATATCCAAATTTGTGGATGATTCAAGGTTAGGTGGCATTGTAAACAGTCTAGGTGATAGCATACATTTGCATGGAGATATTGTCAGACTAGGTGAATGGGAAAAATTTTTTGCAGATGGAGTTTAATGTAAGCAAGTGTGAGGTTATCAATTTTGGACCAAAAAAGGATGGAGCAGTGTACTTTCTAAATGGAAAGAGGTTAGGTAAAGTGGATGTGCAAAGAGACTTGGGGGTTCAGGTGCAGTGGTCCTTAAAATGCCAGGAACAAGTGCAGAAAATAATCAAAAAGGCGAATGGAATGCCAGCCTTTACGTCTAGAGGATTGGATAATAAAGACACTGGTTATGCTACAGCTATACAAAACGCTGGTGAGACCCCACTTAGGGTCTATGTGAGCAGTCCTGGCACCACAAATTAGGAAGGATATTTTGTCCTTGGAGGGAGTGCAGCATAGGTTTACTAAAAGTGGCTGGTTTAGCTCACTGGGCTAAATCGCCGGCTTTTAAAGCAGACCAAGCAGGCCAGCAGCACGGTTCGATTCCCGTACCAGCCTCACCGGACAGGCGCCGGAATGTGGCGACTAGGGGCTTTTCACAGTAACTTCATTGAAGCCTACTCGTGACAATAAAGCGATTTTCATTTTTTTTTCATTTTCAAAATGATACCTGGATTGCAGGGGTTGAATTACGAGGAGAGATTACTCAAATTAGACCTTTTTTTGTTAGAATTTAGAAGGTTAAGGGGTGACCTGATCGAAGTATTCAAGATATTAACAGGTAAAGACAGGGTAGATAAAGATCAACTATTTCCACTGAGAGGGACAGCACAGTGGTGCAGTGGTTAGCACTGCAGTCTCACGCCACCGAGGTCCCAGGTTTGATCCCGGCTCTGGGTCACTGTCCGTGTGGAGTTTGCACATTCTCCCCATGTTTGCGTGATGTTTTGCCCCCACAAACCAAAGATGTGCAAGGTAGGTGGATTGAACACGCTAAATTGCCCCTTAATTGGAAAAATGAATTGGGTACTTTAAATTTGTTTCCACTGGTCGGAGATTCTGAAACTAGGGGGGCATAGACTAGAAATTAGGGCTAGACTGTTCAGGAGATATGTTGGGAAGAACTTCTTCATGCAAAGGGTGGTAGAGGTTTGGAACTCTCTCCAAAAAACAGCAGTTGAAGCTAGATCTGTTAATTCAAAATCAGAGCTAGATAGCTTTTTTGTTAGGCAAAGCTATTGAGGGATATGGGTCAAAGACGGGTATATGAAGTTAGGTCACATATCAGCCATAATTTCATTGAATGGCGGGAAAATCTTGGGATTGAACGGCCAACTCCTATGTCCCTCTACTCTGTTCCTTTAGCTATAAAGATCAAAATTCCATTTGCCATTCTTATTACCTACTGTACAGGGCATGCTAGTTTTCTGCGATTCATGTACAAAGGACCCAGACCCCTCTGCACCAAAGCATTCTGAAATTTCTCCATTTAGATAAAACGCTGCCTTTCCATTTTTCTGACCAAATGGATAACCTCATACTTATCCACGTTAAACTCCATCTGCCAACTTTTGGCCCACTTCTATTTATATCCATTTGTAAATTTCTGCAACTTGCTAACCCACCAATTTTAATGCCAGCTGCAAATTTGGCTTTGGTACCTTCTATCCCTACATCCAAGTTATTAATATAGATTGTAAATAGTTGGGGCCTGAGGCCAGAATCCTGTGGTACCCCACTAGTTACATCTTGCAGACCAGAAAAAGACGCATAAATCCCAATTCTATGCCTTCTGTCGGTTAGCCAGTCTTTCTTTCCAAGCTAATAAATTACCCTTAAGCTCATGTGATCTTACCCTGTGTGCCTTTTGTGCAACACCGTAGCAAATCAAAATCAAATCAGTACAGTGCAATTGAGTGCTGCAATGTTGGAAATGCCATCTTTTTGATCAATATTAAACTGTTCATGCATGTTCAGATGGAAGGAAAAGGTCTCTGCCAGTATTTGAAGAGCGGGGAATTCACTCTGTGTCCTTGTTGTCATTTACCTTGCAGC
This sequence comes from Scyliorhinus canicula, assembly GCF_902713615.1. Taxonomy (NCBI): domain Eukaryota; kingdom Metazoa; phylum Chordata; class Chondrichthyes; order Carcharhiniformes; family Scyliorhinidae; genus Scyliorhinus; species Scyliorhinus canicula. The sequence goes on from NC_052147.1 coordinate 7,769,799, forward strand.
CCACACGACTGAAACCAATTAACTCTCATTCATCTCATTGTTTTTTGTGAGATCTTTGTGTGTAAAAATAGGCTCCTGTGTTTGCCAGTATAACAAAAGTATTGACACTTCAAAAGTATTTTATTGAACATGAGGAGCTTTGAGGACATGAGGGTTTTAAAAAATAATTGTTGCAACAAAGGTCATTTTGAATTCTTTAAATTAGACTCGCTGCTAATTAGAACAGAATGATATTGGTTCGAAATGGAAACTAGTCTGTACGGTATATGAATTCAAGATGAGACGCTTGAACAAGTTCTTCGCAAATTGTATTTTTAATAAAAATAATACTTGGTACAGGGGTTTGAATGATACACATCCTTTCAAAACAATATACTTGAGTTTTAAATCATGAAGACTTTTAATTTGCAATGAGTAGGTTGCTAATATCTTTCAGATGGTTAACTGGCATCAATTGTTGAATTGATATAAAGACACATGAAGGTTTCTCTATTCAAATGATTGCACCAAATAATATGTTAGAAGCAAAATCTTGTCTTTCATTGAATGTCTTCTCATTAGCTGAAAGTGAATTATTCTAAAAGATGTACTGGAGCATTTACCGGCTCCTAATGTATTCGGTATAATTTAGTTTATGATGTTGAAGATGAGAAAGTGCCAGTGAGTCTGCATGATGATGTCACGATGCAGCACAATTGCTGCAGTAAAATTCCTCACATAATCTCCAATTTCCTGCAGCTCATGAATGATAGTTGGTTACTGTTCAAGAATCTGCTTTATAGGTATTCTTTATGCGGACTAGAGTAATTATGTAAATGTGTTGTGGACAGAGCCCAGAACCTGTTGGTGCAATATAAGGTATGTTGTGAAAGTTGGTTAATTACCTGCATACGTTTGAAAGCTTCTGAAATAATCCGTGCTTTTATCCTGCCGTTTATATAATATTGAACAATATTGAAGTAATGGCGAGGGTCCATAATACCAGACACCTCAAAGGTTAAAAGATAAATTTGCACTTTAGTGGTTTGATGATGGGCACTGAGCTTGTGGGAAGGGAAGGTATTCCATGGGTTTTGAAGTGTTGGGGATGAAAGTCCTAATTTCAATGCAGGGGAGAAAATCGTGTAGAGAAGGCATTTCCAGAATATTTACATTTTCACTTTAAGACATTTGTACGAATAAAATAAGTTTTCTATTTGTGCTAAAACTGCAAGTCTTGACCTACTAAAAAGAGTGATGTTTAAGATTTCACTGAGTTATGATGTATGCACAACATTGCTTGTGCATTCGTGTATGATTTCAGTAGCTTTAAAATAACTTTGGCCAAGTTGAAGACGATTGTAAATCTTTTGTAATGGCAGTCCGTTAACAAAATTGGCAGGCCCTTAGCAGATTCCAGTAATGAACTACTTTTGCTAGCTCATTCCTGAACTCTGGAAAATTACTTTTCCTCAATTATTTCAGGATACATAGCTAAATTACATAGCTAATGGAACATACACAATTTTTGTATTTATATTAATAAATTTTTGATAGCATATGCAGAATTTGCAGAAATATATAGAACCCTTCACTCCTAGCATTTTGTTTTTAAAGAGACAGAACGTACAATTTTCTGTGGCTTACGAGATAGTTGTTAGTGCAACATTGGGGCCCTGGTTTTAATAAAAATCCAATTATTCCAGAATTGTCATGTCAAAAGAAGTTTTTTAAGATGAGGAACATTCACTAATTCGCTTTGGCCTTTCCTGGTTTAAAAAAAACTCCAAAAAAAGCAAAATGCTGCAAACACTGGAAATGTGAAATAAAAAACGAAAAATACTCAGCAAATCTGGCAGCATCTCTGGAGATAGAAATCAAGTTAACATTTCAGGATGATTTTTGCCTATGTAACCATCTTCATACTCAATCCAGTAAAGTGCATTTAAGATGTTCACGGTAACTTAATTTGTGTAACTTAATTATTTTAAATTAACCTTGTTGCACTTCTCTGTATCTCCAACATATCCGTATTCTAGCTATGACTTCACTGATGGTATGCACAAGGCTAGATTAACTTATTTTGACTTTGTATCAGATGCCCTCAAACTGTATTCTGATATTGTGATTTAACTTTGCTCAATCATCTGAGTTGACTGAAAATAGTTGGTGAATGATCAGCAATAACCACTCAACGCTTTTCCTTTTAGCGAAAACACTTATTTGACAAATAACACTTTCTAAAAGAAGGAGGGACATTTCCCAGAGTCCAAACTGACATTTTCTCCTCAGACAGTGGTGCCAGTAAACAGATTATCTGGTCATTCAACTTGCTGTATGAAAAATAGCTGTTACAGCCATTGCACTTCAGAATAGAGTGCTATGTGAAGAACTTTAAAATGTTTCAGATGGTGTGCTATGTGAACAAAAGTCAGTAATTATCATCTTCAATTGCCATGATTACCAATAACTTGACATACCCATAGCCACCCGTAATTTAGCCTATTCCGTACAGCTCGGATTGTGGTCTCTTGATACAGGAAATGAAAATCAACCTGAGTGCTTTTGCACGTCAAATGGACATAATTTGAGCATTTTGCAAAGTTTTTAAAATCCTAGTAATAACACTACTATTTTTTATACTTTTTTTGTATAAAAGTGGCTACTTTTTTCAAAAGTTAAAATGCTGAATACTCTTAAGTCCGGTTGTACCAAATCATTTTTAGTGATGGTGAAAAATAGGAGGTGCAACAAAAATATCACTGGCTATCCTCATTGCACGATTTAACTCTGTAAGGGCAGCACGGTAGCATTGTGGATAGCACAAATGCTTCACAGCTCCAGGGTCCCAGGTTCGATTCCGCCTTGGGTCACTGTCTGTGCGGAGTCTGCACATCCTCCCCGTGTGTGCGTGGGTTTCCTCTAGGTGCTCCGGTTTCCTCCCACAGTCCAAAAGATGTGCAGGTTAGGTGGATTGCCCTTAGTGGGGTGGAGTTACTGGAATAGGGGGATAGGGTGGAGGTGTTGACCTTGGGTAGGGTGCTCTTTCCAAGAGCCGGTGCAGACTCGATGGGCCGAATGGCCTCCTTCTGCACTGTAAATTCTATGATAAAAATAAAATATATATATATATAACCATATCCACTGTCTTCCCCGTCTCTGCCAAATGCCTCCTAGCCCTTTCTTGCAATGTGCTGTGCCAGAATTGGTATCTTGGTCTAACTTCATAGCACCAACTCTTAGAAATTATTACTGACATCGTAAGCAAATGCAAGTTTGGACAGCAATTTTATATTGCAACAATGTTTGTACAAGTAGACTATTTATTTTTATTTTAAGCCTCAATATATCTTAATTTTCAGGCTAGGCCAAACCAGACTAATTGTTATCAGTAATAATATCCATCTTAACAGATGTGTGTAATAAATTCATTCATTCATGAGATATGGGTGTTTATTAAAGCCAGTGTTTATTGCCCCTCCCGAATTGTGCTCAAGGAGCTGCTGGCAAGCCACCACCTTGAACTGCTGAAGTCCGTATAGTGAAGGAACACCCACAGTGCTGTTTTAGGTAGGGTTCCAGAATTTTGGCCGAGTGACAAATTAATGAATAGCTATAGTTTTCCAAGTCGTGTTGGTATGGCTTTGGAGGGGAACAAAGGGTTAGGTGTTCCCTTGTGCCTTCTTCTCTTTTCTTTAGAGGTGGTAGAGTCCACAGGTTGGAAGTTATTGTCAAGTGTCTTTTCTGCATACAGTGAGAATTACCAGACTCCTAAGCAACCCTCTTATGGACTGACCTGATTAATACTATAGTCCTTTATGCTTCATCCAATGCCAGTGTCTATGTATTTACATTGTTCTTCTGTTGCCCTATAATGTATTTTCTTTTTATTTTATTTTCATGTACTAATGATCTGTTTGAGCTACTCGCAGAAAAATACTTTTCACTGTACCTTGGTACACGGGACAATAAACAAATCCAAATGACAACAGGAATTTGACTTTAGTCAAAATGTCCTTGTTGCACATGCCTGGTTGCCCTCAGAAAATTGAGTCAACTGCATAATGTGGGACTGGAGTCTTATGCAGGCCAGAGCAAAGGGTGAGCAGTTCAATTTTGACAACAATTTGGCAGTCCTCATAGTTATTTCTGTTTTTATTGCTGGCTGCCTACAAATTAGCTATTTATTGACTTCAACTCAATTTGAGCTTATTTTCTCAGGGTTGCTAGACCAGTACCGTAACCACCAGACTGCTATGCCCATTGTATTCAAGTGGATTTAAGATTTTGTTAAATCAATACAACTGACTGGCAAAGCACCTGCAGGCAGTGGCTAAGCATCTGTTGTTTCTCACAGAGATTATAGCTTTGAAAGTATAAATCTATTTCTCTTCACTTCTTTGGTCATGGTCGTGAGTTATTTTTATTGTGCTAGTGTATTAACAAGTGTTTTGGTCACACACTAAAGGAGAAAAAGCCCTGTTCAGTCGGTCTCAGGTGGCCTTCTGTCTGTCTTTTGTCAGAGATCTTGCACTTTTTGTTTTAAATCTTCCAGGAAGATGAGAAGTTCCTAACAGAACTTTTTGCACAGTTAACGGATGATGCCACCGATGATGATAAGAGACAGGAACTGGTAAGTGTGGGAATGTCTGAGAGTGAATATGTGCTATTGCAGATATGCGCAAGGGTTGATCATGGCCACATTTAAATTTGGGATGACGTTTCAAATCTAAGACGTAATTGGTTGAATAATATACGGGACCAGAGCTTTTTAAAAAATGTATTTTTTTTCACTAAGGGGCAATATAGCTTGGCCAATCCACCTACCTTGAACATCTTTGAGTTGTGGGCGTGGTTTCTGGGTGTGAGACCCACACAACCACAGAGAATGTGCAGACTCCACATGGACAGTGATTTGGGGCCGGAAACAAATCCAGGTCCTCAGTGTCATGAGTCAGCAGTGTTAACCACGGTACCACCGTGCCATCCAGCTGTCAGTGTTCCTGTACACAATCTTTGGAAGTAACTATTTTCTGCTAATTGGTGTACTTTTAATATTGGGGACGCTCAATTCTATATCTGAAGCATCACAAGATCTAGCCCTACATATGTGAATACTCTGAACAAGGTTTTTAAAAAAAAATTATTCATCCATGGGATTTGGGCATTGCTGGCTGGGCCAGCGTTCATTGGTCACCCCTGAGGGTATTTAAGAGTCCACCACGGGCGGTACAGTGGCTCGGTGGATAGCACTGTTGCCTCACGGCGCGGAGGACCCGGGTTCGATCCTGGCTCCGGGTCACTGTCTGTGTAGATCTCACCCCCACAACCCAGAGATGTGTATGCTAGATGGATTGACCATTCTAAAATTTTGCCTTAATTGGAAAATATTTTTAAAAGAGTCAACCGCATTGCTGGTGGGTCTGGAATCACATGTAGGGCAGACCAGGTAAGGGTGGCCAATTTCCTTCCCTGAAGGGCATCAGTGAATCAGATGGGTTCTTATTTTGCACAGTTGTTTAAAATAGAAATTGTAAAGAATAGTAGCTTGGAGGACTTCTGACAGATGTTCTCATACACCCTTTGAGCAGATTTGATGCTCCCTTTTACCTCTGAGCCTTTCATCTAACATGCACAGCTGTTGGATATAGAAGACGTTGAACCGAACAGAAGAAGATGCTATTAGGAGGCATGGCAATACCAGCATCCATAGGATAAGCGAATGGGCCCTAATCAAAGTATACTGCAGAGTATAAAGCTCTTTCTCCTGTCCTATGGAGAAGCACTTGGGTTTCATTTGTCAGGAACTGAGAATGGCACATTTGGGCTGGAACTTTCCCGCTATTCACGACAATGGAATCTTCCAGGTCTGCCAATGGTGCGTGCACCTCCGCCGCTTTTCCAGTTTCCCGAAGCCTAGGAGTACATTCAACAGGAAACCCAGTTGTCAATGGCAGGACCAGAAAATCCCACCACTGGTCAATGGCGCGCCACATCCACTGCTGCGAAACACGAGGAGGGTTGGGCGGAAAATCTCGCCCTTGGATTCTCAAGCTACACATGGGGAACTCCAGACACTATCCCATGTCCTTCCACTTGTGAAGTGTGTAAGGAGCATTATTCATAGCAATGGAGTTGCAATTGTCGTGCTCAAAGCAAACTTAATGAGTGCCTTGGGCTGAGTGAATGCGTGGAATGAATGTTGCCTGGTGGTTTAATTGATCCCCAAAATATAATTTTGCTTTTGTTTCAGGTGAATTTTCTGAAAGAATTTTGTGCGTTTTCTCAAACTTTACAGCCTCAGAACAGGGACTCGTTCTTCAAGACATTGTCAAATATGGGTATACTGCCAGCTCTTGAGGTCATTTTGGTAAGTTGTTAATCAAAATACGCAAATTGTAGAGGGTACAATTCCAAACAAAACCTAAGCCCTCCAGTATTTCATAAATGTTTCATGTCAGCCTCACGGTGGGTATTACGAAGCCGTTTGACCATGACGACCTCTGTCCTCACCTGACATCCACATCTGAAAATGTTTTCAGGGGGAGTTAGTGGATGGCAATAGGAAGCCTGACTAATTACCTTTTTCCCCCTCCAGTCCAGGAGTACTGAAGCCAATTATATTACACCACTTTCACCCAAATCTTTATCAGACTGAAGGAGTCAATTTGAATCCTGCCTGATTGTCCCTTTCAGTGACTCCCTCATCCCCATCCCCAATGCTGCAGTTGCCCATTGAGAAAGAGTCTTTACCAGAAAATTATATGGTTTCTTTGACCACCCACTTTGACCAAATGCTTGTTTACTTTTAATTAAAAACGATCCAAGATTTAAGGGAAGTAAGGTGGCACAGTGGTTTGCACTGCTACCTCACAGCGCTGAGGATCCAGGTTCAATCCTGGCCCTGGGTCACTGTCCGTGTGGAGCTTGCACATTCTCTCTGTGGCTGCTTGGGTCTCACCCCCACAACTCAAGGATGTACAGGGTAGGTGGATTAGCCAAGCTAAATTGCCCCTTAATTGGAAAAAACATTTAAAACGGAAAAAAAACGATCCAAGATTTTTTAACATCCATTTAGACTGAGTGACAGGAGCATTTCACACAACACGCCCAATCAGAAGTTTGCTGTGTGCTAAGGAGTTAATGTTGATGGTGTATGTTACAAAGAACACTTTGCTATGCAAGCACAGTTCTCATAGGTTAGAGCAACATGGGATGGATTATATGCCTTCCATTTATGTTGCTAATTTAAAGTTCTCTTTTCATCTCTCAAATGCAGAGCACCTCATCTTAAAATAGTTGAGCTATTTTCTCAACATGAATGAAACATTACCATACCATATGTGGGGATGGTGGGAGCTCCGCACACGTAAAGGAGTATTTATAATGTGGACTGTCTTCTACTACAAGTATATTTAGCCTGTTTTATGGAAATGAGTGTTCGGAGGAACCAATCCGACTCCAGAAATAGCATGGAATGCATCTGTTGGGCACAGAGGGGAGCCGCAGACTTTGAAACTACAGCTGCAGGAGGCCTGAACAACAGTGCCAGCAATCATCGGTCTGGTTACTTATACACTTTGGTTATCTTCCCTCTGCTGCCCTGACCATTATCCTCTCAGAATCTAGTGTAGGGCAGGGTCTGTGGAAATGTAATATTTATGCAGGAGATTTTCACAGACATCCGGTTTTAATATGACAACAACTGCAAGGAATTTGAACTGAGTTTTGTTACGTTGCAGTTAGAAACAATGCCAGATTGGCTGCTTCATGCAGTGTGGTCTCGACTCAAAGCTGTGGTGAAAAGGCCAACGGCCTGATTAAGAATTGGACATTTTTAATTAAACCACAAACACGCCTGATGGGAATTTGAACAGCCAGGTTCTAATGCACTGGACAGAGACAGACAGCCCGGGCAAGTCTGCACCTGCTCAGCAAACAAGACATCGGAAGATAATCAGTCCCATTCAAATGGATCGATTGCTGTAGATTGCCCAGATGAGGCCAAACTTTCTGACACCTAGATCACCTTATATGGGATAAGGTTTTGTGTGACAATGTACCTGGAGATGAACCCCTGGGGGTGATATCCTGGTGTCCTGCAGAGTTTCAATCGGCAACTCCATTGGGTATTTCGACCCCCCACCCCAAGACCTCATTGGCTGAGGGCCAAAGAACTTTCTAAAAATGCATGAAGTGGTGCATACAGATCACCTCTCGGAACCCTCAGTAGTGAAGACTCAGCGCTGAGGTAGCAGAGAAGATTTGACGACAGATCAAAGGATGGAAGGAAGCAGAGTATGAGACCCACCTTCGCGGACGAAGAACCTGAGACAACCGAGACTCAGAGAATTGGACCGGCAGCTTGACTGAATTTATCGAGTTTATCAGCTGGGGTAGTATTAGGATTCTTGGGATTATTATTTGGTTGGGAAAATTTAAGTTGGGGGGTGACTGTTTTACTGTGTTTCATAATAAATTTGGTTGAATCATAAACTTGTATTTGTCCTTTGCTCATCTCGCAAAAAAAGGGCACCTGAGTGTAAAATGTTTGAATAATAAACTGGTTGAAGGGCCGGTTTAGCTCCATTGGCTGGTTCGTAATGCAGACTGACGCCAACCGCGTGGGTTCAATTCCCATACTGGCTGAGGTTATTCATGAAGACATCGCCTTCTCAACCGTGTCCCTGACCTGAGGTGTGGTGATCCTCGGGTTAAACCACCACCAGTCAGCTCTCCCCCTCAAAGGGGAAAACAGCCTATAATTTTTGGGGCCAGTTTAGCTCAGTTGGCTAGATAGCTGGTTCGTGAGCAGAGCCGGACCAGCAGTGCGGGCTCAATTCCTGTACTCAGAGGTTATTCGTGAAGGCCTGCTTTCTCAACCTTGCCCCTCGCCTGAGGTGTGGCAGTCCTCAGGTTAAATCGCTATCAATCAGCTCTCTCCCTCAAAGGGGAAAGAAGCCTATGGTCATCTGAGACTGTGGCGACTACATTTTTACTCTGTCTCCAGTGCTCTTCCTTTTTGAAAACAATACTGTACTTAATATGGCGTAACAGTATTGAAGGGTTTGATGGGAGAATTTTACTGAGATCTCATTCTTTCTTACCAAGTCTAGTTATTGTGTGATAATTTTGTATACCATTATATTGATTTTTCAGGGTATGGATGACATTCAGGTGCGAAGTGCAGCCACTGATATATTTTCCTATTTGGTCGAATACAATCCATCCATGGTACGAGAATTTGTGATGCAGGAAGCTCAACAAAATGATGACGTGAGTACTTGAAAGCTAGATTTCTTAAATGTTTGAACTTTGCCATGACATTGTGCGTTTTGCTTTATACAAGCTAATTGGATTAATGTGTGTGTGTTGCTGGCAAGGACAGCAAGTGTTACAGATCCATAATTTCCCAAGAGCTGGTGGTGCAGGTATGAGCCTGCACTGCTAGGGAAGCAGTTTCAGGTTCTTGACGGTGAAGAAACAGTGCAGCAATACATTTCTAAATCAGGATGGTGTGTGGCTTGGAGTTGAATTTGCACATGGAGGTTACAAGTTAGAAAGGTGCTATCAGAGGAGCCTTAGTGAGTCTCTGCAGTGCATCATGAAGATGGTACACACTAATGCTACTGTGTGCCAGTGTTAGAGGGAGTGAATGTTTAAGGTGGATGATGGGTAAAAAGTAAAAGATCCATTATCGAGGAAGAATGGGGAGTTCTGAAGTCCTGGCTAATTTTTTTTATTCTTCAGCGAACATGCAGATTGTCTGAACATTTATGTTTGTGGGACCTTGCTGCACACATATTGGTTGCTGTGAAACCCTCTTTATAATAGTGACTATATTTCAAGAGTAAATCATTGACTGCAAGGTGCTTTGGAATGTCCCGAGGCTATGAAAGATGCCCTTTCAATGCAAGTTTTTGTTTTATAAAACCTTAGTAAGAATCACATTGGAGAACATTGTTTTTCATTATGAATTTAGAGAACCCGATTTTTTTTTTCCCAATTAAGGGGCATTTTAGCATGGCCATTCCACCTACGCTGCATCTTTGGGCTGTGGGGGTGAGACCCACGCTGACACAAGGAGAATGTGCAAACTCCACAAGAGCAGTGTTTCGGGGATGGGATCGAACCCGGGTCCTCAGCGCCGTGAGGCATTAGTGTTGACCACCGTGCCGCCCCTCATTGGAGGACATTGTTGGACTTTCAACCATTTTAAAGGGTGTTGAGGCAGCAGAGGTGGGTACACTACTGATTCATTAGAGTGCTGCTAGGTATGAGGGAATATGGTATAAAAGTTGAAAAGTTAGCGTTTTGTTAAAAAACATTAAGGGTTTTTTGATACACATATTTAAGATTGTGAAAGCTTGGGACAGAGTTGATGAAATGCTTCCAGGGATTGAGGGGCTTACATATACATATACGATATTCATATAAAATTGAATGTAGAACTTAGAACAGAATAGGAGAAGTGTTTTTATAAATGTTATGAGATTGTGGAAAGTACTATCAAGAGTTACTGATTGAAGCCGAGACTTTTCACAGTAACTTCATTGAAGCCTACTCGTGACAATAAGCGATTTTCATTTCATGTAAACATTTAAGAATAGATAAAGGAAATGGAATAGAAGGATGTGGAAGTATGGGGCTGTGATTTTGATTGCTCTTCCTGAAGGACAAACATCAACATGGACCGTTCGGGTCAAACAGCCTGTCCTTTGCTGTAAATTCTATGTCCTTCTGTTTTGGAATATTATTGCTTTTAAATATGTGTAATTGGGAATACCTCGTATTCATTAAGGGGAGGGATGTTTGTGCTGTGCAATGAAATAATATCCATTCACACATTAAGCCAATCTAAGTTCTAGATTTAATAAGGATTGTGTTTTGCACACAATGCTGAGCCATTTTACAGTACTGTTCTGCATTAGCTGCTGACTTCCCAACTGAACTAAATTGGAGTTACTCATGATTGTCAAATTATTGTACAGCTAAACATCGCTCTCAGCTTCACACACAATTTTTTTTTGAAGTGCACTGACTGTTATATAGCCGCCAAAAGCAGCATCTACTCTGGTTCTGCATCACTTCACTGGCAAAGATAGAGTGTGCCACTCAAATCTGTGTTTTGGTGTTTTTCGGTCTTTTGTTGGCTTGGGCACCAGGAAAACTCTGCTCCTTTTTAAATAGTACCCATGCAACTTTTAATATCTCATCATGAGCAGTTAGGCAGAACCTTAGTTTAGCACCCCACCTGAAGGGCATTGTTTCTGACGATGTGTTGCTCACTAAATTCTGCACTCGAGTGTTTGAGCTTTGAACCAGCAACTTTCTGCTGTCCCAAAATTGCAGTAGGGGTTTGATTCCTCAAGTGTCAAAAATGTTGTTTACACATGCTGCGAATTTGCATGCTGTACGTATCTGGTTTTACCATGTCATTGGAATCCTCACTTATCCTTCAGATGTCGAATCAATCCATGAATCTCATCGCTCGAGGACTAAAATAGAAACAATTACAAGTCTTTAAAGTTACAGAGCCATTAAGTTTAGAATAAAATACTAAGTAATGGTTTCTGTGAAACTATCGTATTGTTTAAAATCCCATCAGGTTCACTAATGTCCTTTTGGTAAGGAGTTTAGTGATTGGGTACATGATAATGCTTCAGTATAGTATTAAGCATTATATATTTTAGCACAAATTCCTAAGAACCAAAATACAGCATCAATATGAATCTGCTAAAATAGTTTACCATAAGAGATCATTGCTATACTTTTAGGTATAAAAATAGGTATTTGATATTTGTATACCTGAGACAGAAGTAAGGCAAAGATGATATTTAGTTTTCCTTACAGTTTCACTTTCACCTCCACCTCCTTGTTATATAATATTTGATTGCCTGGGGAATTGGGTTTTGTGTGAATGACAGAGATGGGACGAGCTATTGGTACTTGGGTCAGTTCAGCACCCCTTTTGCAGTGCAGCAAGGTCTTGTAAGATTGATGCCAAAACCGTTTCCAATACTTACCAGCGATAGATCACTTTCTTATAGGAGAGGAAGCTATTCTGAAATGTGAGCAGGGAGGGGTGGTGGGCGGGGAGCTGTGGGAGGATAATTAAAATATACATGCACATAGTTAAAACTGAGCATGGAAATTGGACAAGGGCAACAGTTGATGTTTCAACAATTCTCGCACACAAAACGGCATCGAGCTGAAATTCATAAAACACTTTGTGGCACACTCTGGACTTCTAATTCCACAACAAAAACTAATGGAAGTCTCCATTAGCACTTTTAACTATGTCACCCATTGGTAATCTTCTCCTTGATAGAGAATTGAAAAGAGGAAATAAGTTAATTTTATATCATCCTGGGGCAGGAGAACAGAAGGTCACACCTTGAAATTATTTATTACATTTATTTTTTAACTTTTCAAAAACTTCTACTATAAGTTTCAACTTCATCCCTTACTTTTCCAAAGTAAATTAATCTAAACAGAACTTGCCCAGATGTAGCAGCATTTAAGCATTACTAAGTCTGAATCTGCTACCACATGGGATAGTTTAGACAAATAGCGTAGATATATTCATGACAAAGCTAGATAAGTATGTGAGTGAGAAAAGATTGATAGGGTGCATTGATAGACTGAGTTGTGTTAGGTGAGAGGAGGCCTGTACTGTGCGCAACTCATAAACTTATTCTGCAGAATTACCTATTATTGTGTTGTAAACTCTGACGCCTCACTGTGAAAACAAGCTGCTATCTGGTTATTTGAAGCTTTAAAAAAAAAATTGCCCTTTATTTGTTACCTAATGCCACTTTGCTGCTCATCTCCGCACTGACTATTCAGTGTTGATGCAGCTGCTTCCACTGCAGAGACGGATCTTCCTTCAGAGGGCAGCAGAGCAGAGCTACTGATCAGCTGTTCTGGGGGAATTTGCATACGTGCAGTGCGGTCAGCCTAAGTTGAAGGTGAATCTGCGAAGTAGACCCAAGGAGTTTGAGTGAAGGCAATCATCCAGCAGAGGGCAGCAGAGCAGAGCTACTGATCAGCTGTTCTGGGGGAATTTGCATACGTGCAGTGCGGTCAGCCTAAGTTGAAGGTGAATCTGCGAAGTAGACCCAAGGAGTTTGAGTGAAGGCAATCATCCAGCAGAGGGCAGCAGAGCAGAGCTACTGATCAGCTGTTCTGGGGGAATTTGCATACGTGCAGTGCGGTCAGCCTAAGTTGAAGGTGGTTTGTGGAGAGGCTGTTGGCAAGTGACAGTTAAACCCGAAACACTTCGTGAGTGTTTCCCACCCTACCTCCTCCTCTAACCAACCCCCCCACCCCACGGTGGTTGGGAAGCGGGAGCAGGGGCCTGTCGTGAAGGTGAGTGAGTGCCTTTAAATTTGCTTACCTTTCAGCGGGAGCAGGGTTTGAGGTAATATCAGGTAAGCTCTTCTTTCTTTTTCTTTTTCTTGTTTTTTTTTTAAATCTAGAGGTGATGTCAGGGAAGGCAGTACAATGCTCCTCCTGCAGAATGTTTGAGGTGAGGGACGCCGTCAGTGTCCCTGCTGATTTCATCTGTGGGAAGTGCACCCAACTCCAGCTCCTCAAAAACCGTGTTAGGGACCTGGAGCTTGAGCTGGATGAACTTCGGATCATTCGGGAGGCAGAGGGGGTCATAGATAGGAGCTTCAGGGAAGTAGTTACACCAAAGACTGGAGATAGGTGGGTAACTGTAAGAGGGACTGGGAAGAAGCAGTCAGTGCAGGGACCCCCTGCGGTCGTTCCCCTGAGTAACAAGTATACCGTTTTGGATACTTGTGGGGGGGACGACTTACCAGGGGTAAGCCATGGGGTACGGGCCTCTGGCACGGAGTCTGTCCCTGTTGCTCAGAAGGGAAGGGGGGAAAGGAGTAGAACATTAGTAATTGGGGACTCAATAGTCAGAGGCACAGATAGGAGATTTTGTGGGAGCGAGAGAGACTCACGTTTGGTATGTTGCCTCCCAGGTGCAAGGGTACGTGATGTCTCGGATCGTGTTTTCCGGGTCCTTAAGGGGGAGGGGGAGCAGCCCCAAGTCGTAGTCCACATTGGCACTAACGACATAGGTAGGAAAGGGGACAAGGATGTCAGGCAGGCCTTTAGGGAGCTAGGATGGAAGCTCAGAGCGAGAACAAACAGAGTTGTTATCTCTGGGTTGTTGCCCGTGCCACGTGATAGTGAGATGAGGAATAGGGAGAGAGAGCAATTAAACACGTGGCTACAGGGATGGTGCAGGCGGGAGGGATTCAGATTTCTGGATAACTGGGGCTCTTTCTGGGGAAGGTGGGACCTCTATAGACAGGATGGTCTACATCTGAACCTGAGGGGCACCAATATCCTGGGGGGGAGATTTGTTAGTGCTCTTTGGGGGGGTTTAAACTAATTCAGCAGGGGCATGGGAACCTGGATTGTAGTTTTGGGGTACGGGAGATTGAGAGTATAGAGGTCAGGAGCACAGATTTGACTTCGCAGGAGGGTGCCAGTGTTCAGGTAGGTGGTTTGAAGTGTGTCTACTTCAATGCCAGGAGTATACGAAATAAGGTTGGGGAACTGGCAGCATGGGTTGGTACCTGGGACTTCGATGTTGTGGCCATTTCAGAGACATGGATAGAGCAGGGACAGGAATGGTTGTTGCAGGTTCCGGGGTTTAGGTGTTTTAGTAAGCTCAGAGAAGGGGGCAAAAGAGGGGGAGGTGTGGCGCTGCTAGTCAAGGACAGTATTACGGTGGCGGAAAGGATGCTAGATGGGGACTCTTCTTCCGAGGTAGTATGGGCTGAGGTTAGAAACAGGAAAGGAGAGGTCACCCTGTTGGGAGTTTTCTATAGGCCACCTAATAGTTCTAGGGATGTAGAGGAAAGGATGGCGAAGATGATTCTGGAAAAGAGCGAAAGTAACAGGGTAGTTGTTATGGGAGACTTTAACTTTCCAAATATTGACTGGAAAAGATATAGTTCGAGTACATTAGATGGGTCATTCTTTGTACAATGTGTGCAGGAGGGTTTCCTGACACAATATGTTGACAGGCCAACAAGAGGCGAGGCCACATTGGATTTGGTTTTGGGTAATGAACCAGGCCAGGTGTTAGATCTGGAGGTAGGTGAGCACTTTGGAAACAGTGACCACAATTCGGTGACCTTTACGTTAGTGATGGAAAGGGATAAGTATACCCCGCAGGGCAAGAGTTATAGCTGGGGGAAGGGCAATTATGATGCCATTAGACATGACTTAGGATGTGTTGGTTGGAGAAGTAGGCTGCAAGGGTTGGGCACACTGGATATGTGGAGCTTGTTCAAGGAACAGCTATTGCATGTTCTTGATAAGTACGTACCAGTCAGGCAGGGAGGAAGGGGTCGAGCGAGGGAACCGTGGTTTACCAAAGAAGTGGAATCTCTTGTTAAGAGGAAGAAGGAGGCCTATGTGAAGATGAGGCATGAAGTTTCAGTTGGGGCGCTTGATAGTTACAAGGAAGCGAGGAAGGATCTAAAGAGAGAGCTGAGACGAGCAAGGAGGGGACATGAGAAGTCTTTGGCAGGTAGGATCAAGGAAAACCCAAAAGCTTTCTATAGGTATGTCAGGAATAAAAGAATGACTAGGGTAAGAGTAGGGCCAGTCAAGGACAGTGGTGGGAAGTTGTGTGTGGAGGCTGAGGAGATAAGCGAGATACTAAATGAATACTTTTCGTCAGTATTCACTCAAGAAAAAGATAATATTGTGGAGGAGAATGCTGAGACCCAGGCTATTAGAATAGATGGCATTGAGGTGCGTAGGGAAGAAGTGTTGGCAATTCTGGACAAGGTGAAAATAGATAAGTCCCCGGGGCCGGATGGGATTTATCCTAGGATTCTCTGGGAAGCCAGGGAAGAGATTGCTGAGCCTTTGGCTTTGATTTTTAGGTCATCATTGGCTACAGGAATAGTGCCAGAGGACTGGAGGATAGCAAATGTGGTCCCTTTGTTCAAGAAGGGGAGTAGAGATAACCCCGGTAACTATAGGCCGGTGAGCCTAACGTCTGTGGTGGGTAAAGTCTTGGAGAGGATTATAAAAGATACGATTTATAATCATCTAGATAGGAATAATATGATTAGGGACAGTCAGCATGGTTTTGTGAAGGGTAGGTCATGCCTCACAAACCTTATCGAGTTCTTTGAGAAGGTGACTGAACAGGTAGACGAGGGTAGAGCAGTTGATGTGGTGTATATGGATTTCAGTAAAGCGTTTGATAAGGTTCCCCACGGTCGGCTATTGCAGAAAATACGAAGGCTGGGGATTGAGGGTGATTTAGAGATGTGGATCAGAAATTGGCTAGTTGAAAGAAGACAGAGAGTGGTAGTTGATGGGAAATGTTCAGAATGGAGTTCAGTTACGAGTGGCGTACCACAAGGATCTGTTCTGGGGCCGTTGCTGTTTGTCATTTTTATAAATGACCTAGAGGAGGGCGCAGAAGGATGGGTGAGTAAATTTGCAGACGACACTAAAGTCGGTGGAGTTGTAGACAGTGCGGAAGGATGTTGCAGGTTACAGAGGGACATAGATAAGCTGCAGAGCTGGGCTGAGAGGTGGCAAATGGAGTTTAATGTGGAGAAGTGTGAGGTGATTCACTTTGGAAAGAATAACAGAAATGTGGAATATTTGGCTAATGGTAAAATTCTTGGCAGTGTGGATGAGCAGAGGGATCTCGGTGTCCATGTACATAGATCCCTGAAAGTTGCCACCCAGGTTGATAGGGTTGTGAAGAAGGCCTATGGTGTGTTGGCCTTTATTGGTAGAGGGATTGAGTTCCGGAGCCATGAGGTCATGTTGCAGTTGTACAAAACTCTAGTACGGCCGCATTTGGAGTATTGCGTACAGTTCTGGTCGCCTCATTACAGGAAGGACGTGGAAGCTTTGGAACGGGTGCAGAGGAGATTTACCAGGATGTTGCCTGGTATGGAGGGAAAATCTTATGAGGAAAGGCTGATGGACTTGAGGTTGTTTTCGTTAGAGAGAAGAAGGTTAAGAGGTGACTTAATAGAGGCATACAAAATGATCAGAGGGTTAGATAGGGTGGACAGCGAGAGCCTTCTCCCGCGGATGGAGGTGGCTAGCACGAGGGGACATAGCCTTAAATTGAGGGGTAATAGATATAGGACAGAGGTGAGAGGTGGGTTTTTTACGCAAAGAGTGGTGAGGCCGTGGAATGCCCTACCTGCAACAGTAGTGAACTCGCCAACATTGAGGGCATTTAAAAATTTATTGGATAAGCATATGGATGATAAGGGCATAGTGTAGGTTAGATGGCCTTTAGATTTTTTTTCCATGTCGGTGCAACATCGAGGGCCGAAGGGCCTGTACTGCGCTGTATCGTTCTATGTTCTATGTTCTATGTTCTGACAAAAGTGTTTATAAAACTGGGGAAATGTTACTGCACCACAAGAGTGATAACACTGACCAATATATATCTTTTATGTGAAAACAAACTTTAATCTAATCACAGAATTAACCACATTAGCAACAGAGAAATGGCTTTGCAGTTAACAGTTACAACAGTTCTTAAGTAAAAGAAAAAACCTTAACTTCCTAAACCTGCCACAATATTCCAATTAAGTAAACCAATATACATTAAATACCACTCATGAATAACGTTAACAACCAGGGTTTTACTTGCTTTTCTCAGTGCAGAATCTTTGGAGAGAGAACCTTTCAGATCCAAACTTACCTCTGTTCAGATGAGAGTCCTACTGACTCTTTTTTGCCTTATCCAGTAGAGCCATCACCTATGCCTGCACACCAAGTATCCATTTAATACTGACAATTTTACAGTGTACATCCTTCACATATACCAAAATCCAGCATTTTTCAACTTTCTATAACAACAAATGGGGAACTTGGAAACTACTCATGTAAAGTATGCAAAACATACTATATTTGTGATTTCCAATTATTCACTCACTTTTTCTTGTGTAAAGTACTTAGCTTAAAAATGTCATAGCTACAATTCCTTAGCGTAAAACATTCTATCACCCATTGAAGCTCATGCACAAATTGAAGTGTGAAACCAGAAATTACAATATTTCAAGAAATAATTAGGAGATGTAATTGGACTATAGAGTTCTCCTGTGGTCTTTGTGCAGCCCTGCTTGAAGGGTATGCAGAAAGATTGTGACGTGTTACTTTTGACAGTGAATGCAATGAGCATACATAAAAGGCTTGCATTTGTCAGCTCAGACCGTCTGCTGTTTTCACTGAAATTTATGCCCACTGTGACAACAAAATATTTCAAATTGAACCTGATAAAAACATAATTCAACTTATTTAATCACTATAATCTAATTAGCCCTGGTTTACAGGAAATTATAGAACAATTGTATATTCATAAAAGAAAATTAATTAATGGTTGTCAGAAACACAGCAACAGCTTGTATGCATATAATGCCTTCAGTGTGGTAAAATATCCAAAATCACTTTACAGGAACATTATCAAACATCATTGCAGGGCCATACAGAATTCTCCAACCCAGAGACGTGTGAATACTTCATCATTAAGTATATTCAAGATTGAGATCAATAGGTTCTTGAAATCCAAGCAGATCGAGAGATATGGAAGTCAGTCAGGGACGTGAAGTTGAGGTTCTGCCTTAATCTTAGTAATGGCAGGGCAAACTCAAGGGGCCATATTTTAATGAGTTAATAATTTTATTGTAGGCTTACCCAGACCTCCCAATTCCAATGTTACAAAGCGATATTAGGGCAAATGTGCTGGAGCTTGGTCAGAAGATGTTTTTAATGAGCACCTTGAGGAAGAAAAGGAAGGAAATTCCAGGTCTTGGGGTATGGCAGCTAAAGAAACTGCTACTAATAGGAGAGCAGTTAAAATTGGAAGTGCGGGACAGACCAGAATTAGAGGAGTGCAGATATCTTGGTTGTGGGGCTGGAGGAGTTTGTGGGGGTGGGGAGGGGGAAGGTCAGAGAGGGATTTGAAAACAAGGATGAGAGTTTTCAAATCATGGTATTGCTTAACTGGGAACCAAAGCAGGTCAGCAAACACAGGTTGATGGGTGAATGGGACTTTGTTGCCTGTGTTCTAACTCGCACAAGAGTTTTAGATCACTTCAATCTTACAGCCAGTAGAACGTGAGAGACCCGCCAGCAATGAATTAGAATAGTGAAATTAAGATGTGACAAGGGTAAGATGAGGTTTTCAGCATCAAGTAAAGGTAGGGATAGAGTGGGGCACTGTTACAGAGCTGAAAATAGGCAGTGATGGTGCTAATGTGGTTGAATCTAATTTTGGGGTCAAATGTACCAAGTTTGCAAACTGTTTGGTTTAGCCACAGACAGTTGTCAGCAGAAGGTTGGAGTCCTTAGCTAGGGAACGGACTTTGCGGAGGGGACCAAAGATGATGGCTTCAGCCTTATTGGTATTTAGTTGGAAGAAATTTGGTGCTGAGTATCAGACAACCCGTTTGTTGCCGTACAGAAAACGGAATCATGAATATGATCAACAAAATTAGCATGGCACTTTCAAGTGTCTTTGATTACACACAAACCCAAGGAGAAAACCTAAGTCAACACACATTCCTGAATTAAATGACAGAAAAACTAAGAACATATGCTTGTGCCACTTGTGTTGTGTTTAGTTGGGTGTGCTACTTATGAATCTTATAGCTATTGATGTACTTTCTTTTAGGATATCCTCCTTATCAATCTCATCATTGAACATATGATCTGTGATCCAGATCCTGAGCTGGGCGGTGCAGTCCAACTTATGGGACTACTCCGCACTTTAGTTGACCCCGAGAACATGTTAGCTACAGCCAATGTAAGTATATATTTTTTTAAGTTATATTTGATGTTCCAGTTATCCAGGTGTTCAAAGTGTCCATTTTCTACTCTGTGTCTGTATAGAAGAGTCCAGTGGTGTTGACCCTCAACATTTTTGCTCAGTCTTGAACTCTGCTTCCTTCACTGCATTTTATCCTTTACCAAGGTTGCTTTCTTTGAGCTTCAAAACATTGGCGACTGCCTCCACCTCTGCCACAAAGCAATTTCACCAATGCTCTCATTAGACCATAAGACATAGGAGCAGAATTGGGGCACTCGACCCATCGAGTCTGCTCCGCCATTCAATCATGGCTGATATTTTCTCATCCCCATTCTCCTGCCTTCTCCCCATAACCCCTTATTAATCAAGAATCTATCTATCTCTGTCGTAAAGACACTGTGATTTGGCCTCCACAGCCTTTTGCGGCAAAGAGTTCCACAGATTCACCACCCTCTGGCTGAAGAAATTCCTGTTCATCTCTGTTTTAAAGGATTGTCTCTTTAGTCTGAGATGGCGTTCTCTGGTTCTAGTTTCTCCTACAAGTGGAAACCTCCTCTCCACGTTAACTCTATCCAGGCCTCGCATTATCCTGTAAGTTTCAATAAGGTTCCCCCATCCTTCTCACTTCCTAAACATAATCTGAAACATCCGGAATGCCCTGTCCCTTCTGCTCATGCACACATCTATACAGCATGCATCTCAAATCGTCTTTCCTTGACAAGGCACACTGGTTACCATGTAAAGAAAGAAAGGGGACAGCATGGTGGCACAGAGGTTAGCACTGCTGCCTCACAACACTGAGGTCGCAAGTTCGATCCCAGCCCTGGGTCACTATCCGTGTGGAGTTTGCATATTCTCCCCATGTTTGCATAGGTTTTGCCCCTACAACCCAAAGATATGCAGGATAGGTGGATTGGCCATGCTAAATTGCCCCCGAGTTGGAAAAATGAATTGCGTATTCTTAAATTTAAAAAAAAGTGCCTTTCGCAGCCACTGCCCATCTCAATGCACTTTACTGTCAATGAAAACTCCTGATGTGCAGTCACTGTTGTAGGAAATGCTGCAGCCAATTTGCACACAGCAAGCTCCCACAAGCAGCAAAATGATAATGACCAGGTATCTACTTTTTGTGTTATCAATTGAGGAATATATGTTGGCCAGGACACTGACGAGAACACCCGTGCTGTCCTTTGAAATAGTACAGTAAGAAGTCTTACAACACCAGGTTAAAGTCCAACATGTTTGTTTCAAACACGAGCTTTCGGAGCACAGCTCCTTCCTCAGGTGAATGAAGAGGTATGTTCCAGAAACATATATATATAGACAAATTCAAAGAAGACAGACAATGCTTAGAATGCGATCTGGATCTGTAAAGATTTAATTACCTGCAATACTCGCATTCTAAGCATTGTCTGGCATCTTTGAATTTGTCTATATATATGTTTCTGGAACATACCTCTTCATTCACCTGAGGAAGGAGCAGTGCTCCGAAAGCTAGTGTTTGAAACAAACATGTTGGACTTTAACCTGGTGTTGTAAGACTTCTTACTGTGCTCACCCCAGTTCAACGCCGGCATCTCCACATCTTTGAAATAGTGGCATGGGATCTCTCAAGTCTATCTGAGGGGACAGACAGAGCCTCAAATTAATATCTAAAAATAGGTGGCACCTCTCATGGAGCAGTAGTCCCTTGTGCTATGATGGTGTGCCAGCTAGATTGTTATACTCAGCTCCTGGAGTAGGACTTGAAATCACAACTTTCTGACTCCGACGTGAGAGTGCTACACATTGAGCCTAGACTGACAAAGGAAAAGTTCCTAAAGGAAAGCTACTTATTCCTGTATTAAAATTCCTCCTTGGCATTTCCCAACCCTCTTTACATAATCTCTCTTTCAAGCTCCCCTTTATTGAACACCATTGACAGATACTGTTTCAGCACTTAACCCTGCTGCCTCCAAATTTCCTTCTTCAGTACTGACACCTTGTCACTTTCTCCATGTTTTTCTCTTCCATTAGCACTTCCCCCATCTTTACTGCTCTATGCCCATCCTGGTTTGTATCTACCTACATGCAGAACATTATAGAAATTAAGTTGTAATTGAAATCTGTACATGCAACCATGCCTGTGTAACTCCTTGAGTGGGGTATTAAAGAATGCATCAGTCAATGCCTTAAGAAGAGATAGAAGTTACATCCGAATTAACTGTGGCTGGTTTATCATACACCAGTTTGGCTAGAAGATGTCTCATCTGGGAATTTTTATTAGTTCAGCAGGTGAAGTCTTGCACAATTGTAAACATTAGTTTGAGCTCTCCAGAGCAAAGCTTTTTTCCAGGATTTGCTTTCCCATTCCACAGTTAGCAAGCGCAGTTTGTATATGGTGATAAATACTCAATATATTTTCCTAAATGATACATTTATTCCGATGTTGCAGTGTGCCTTGCATTAGATATCTCACGTCTCTGTTTTGTTGTTGAAGTCCTTTCCCATTGATTCTTATAAGCCCTAGGCCAGGAGGTTTTAAAATTTCCACTTCTTTTTATCCCTTAATTTCTTCACCAATAGAAATTGTTTCCCAAGTAACATTGCTTGGGGCTGGTTTAGCACAGTGGGCTAAACAGCTGACTTGTAATGCAGAACAAGGCAGCAGCGCGGGTTCAATTCCCATACCGGCCTCCCCGAACAGGCGACGGAAAGTAACGACTAGGGGCTTTTCACAGTAACTTCATTGAAGCCTACTTGTGATATGAGCAATTATTATTATTAGCAGATCAAAAATTGTTAATGCTTTCAGCATTAAATTTCAAATAATCATTTTTTGATAAACTCTATGTGTATGCATGCATTTTATTGTTGTGATATGAGAGCTGTAGAAAAAAAGCAAGTTATTCCCTCTTTCTGTTATCAGCCTATCGGATTGTCTGATACCCAAAGAGTTTTGAGGCTAATGAGGATAATACCCTCAGCTTTTCAAAGGGCCAGTAAAAGGAACATCTATCAATTGATGTTGTATTCAGCAAAGAAAATACACTCCCAAATCAAGGAAGTTTGCAAAATTTGTGAATCAGCATAGGATTGGGTAGGAGGTGGATGCAATGGGCACAGCAGGCAATTAAGCTGATGTTTGTGTCACCAGCTATTGAGTATGATTTCCATTTTAGCACAATTAAATCAGGAGTGCTTTGTGCAGGTCAATTTAGCTAAACCAGTGAATCAAGACAAGAAAAAGAAAGTGGCTAAGAACATAAGACACAGGAGCAGAGGTAGACCATTGATATTCCCTTTGAGCTTGCTCCTCCATTTAATATGATCATGGCTGATCTCCTGTCTCAGCTCTAATTCTTTTTTAAAAATAAATTTAGAGTGCCCAGTTCACTTTTTCCAATTAAGGCGCAATTTAGCATGGCCAATCCACCAAACCTGCACATCTTTGGGTTGTGAGGGTGAAATCCACGCAAACACGGGGAGAATGTGCAAACTCCACACGGACTGTGACCCAGAGCCGGGATCGAACCTGGGACTTCGGCGCCGTAAGACAACAGTGCCAACCACTGCGCCACCATGCTAATTCTAATTCTTTGCCTATTCGCCATATCCCTCAATTCTGAGAAGCTAATATTGATACATGCTCCAAAAACCTAGCAGTGGCGTTTTTTTAGCAGCCTGTGGGAGATGAATTAGATTATTTTGTTGCTCTCCAAACAATCCCTTTGAGGCATCGAGTCAGAGAGAGCGAGGCCTTGAAACTGATTTATTTCAGGTATATTTGCCTTGGGGTTAGTGCAGAAATACACCAGTAATAAATACTCCATAGAGTCGTCACCCACACTACTGAATATACCCATTGATGCCTTAATTTGTTCACTCATTAAGATGCAATACTTCATTTTGTGTGTTCTAACCCTGCTTAAATTGTTTTCTTCATGTTGAAAGCTGCCTGTACTTCACACAATAGATTTGGATATTCCTGTAAGGCTGTATTTAAAAAAAATAAAAAAAAAATTGCTCCAATGGCAAGCTCTTTAATGCACATCATCCAACTTAAATTCCAAACACGGTGATTTTCCCGTGAGTGAGAATATTTGTGAGAAAAATACACACTCCAGAATTTTCTGGCAGTAGGCTTTAAGTGTGGAATAAACCAAGTCTACAGCAAGATGATAGTGAACAGGTGCATATTTCACCATTCTGATGCTGCAATAGAGGAAAAGCAAAATGGGGCTCAGGAGTGGAAGTATAGAAAGCTGGCATCATTTATGAAAGTAGCTTGGAGCATTAGGCCACTACATAAGGTTTCGATTGATTCGCGAAACAGACTTGCGGGGCTAAATTACAGCCTGTTCTTATGAAACTAATTATTGACATGATCACTGATCATTCTTCTCTCCCTCTTTTTTTTGTTTCTTTCTTACGTGCTCTCTGGCATTCTGTTACCTCCCCCTCTGCTTTAAATGTATAACAAATCTCGTCGTCCTGCTGCCAGTGGGAGCGATCTTCTGACCTCGTTACACTCGTGCTCAAATGTAACGAGGCCGGTTAATAGTGTGAGTGGCCAGAAACGGGAACCGTGCCAGGCGCCAAACAGTTTGCGATGTGACCGGCCTGCTCCCGTAGGCGAATTCGGAATCCCACGGCCTGCTCCCGTAGGCGAATTCGGAATCCCACCGTAGCATGGCGAGAAACCAGTTATCACCACTTAAGCCCCATTCCCATACAAATAATGAGAGCCGCCTGTCATCCAGTGGCCTCCTGTCATTCACTGGCCTCCCCAGCAAGTGCTCACTCTGGCGTTGAATAGTACTCCTTTTTAAAATTGTGAACCTGACGGAAGAGCTTCTGTGGAGAGCCGAGGAGGTGATTAGCAATCTTTACTCACAGGCAAAGAGCCCGGGGGCCCTGGGCTTGCTGCTCCTGTGCTCGGTGGGGGATGAGGGACTCTCGGCTGGTGGAGAGGGACCCTCCGCAGGGGTGGGTTGCCATGGGAGGGTGGGGGGGGGGGGCAACCGTTCGCTGGATTGCCATGCCAATCCCTGGAACATGTAGCTGTTCTAGGGGCAACCCGGACCACCCATAGCCCCCACCAGCTTCTAAGGTCTCTGGCCGTGCAATGAAGGCTATTGCTAATTGGGAATTGGCAATCACGGTTAAGTGACCACTTCACACAACCCAAGTGTATTCTCATGGGTGGGCGGGCCATGTAGCATGTGGGAGATATTGTCTGGCATCCCAATCAGACCATGAGACCTGGACAGTATACCTGAATACTGCAGGAGGCAACACCATACACACACAGCAGCCAAAATCCAAACACCCAGGGAATGGGACACAGCTCCAGACATGTTTTTTCATAATCTTTATTGTTACAAGTAGGCTTACATTAACACTGCAATGAAGGTACTGTGAGAAGCCCCTAGTCATCACATTAGGGTGCCTGTTCGGGTACATGGAGGGAGAATTCTGAATTTCCAAATTACCTAACAGCACGTCTTTTGGGACTTGTGGGAGGAAACCGGAGCACCCGGAGGAAACCCACGCAGAAACAGGGAGAATGTGCAGGCTCCACACAGACAATGACCCAAGCCGGGAATCGAACCTGGGATCCTGGCGCTGTGAAGCAACAGTGCTACCGTGCCGCCCCATGTCCATGGCCTGAGTGTGGGCGAGTGCCATGCGGAAGAGGCCAGCACCCGGTCCGGGTGATGGTGTGAGCGGGTGTACAGGGTCTGAGGCCTGGTGAGGGGAGCCCGCTGCAGCTGGGAGTACGTGGACAGGGCGTTCCAGGTAGGGGGGTGGGGGGCATCAGTGGGGAAATGGAGGGTGCCGGGGTGGGAGCCACCACTTCTCCCAATGCCACAGATATTGAACCCAAGACAGGGATGTTGGCCACAGAAGTTGCCCTAGTGGTGCTAGTGCTATGTGATGCGGCCAGTCACCGGAGAAGGCGGCGGCAGCAGCGTCTGCAGATGCTCGAGGCAGCGACCCATTTGCCGGACCCTGCCCCCACACCCTGAGGACCCGACCGCCCATCAGGCCAGGGAGGGACCCGGAGGGGAAGTCCTGTGACGGCATAGGGTGTACAGGCACCGCTGGTCATTCAAGCAAATGACGGACAGCATATGCCGCAGGAGGCTCCGCCTCAACAAGGAGACGGTGCAACACCAGTGCCATCCTCGCGGACTTGGCACCACGTGGAGGAGGAGGATACCCGCTCCCGGTAGCCATCAAGGTCACTGCAGCCCTGAACGTTTATGCTGTGGGATCATTCCAGGGCTCAAGTGGAGACTTGTGCTGCATCTCGCAGGCCACAGCCCACAGCTGCATCCGGCAGGTCATGAATGCCTGGTATGCCCGGGCGGAAGACTACATAATTTTTGACATGGACCAGGCCCAACAGAATGCACGGGCAACAGGTTTCTCCACCATCGCTGGGATGGCCCAGGGAGTCATAGATGTCATCCACATTGCTCTGTGCTCACTGGGCCACCTCGGGGTGCCCTATGCTAACCGAAAGGGGTGCCACTCCCTCAGCATGCAGCTCATGTGCGACCACCTGCTGCAGATAATGCACGTGTGCCCGCTTCCCGGGGAGTGTACACGACAGCTACATCCTGGGGCAGTCAGTCATCCCTGCTCTCTTCAAGGATCACCCCAGGATGGGCAGCTGGCTCTTGGAGGATAAGAGATATCGGCTGAGGACCTGGCTAATGACACCAGTATGGAGGCCGGAGACTTAAACGGTGACCTGCTACAACGAAGACCATGCAGCCACCCGGACTCATTGAACGGTGATCGGACTCCTCAATCCGGTTCCGATGCCTTAACCGCTCCGGAGATGCACTCCAGTACACCGCCCGGAGGGTCGCTCACTTTGTTGTCGTCTGCAGTGTCCTCCACAATCTCTCGCAGCAGAGGGGCGACGTGCTGGAGGTTGGTGATGAGGAACATGTGGCCACCTCGGAGGTGGAGGGGGACGAGGATGAGGAGGCGCTGGATTAGCAGGGGCTGGAGGACGAGGCCAGGGAGGAACCTGAGGCCCAGCCAGAGGCTGCAGGACAGGTGGTGAGGGCCCGGCGAGCCCTCAGACCAGGGAAGCCCTCGTACTGGTCCGATTCACCTAGGATGTGGCCTGGTCCATCGTTGCATTCTTATCCACCTGCCACGCCCATTTCCCACCCTCCATTTCACATCACTCCAGAGTGCTGGGACTGTGTTGGCACTGTCCGCGGGTCACCGTGGAGGGCACGGGAGTGATGACAACCCGCAGAGAGCTGGGTGCGGGTGCTCCTCAATCTATACCATAATCTGACCCCTGCCTATCTGCTGAGTGCTCACTCGCATCGCCGAAACCTGGGGCCAGTCTCATTGGCGCCATTGTTGTCAGCTCACTTTATTAGCAGGGGGCAGGCGAATCAGCTGGCGAGCCGGCAGGCCCTGAGGCCTCGTTTAGTTGACCAATTAACGTTGAATATTGTTGCCGGCCTCGCCGGGAAACCTGTGGCAATTCCCGCTCACTATAGCACTTGGAAATGTTTCCAGAGAATCGGGCCCAGTGTTTTACAGGATCACTGCTGCAGCAAGCTTTCCTGTCCTGTCTGAATTTGCATGGAACACCATGTTTATGAAAAAGTCCATAATTAAACTGCATGTATCTATCTTAAATTCCAAGCACCGTGATTTCCCCTCGATGCCAACTTTGAATCCATGATAGCGTTATGGTCCCAGTTGATGATACAACTGGACGAGAAGTTCCCAAATGGAACCCTGGCTCAAAAGACTAACTTTTACTTTTTTTAGTAAAGTGTGAAGGAGCAGAGTCATAGGACCACTAATTAGTGTTAACAACAAGAAAAAACATTTATTAAACACAAATTGGATTATGATACAATACTCCTTTACTCTCTCTCCGCTTAACAACTACACACGGATTTTAAGATTAACAAGGATTACAAAGTACATCTTAAGCTACAACGGGATCGTTAACGCACAAAGTCCCTTTGAAGCATGCAAGTTGACTGGTCAAACACACTCTCTACTCTGAACCCCAAGTAAATGTCTGTGGATGTCTCCTCAGAGTCCCTCCAGATAATTGTCAAGTCAGATTTTCTAAACTCCATTCCTAAAAATATGCCATAAAATTTACTCTCAATAATGCTTTCCCATAGCGGTTTGCACTCCATGTTTTACTCTTTTAAATTACTCTCTTAAACAAAGCTTCCACTTCACTTTTAACAGCAAATTCAGTTCCAGGATTTTACAGCAACTCCTTTTAGGATTTCTTTGCCTTGATTGCTGTGCAAACTGTTCACAATTGCCTTAACTCTCAATTCCAAAACTCTTAATAAAGTGGCATCAGACATTCGAGTTACCTCTGAAATCTATTGTCCTGATTTAAATTGGGTTGCCGCAATTTTCTCTTTAACCCTTTATTACTCTTCCTTGAATTCTTCTGAGCAATACCTTGGTCTCTGTTTTCTAAACTTCATTTGTTTAAAAAAATAATTTCTGTCCCAATTCCCTGGTTGTCTGGTCAGTAACTGGTGATGCATCTTTGCAGCTCCCATCCTGTCCAGTCTTTCTTCTGGTCTGAGAGATGTTCACTCCCCAATGTTCTGTCTTCAGCTGCAATATATCCAACTAAAACTTTGGGCCTTCAGTTGCTAAGCATTGCCCCCTTACCTCTGTTGAACAATTTATTCTTCACACCATAGCCCTCTCTAACCGCTTTGACCTCTTTGGGGATGTTTTAAAAACATTCCTAATGTGTTTCTATTATCCTCCTGGGAGTCTCCTGACACAACCGAATTCTGAGTCGAGAAATTGCATTCGGAGTCTGGTGTCAGGCATTTGAATGGCGTGTCCTGTGTTATGGGCCAGGATTTAGAGAACCCCAAAGTGTATCATGGAGTTCACCTGACACACATGTTTTACTAGATTGTGGTATGGGGAGCACACGGCCCACTCTACAGGATTGGTACAGCAGAAATGTAAAAGTATTTTATTTAAGCAAAACAATGTTTATTCTATGAACTCTGAAAACATACAGTGAACATCTTAGCAATCATTAATTCAAATACAACCCGCAAAGAATATAACACTGGGGCAGCACGGTGGCCTAGTGGTTAGCACAACCGCCTCACGGCGCTGAGGTCCCAGGTTCGATCCCGGCTCTGGGTCACTGTCTGTGTGGAGTTTGCACATTCTCCCCGTGTCTGCGTGGGTTTCGCCCCCACAACCCAAAAATGTGCAGAGTAGGTGGATTGGCCACGCTAAATTGCCCCTTAATTGGAAAAAATAATTGGGTAATCTAAATTTTAAAAAAAAAGAATATAACACTAAGTAATTCTTAAGCTGTCCTTTAACATCCAGAAGACTTTAAAAAAAAACCTTTCAGCAGAAGCACATCAGGTTAAAGTCACTACTAAGAGCAGTTATTAGTTTTAAATCACCAAAGGATCGATTTACGTTCTTTAGATTACAGAGAGAGACTGTAATACACTTTTTGGCTGTGACTGCAGCTATCCAGCTCTGAAAACGAAACTAAAACACACCCTGCAGCAAACAGCCTAAAACAAAAGTAAAAGGCTGACACAGCCCAGCTCCACCAACTCTCTGACATCACTGCAGTATTAAACACCCATTTCTTAAAGGTGCTCTCACATGACACTTGCCCAACGGAGATGGTTTTGAGTAATTAGCACTAGGTTTATTGGCTTAGGAGAGATGCTGCTGTTGGACCAACTTCCTTGTCACTGGATTTGGAGGAATTGTGATGGTACTTCTCCAGTGCTTCATGCCGTAGGTTGCCTAATCCTCCAAAGCATACAGGAGCTGGGAATCATTGCTGCTCAATAAGCAATGACCTTTAGTCTCAGGTTTGAGATATTGGTCGTCAAATACTGAAAATTGAGCTTATGCGTTGGAAGCGATGATGAATTTCATTGTGCAGATGTTGTGCTGTGGAAGCTGGTTGGAGGAGGACGTTAGTTTTCTGGGTGTTTTGTGAAAGGCCAATTTTCTCATATGCTTCAGACAAGGAATTGACAATGACCTGAAGCTATGTTTCTGAGTGAGTGCACACAAAAGCATTATCTCCATACTGAAGCTCGGTGACTAATTGAATTTGGTTTTGGCTTGAAGTGTAGGTTGAACAATTTTCCATCTGTTCTCTAAATTATCTGCGCATTTGTGGGTAATTTGCTGGAAATAAGATGCAGTATTTCAGCAATGAAGCTGGAGAAGAGGGTTGGTGAGATGACACCATCTTGTTTGACCCCATTCTTCACTGAGAATGGGGTCTGTGGTGTTTTCATTGGTGAGGGTCACAGCTTGCATGTCATTGTGGAATCGGTTTCCATGCAACATTTTACAACTCCGATGGTCATGGCTCTCCAACTTTTACTTCCCTTGTTAGCAGACATAGAATCCCGACAGTATAGAAGATGGCCATTTGGCCCATCGAGTCTGCACTAACCCTCCAAAAGAGCACTGTACCTAGGCACACTCCCCCGCCCGACCCCGGAGCCCTGCGCATTGATCGTGGCCAATCGCCCTAACCTGCACATCTTTGGACTGCAGAAGGAAACCGGAGCAAACCCACACAGTCACAGAGAGAAAGTGCAATCTTCACACTGACAGTCACCCAAGGTTGGAATTGAACCCGGGTCCTTGGTACTGAGGCAGTGCTAACCACTGTGCCACCGTGCTGTCATATTCTAGACCAATGTTTCGGATCTTTTTTTAAAAAATAATCTTTATTCAAGTTTTTCAACAACAAATTTTCTCCCCACAGTTAAAGTAGACAAGGTGTGGTTCTACACCGAAACAAGAAAAGACCCCCCCCCCCCCCCCCCCCAAAACAGAATAATAAATAATAACAAACAACAATACAAGAAAGAAGGAAATAATAAGCCCACCGTCGCAAAAACAAACCCCCATAGCCAGCCCCGAACCCCCCCCCCCCCCCCAGGTTGCTGCTGAGACTGACCACCCTCTACCCCTTCGCCAGGAAATCAAGAAAGGGCTGGCACCGCCAAAAGAACCCCTGTACCGACCCCCTCAGGGCAAACTTAACCTTCTCCAGCTTGATAAACCCAGCCATGTCGCTGATCCAGGCCTCCAAACTCGGGGGCCGCGTGTCCCTCCACTGTAACAGAATCCTGCAGCGGGCTACTAGAGACGCAAAGGCCAGAATGCCGGCCTCTCTCGCCTCCTGCACTCCCGGCTCCGAAGGTACCCCAAAAATCGTGAGCCCCCAGCCCGGCCTGACCTACTAGACCCGACCACTTCAGACAAAGTCCCCACCATCCCCTTCCAAAACCCCTCCAAGGCCGGACATGCCCAAAACATATGGGTGTGGTTTGCTGGGCCTCCCGAACACCTCCCGCACCTGTCTTCCCCTCCAAAGAACCGGCTCATCCTGGCCCCTGTCAGGTGCGCCCTATGCAGCACCTTCAGCTGAATTAAGCTGAGCCGTGCGCAAGAAGAGGACGAGTTCACCCTCCTCCAGGGCGTCCGACCACGTTCCATCCTCAATCTCTTCCCCTAGCTCTTCCTCCCACTTCGCTTTGAGCTCCTCTACTGAGGCCTCCTCCTCTTCCTCCTCCTCCTCCTGCATCAACTGATAAATTGCCAAGATCTTCCCCTCACCGACCACGTCCCCAAGCGCACCCTATCCTGCACCCCCTTTGGCGGCAGCCACGGAAACCCCGCCACCTGCCGCTTAACAAATGCCCTGATCTGCATATACCTGAAAGCGTTCCCGGGGGGAGGTTCCACTTCTCCTCCAGAGTCGCGAATTTCCCATCAAGGAAGAGGTCCCCAATCTGTCTGATGCCTGCCCTGTGCCAACTCCCAAATCCACCATCCATTCTCCCCGGTGCAAAACGGTGATTGCCCCATATCGGGGCCCAGGCTGAGGCCTTCACTTCCCCCCTATGCCGCCTCCACTGCCCCCAGATTTTGAGGGATGCCACCACTACCGGACTCGTGTAGTACTTTGCCGGGGGGAGTGGAAGTGGGGCCGTCACTAAAGCCTCCAGACTCGTACCCACACAGGACGCCACCTCCAATCTCTTCCATGCGTCACCCTCCCCCTCCGTCACCCACCTGCGAATCATTGCCACATTCGCCGCCCAGTAATACCCACACAGGTTGGGCAACGCCAAACCTCCTACCTCCCTTCTTTGCTCCAAGAATACCCTCCTTACTCCCGGGGCCTTCCGCGCCCACACGAACCCGAGAATAGACTTATTCACCCTTTTGAAAAAAGCCTTTGGGATCAATCTGGAAAAGAAACAAGAACCTTGGGAGCACCGTAATCTTAATCGACTGGACCCTGCCCGCCAACGAGAGCGGCAGCGCGTCCCACCTCCTGAACTCTTCCTCCATCTGCTCCACCAGCCTCAAAGTTAAGCCTGTGCATGCCCCCCCACGTCCCAGCTATCTGGACCCCAAGATATCTAAAGCTCCTCTCAGCCCTCTTCAACGGGAGCTCACCTATCTCCCTCTCCTGATCCCCCAGGTGCAGGACAAACCGCTCACTTTTCCCCACATTGAGCTTGTAACACGAACACGAAAAGTCCCCAAACTCCTCAAGTATCTTCAACACCTCTGGCATCCCCTCAGCTGGATCCGTGATGTACAACAGTAGATCATCTGCGTACAACGACAGCCGGTGTTCCTTCCCCCTCCAACTCTTCGAATCCCTCAGCGCCATGGCTAGGGGCTCAATCGCTAACGCGAAGAGCAGGGGAGACAAGGGGCACCCCTGCCTCGTCCCCCTGGAAAGCCGAAAGTCCTCCGACCTCCTCCCGTTCGTCACCACACTCGCCACCGGGGAGCTGTACAGCAACTTCACCCAGCTGATGAACCCCTCACCAAACCCAAACCTCCTCAACACTTCCCACAGATAACTCCACTCCACCCTATCAAAAGCTTTCTCCGCATCCATGACGCTACTATTTCTGCCTCCCCAGCCACCGGCGCCATCATCATAACATTAAGGAGCCGCCGTACGTTGGCATTCAGTTGCCTCCCCTTTACAAATCCCGTTTGGTTCTCTTGGATAACCGTCGGGACTACATCTTCCACCCTTCTGGACAGTACCTTTGCCAACAACTTTACATCTACATTAAGGAGCGAAATCGGCCTGTAAGACCCACACTGAAGGGGGTCTTTGTACCGCTTCAGGATCAAAGAAATAATTGCACTGGACATTGTCGGGGGCAGAGACCCCCCTCCCTTGCCTCATTCAGGGTTCTCACAAGCAGCAAGCCCAGCAGATCCGAAGACTTCTTGTAAAATTCCACCGGGAACCCGTCAGGTCCCGGCGCTTTCCCTGTCTGCATACTTCCCAGCGCCTCCATCAGTTCCTCCAGCTCGATTGGGGCCCCCAGACCCTCCACCCGCTCATCCCCTACTCTTGGGAACTCCAGCCTCTCCAGAAAGTGGTTCATCCCTCCTGCCTCCCGAGGGGGCACCGCTCGGTACAGCCCCTCATAAAAGGGTCTGAACACCCCATTGCTGTCCTTGCCACCCCGCACCAAGTTCCCTCCTGCATCCGTGACTCCCCCCTATCTCTCGCTGCCTCCCGTTTCCGGAGCTGGTGGGCCAGCATCCGACTTGCCTTCTCCCCATACTCATACACCGCCCCCTCCTTCACTGCGTCCCCGCCTTCTGGGTGGTCAGTATATCAAACTCCGCTTGGAGATTGCGCCACTTCCTCAAAAGCCCCTCCTCCGGGGCATCCGCATATCTCCTATCCACCCGTACCATTTCCTCCACCAGCCTCTCCCTCTCCGCCCTCTCCCTGTGCGCCCGAATGGATATCAGCTCCCCTCTGACTACTCCCTTCAGCGCTTCCCAAACCACCCCAACTAGCACCTCCCCGTTGTCGTTGGCTTCCAGATACTCCTCTATGCCCCTATGGACCCGCCCACACACTTCCTCCTCTGCCAAAAGCCCCACATCTAACCTCCATAGCGGGCGCTGGTCCTTCCCCTCCTCCAGATCCACCAAATGTGGAGCATGGTCAGATATGGTTATTGCCGAATACTCCGCCTCCACCACTCTCAGGATGAGCGCCCTACTGGAACAAAAAAGTCAATCCGGGAGTAAGCCTTGTGAACATGGGAGAAAAAGGAGAACTCCCTACTCCCCGGCTTCAAGAACCTTCAAGGGTCCACCCCTCCCATCTAATCCATGAACCCCCTCAGCACCGAGACGCCGCCGGCCTCTTGCCCATCCTAGACTTCGAGCAATCCAGAGCCGGATCCAGCACCGTATTAAAGTCAACACCCAGGATCAAAACCCCCGTCTCCAGGTCCGGGATCAGGCCCAGCATACGCCGATGAAGCCCGCATCGTCCCAGTTGGGGGCGTACACATTGACCAGGACCACACGCTCGCCCTGAAGTCTACCACTCACCATTACATATCTACCTGCACTGTCCGCCACCACATTGGACGCAACGAACGACAAGCTCTTAACGACCAAGATTGCCACCCCTCGGTTCTTCACATCGAGCCCCGAGTGAAACACCCAGCCTTTTCTGAGCCTCACCTGATCCGTAACCTTGAGGTGCGTCTCCTGGAGCATAGCCACATCCGCTCCCAGCCCCCTCAAGTATGCCAAGACCCGGGACCACTTCACCGGACCATTCAGACCCCTCGCGTTCCATGTGACCAGCCGAATGTGGGGGGTCCTTCCCCTCCCTCCGCGCCGATCAGCCATAGCTCTCCCTCAACCCACCATGTGCCCAGGGAACCCCCCAAGCCCGTTCCTCACGGTGGCAGACCCCCCTCCCAACCCCCCCCCCTTCACCAGCTGTTTCCTTACAGCCCCTACAGCAGCAACCCGATACCCTTCCCCTTCTCTCTCTCTCCCCCCCCCCCCTCCCAAAGCTAGGGCCCCCCCTAGCTGCGTTACCCCTAACATTGTACTTCCGTAAGTCAGCCGACTCCTGCTGACCCCGGCTACTCCCGCCGACCCCCCCCCCCCAAATACAACACAACCACCAATCCCCCCTCCCAGTGCCGGCCCCGCCCCCAACTCCTCCGGCGCAGGAAGAAAGCCTGCGCTTCCATCCCGAACCCCGCCCCCCCAACCCAACACGCGGGGAAAAAGACGGGCACATGACCCAGAGGGACCTCAAACTGCTCCCCAACCCCCACCAGTGGAAACAAAAACAAAAAGCGCTACGGTAAATAAATAACAGCCCCAAAAGACGAAAACTCAGAGCAACAAAAAGGCAACATCAAACACAGCCAATATAAGCAAAAGGATACGAAGGAGGACAGAGCCTCCAAACAATGTACATCTTTCCCCAGTCTTCAGTTCGAGTCCAATTTTTCTGCCTGGACAGGGATAGGTATATACCGCAAGGCAAGAATTATAGCTGGGGGAAAGGCAATTATGATGCTATTCGGCAAGATTTAGGATGTATAGGATGGGGAAGGAAACTGCAGGGGATGGGTACAATCGAAATGTGGAGCTTTTTCAAGGAACAGCTACTGCGTGTCCTTGATAAGTATGTACCTGTCAGGCAGGGAGGAAGTTGTCGAGCAAGGGAACCGTGGTTTACTAAGGAAGTTGAAGCACTTGTCAAGAGGAAGAAGAAGGCTTATGTTAGGATGAGACATGAAGGCTCAGTTAGGGCACTTGAGAGTTACAAGTTAGCCAGGAAGGACCTAAAGGGAGAGTTAAGAAGAGCGAGGAGAGGACACGAAAAGTCGTTGGCGGATAGGATCAAGGAAAACCCTAAGGCTTTCAATAGGTATATCAGGAACAAAAGAATGACTAGAGTAAGATTAGGGCCAATCAAGGATAGTAGTGGAAAGTTGTGTGTGGAATCAGAGGAGATAGGGGAAGCGTTAAATGGATATTTTTCGTCAGTGTTTACACTGGAGAAAGACAATGTTGTCGAGGAGAACACTCAGGTTCAGTCGACCAGGCTAGATGGAATTGAGGTTCAAAAGGAGGAGGTGTTAGCAATTTTGGAAAATGTCAAAATAGATAAGTCCCCTGGGCCAGATGGGATTTATCCTAGGATTCTCTGGGAAGCCAGGGAGGAGATTGCAGAGCCTTTGTCCTTGATCTTCATGTCGTCTTTGTCGACAGGAATAGTGCCGGAAGACTGGAGGATAGCAAATGTTGTCCCCTTGTTCAAGAAGGGGAGTAGAGCCAACCCTGGTAATTATAGACCTGTGAGCCTTACTTCGGTTGTGGGTAAAATGTTGGAAAAGGTTATAAGAGATAGGGTTTATAATCATCTTGAAAAGACCAAGTTGATTAGCGATAGTCAACACGGTTTTGTGAAGGGTAGGTCATGCCTCACAAACCTTATTGAGTTTTTTGAGAAGGTGACCAAACAGGTGGATCAGGGTAAAGCTGTTGATGTGTATATGGATTTCAGTAAGGCGTTTGATAAGGTTCCCCACGGTAGGCTATTGCAGAAAATAAGGAAGTATGGAATTGAAGGTGATTTAGCGGTTTGGATCAGTAATTGGCTAGCTGAAAGAAGACAGAGGGTGGTGGTTGATGGCAAATGTTCATCCTGGAGTTCAGTTACTAGTGGTGTACCGCAAGGATCTGTTTTGGGGCCACTGCTGTTTGTCATTTTTATAAATGACCTGGAAGAGGGTGTAGAAGGATGGGTTAGTAAATTTGCAGATGACACGAAGGTCGGTGGAGTTGTGGATAGTGCTGAAGGATGTTATAGGATACAGAGGGACATAGATAAGCTGCAGAGCTGGGCTGAGAGGTGGCAGATGGAGTTTAATGTGGAAAAGTGTGAGGTGGTTCACTTTGGAAGGAGTAACAGGAATGCAGAGTACTGGGCTAATGGCAAGATTCTTGGTAGTGTAGATGAACAGAGAGATCTCGGCATCCAGGTACATAAATCCCTGAAAGTTGCCACCCAGGTTAATAGGGCTGTTAAGAAGGTATATGGTGTGCTAGCCTTTATAAGCAGGGGGATTGAGTTTCGGAACCACAAGGTCATGCTGCAGCTGTACATAACTCTGGTGCGGCCGCACCTGGAGTACTGCGTGCAGTTCTGGTCACCACATTATAGGAAGGATGTGGAAGCTTTGGAAAGGGTTCAGAGGAGATTTACTAGGATGTTGCCTGGTATGGAGGGAAGGTCTTACGAGGAAAGGCTCAGGGAATTAAGGTTGTTTTCGTTAGAGAGGAGAAGGCTGAGAGGTGACTTAATAGAGACATATAAGATAGTCAGAGGGTTAGATAGGGTGGACAGTGAGAGTCTTTTTCCTCGGATGGTGATGACCAACACGAGGGGGCATAGCTTTAAATTGAGGGGTGATAGATATAGGACAGATATCAGAGGCAGTTTCTTTACTCAGAGAGGAGTAGGGGTGTGGAACGCCCTGCCTGCAACAGTAGTGGACTCGCCAACTTTAAGGGCATTTAAGTGGTCACTGGATAGACATATGGATGAAAATGGAATAGTGTAGGTCAGATAGGCTTCAGATGGTTTCACAGGTCGGCGCAACATCGAGGGCCGAAGGGCCCTTACTGCGCTGTAGTGTTCTATGTTCTATGTTCTAAAAGCCCAGGCCTCCTCCGGAGAGTCAAAGTAGAGCTGGCGGTCCTTGTAAGTGACCCAGAGGCGATCTGGTTGTAACAGGCCAAACTTCACCCCCTTCCTATGAAGCACTCCTTTCGCTCGATTGAAGCCAGCCCTTCTCTTCGCCACGTCCCCCCGCTCCAGTCCTGATAAATCCTAATGTCTGCATTCTCCCACCTTTCCTTCTTCGCCCATCTCAGCACGCACTCACGGTCGACCAAGCGGTGAAAGCGGACCAGCACCGCCCTGGGCGGCTCGCTTGGCCTGCGCTTCCGCAGCAGCACTTGCTGGGCACCCTCCAGCTCCAGGGGTCCCCGGAACGACCCCGCACCCATCAACGAGTTCAGCATCAGGACCACGTAGGCCCCCAAATCCGAACCTTCCAGCCCCTGCTGGAGGCCCAAAATCCACAGGTTCTTCCGGCGGGAGCGGTTCTCCATCTCCTCCATCCTTGCCAACCAGTTCTTGTGAAGCGCCTCGTGCGACTCCACCTTCACTGCCAGGCCCAGGAGCTCGTCCTCGTTCTCCGAAGCCTTTTGCTGCAACTTTCGAATCTCCGCGGCCTGGGCCGTCTGAGTCGCCATGAGCTTGTCCAGCGAGGCCTTAAACGGCTCCAGGATCTCAGCTTTTAGCTCCCTGAAGGAGCGCTGAAGCAGCTCCTGCTGCTCCCGCGCCCACTGCTGCCACGCTGCCGGTTCCCTGGCCGCCGCCATCTTGTTTTTTCTGCCTCGCACCTTCTGCTGCAAAGTCGACTTTTTGACCGCTCCACTTCTAGTCCAGCCCATCCACCGGCCGCTGAGCACAGTGGCTGCGTTCCCACCCGGGGAAAAGCCGAATCAGCGCCGTTACGGGCCCTTAAAAGAGCCCGAAAGTCCAAAAATAGCGGGAGCTACCGAACGTGCGGCTTAGCTCCGCATCGCCGCAGCCGGAAGTCCCCTGTTTTGGATCTTTAATACTAACATTAACACTGCCTTTGCCTCTGTTCCATGACATCTCTGTCATTTAATCTCCCCACATCTTTAAATTTCACCTTGTTGGCAATTTAACCTGGTGTCCTTTATTCATTGTTCCATAAGTTACCCCTTCAATGTGGCGGTTTTGGTTTTGCAAAATTTTCTGACTTTATCCTTGTTAGCTGTAATAGTTGAAATTATTTGCTTTGTTAAGATGGATTTGACGTTTGATTCTATTAAGTTCTCTGTCAATGTCAGAATGAGTTGCTTGCTACTGGATTACTGCAAATGACTCTCAGCTGGCGTAAGGTCACACAAGCTACCACTTCACTCTCCAGATTGACATCCTTTCCTGCACAGTTTCCTACCCTAGATGGTTGTTTCCGAGTGGCAAGTAGCCAAGTACTGGGGTGAAATAGACTAAACATTATCATGTACTGGTCATAAACCTGTGAGCATTTGCAAAATGTTGCTTCCTCAAAAATTGAACAATTTTTTAAAAAAAAGTATTATTCCAAATTTTCAACATTATTACAATTTACAGAAAACACAAAAACCTATCCAACACATTAAACCAGCCCCTCCACATTCATCAGTCAACGGTAACCAACTCTCCAAAATGCAAAATGAACACACCCCAACTATTGTAGAACCCACCACTTCCCCCCCCCCCCCCCCGAACAAATTCCACTTTCCCCAGGGCCAAAAACTTCTGCAGGTCCTCCCCCGCCATATCGGGCCACAGGGTGGAGAAGCTGACCTCTACCCCAACAAGACCAATCTACAAGGAAAAACTAAGACATCTGCCCCCGCACCCGCCTGCAGCTCCGGCCGGTCCAACGCCCCAAATACGGCTTCTAGGGACCGGACTCCACATCCACATGCAGAACCCCAAAATGGTGCTGAAAACAATCTTCCAAAACCTTTATAGCTTCAAGCATGCCCAAAACATAAGTGCATGGTTCGCAGAGCCCCTCCCTCATCATTCACAGACTTCCTTGCCCCCCCTCGAAAAGCCGGCTCATCCTAGACTTTGTACGGTGCAATACCACCACCACCCCCAGCTGACGGCACTTCATCCAGCAACGAGGAGGCAGACGCCATCGGAAAGACCCTCAACTGCATATACCTAAAATTTTTGCCCCGCGCCAACCCAAACTTCTCCCTCAGCTCCTCTAGGCTCACAAACTGCCCTTCCAGAAACAGGACCTTAATCTCCTTAACCCTTCTCTTCCCAGTCCCGGAACCTCATGTCAATCTCCCCGGCTCAAACCTATGAACCCGTGGCATCTCCCAACCTAAAATGCTGCCAAAATTGAACAAAATTAACAAACCTTAAATCTCTTCCACAGACCTATTTCTGGAAGGTAAACATGTTTAATGTATCCTTTGCAAATCCTGTAGTGCTATGATCCAAATCCTTCAACAGTTCCTTGTTGGATATTGAGGGACATAAATAACAGATGTGAATATTTCTGATTAGCTTGAGCAGAATTTTGAATCCAAGCCAATGTTTTTGTAAACATGTCCTGCCCTTCACAAATTCTTGTTGGCCCTCAAATTAGTTGCCATGCTCATAAAATCATAGAATGCTGCAACGCAGAAGGGGACCATAAACATAAATGATAATTCTGCTATTTATAAAGGATCACTGCCATGCAGTTTTAATAATAATATTTATTAGTGTCACAAATATGCTTACATTAACACTGATTAGCACTTGTTGGTACTATTGACAGAGTAGCAGCCTGTCCAGAACCAATCTGAAGTTGATTTGGAGCAAATGCATGCGCAAATCTCTGTTCCTGTTGAGCATTTCTAGGTAGGTCACAGCACAGGGACAGTCAAACTCCCTCCCTCCTCTGTCTGTGCCCTATGCCCAAGCAAAATTGGATTGAGAGGTAGGTCTGTACTCGATTAATACTCCCAGAGTAAAACGCCAAAATGTAGCCCAATAAAAATAATTTTAGTATGGTGTATCCTCTTTCAGAAGATGTAACAGGATTATCTTCAATTTGGGAAGGTACTGTGTGGAATAGGTTGACATGTTAGTCTGGATGGGTAACCATTAATGTGTCATCCATTTTTCTTTGTTATATGTGTGTTTATTTTAATCCTCAATTTTCTTTCATCGCTGCCACCAGCAACAAAAGATCTGTAATTACTGCTATGCCTATATCGTAAATCCCATGTCCAAACACAGTCCGGATTGAAAGAACAAAATCTACCATTCTTTTGCAAGGCCTTGACGTATTTTTGAGTACGTGTAAGAGGTTCTCTGACCAGCCTTTCAACATGAGGTCCTGTTTCTTTGACTGTGATTACAAGTTTAATAAAATATGAATAAATAATCTCCAAGTTGCAGTCCCTCTAGGCTATTAGACTTTTCACTCTTCATATCAGGGAAGTCAAAATTTAATTGCTTTTTTTTGCGCAGAAAACAGAGAAGACGGAATTCCTGAGTTTCTTTTACAAACACTGCATGCATGTGCTGACTGCCCCCTTGCTGGCGAATACCACTGAGGAGAAGCCCAGCAAAGGTGAGCCATCTCCGTATAATGGTCAGTATCAATCATCATCTTACCTTCAGCGCGTGGCATGCAAATACACTTGTGTCGAAATGTTGAGTGGTAGGATGGCACAGTGGTTAGCACTGCTGCCTACAGCGCTGAGGACCTGGGTTCAATCCCGGCCCTGGGTCTCTATCCGTGTGGAGTTTGCACATTCTCCATGTGTCTGTGGGTATCACCCCCACAACCCAAAGATGTGCTTGATAGGTGGATTGACCAAGCGAAATTGCCTCTTAACTGGCAGAAAATTATTGGGTACTCAAAATTTATTTAAGGAAAAGAAATGTTGAGTGAGGAAGAAGGGACTTTTCTCAGCCACTCAAGTCCCAGTATTATCTGTCTCGGAAATCCAACAGCACTAGCTGTGATGAGCATTTCTGTCAGTTTCTGTCTGGGTGGGAATGCCTTTGCTTGAGGAAAGGAATGAGAATGTTGCAAATATGTTGCTTCTCAGTGGGTCAGAAACCTGTCTTTTTTAACTCTGATCAGCAAAATGATTTTTTCAAAGTTTCTGGGGTTGGGGAGATAGAATTCTTCAGTTTATTTTCTGTTGATGCCTTTCCCACATTCCCAACAGCGCCATTCATAATGTAAGCTGTCCCCTGAACGCCATGGACTGTGCTACATGAGCCACATTGCCAAAGTTATATCGGTTAAATCAAATGAAAGAGATTGGCTTTTAATGGAAGAAAGTCAGTGGAACTAAATGGTTGGAGGTGGACAACACACTTGAAGTAAATCCTCCAGAGTAAGGATAGGGGTTTATTTTATTGATCAACTTTTGAGTGTTTTTATTACTTATGATGCAGTTTAAATGTTAAGTGAAGCTTGGTTCAGAGAATGAGAAAGGAAAGTTAGTTTTATATGAGGTATGTTTAGGGGGCTTGAAGTTGCACAAAATGTTAGTGCATTTCAGTCACGTGTGTGCAACTTAAAAATGCGGTTGTCTATGGAATTACATTTCAGTTTTCAAATTTGTCTGCACAATTGTTTGGTTTGCTGAGGCAAACCCCTTGAGACATAGGTAAATAAATAGTTCATAAAGGGCTCTCACTAAGGTTCAGGAGATGAATAACTAATGATTATATCTGGTAATTCAAATCAAGTTTTTATTTTTATTTTGATTGTTTCTACCTGAAGTAAATTACAATTCTTTGACATTCATTTGGACAAGTTTTGTACTCAGCAAATTTTTGAGAAGACTTTTTTGCCCTGGTCAACATTAGGTGACTCGGTCACATTTGCCCTACTTAACATTAAGGGTGCCCATGTTAGATATAGATGCAGACCAAGGTTATTTTGATTAGACTAATATGCTCCATTGATGCAAATACATGGAAGTGGCAAATACTGTACTAGTGTGCTGGTTTTATGTTTGTGTGTAGGTAAAGTTATGTTTTTTGATTCCGAGTCCTGTAAGAACTCTTATTAAATACTTTTATTGGTCTAGAGTGCACAGTTTGACTTTTGTAATCTGG
Organism: Scyliorhinus canicula; assembly: GCF_902713615.1. Lineage (NCBI taxonomy): Eukaryota > Metazoa > Chordata > Chondrichthyes > Carcharhiniformes > Scyliorhinidae > Scyliorhinus > Scyliorhinus canicula. The sequence continues at coordinate 7,812,194 of NC_052147.1, forward strand.
TTTTAAGATAATCAGCCCCCCTCCTTCCTCCTCCATGTCCTCAGTCACAATTGGACACATGGATGCTAATTATCTCATCAGATTTCACGTCTGCTAAATGTTTAAATAGTATATTGGGTGACGGGTTGTTTTGTTACAAAGGGGTCAAAGTGGAATTTGAGGAAAATGATCTGATTGTTTAATATTTGAATGTATGTTTAGAAATTACTGTAATTCTAGTTGAGTAGAGCTACTGTTGTCAGAACTTGTAGAAAACTCATTCAATGTTTTGAGAACCACAATAGGAAGCAGTGCTGCTCGCTCTTTTATTTCAGAAATTTTTGTTGCTTTTCACTTCTTTGTATGGTTTTCTTCCAACTACTCATTTTCAGCACCACCTCCCACTCTAATAAGAAACCTGTATTCATGCAGATTGTCATTTTTGACAATCACAAATATTTAAATTTTTACTTGGCTGTGCTTCCCGTCGTGGGGCAGAGGTGAACAAATTCCTCTGGAGACACCTGCACAGTCCTGTACCAAAGAAGACAGATTAACAGTCTTAAAAAACTGTAGGTATGTAAAGGTCTGCCATTGGCTGCTTTGCTCGTCAGAAACAAGAAATCTCACCGTTACTCCACATTTCCAGAACAGTTAATAGTGTCGCAATAATGAGGGCATTAAAATTCAGTGGAATCTTGTGCATTTGAACAAGTGGTAGATAATATACTAAATAGCTACTTTTTTTATAATCGTGGGGAGCACTATAGTATCCAACATCAAGCACATATATTATCAAACTTTGATAATGAAGTAGATGTCCTGGATGAGCTTCATGGGGTAAAAACCCCATTAATGCCCTAGCCAGTTATCAGATGCACTGTAAACTCTGCAGCCAGATTTTTATGTCCCAAAACACAGTTGTCCAGAATTCCTTTGAGCAGACTCTTGGCATCACTCTAGTACTGTACTTTGGGAGCAAAAACATGAACAATAACAGTTAGCACTGCTGCCTCACAGCTCCAGGGACCTGGATTCAATTCCAGCTTCGGGTGACTGACTGTGTGGAGTTTGCACTTTCTCCCCATGTCTGCGTGGGTTTCCTCCGGGTGCTCCAGTTTCCTCCCACAATCCAAAGATGTGCAGGTTAGGTGGATTGGCTGTGCTAAATTGCCCCTTATGTCTTAAAAAGGTTAGGAGGCATCACGGTGGAGGTGTGGGGCTGAAGTAGGGTGCTCTTTCCAAGGGCCGGTGCAGACTTGATGGGCCGAATGTTCTCCTTCTGTAGTGTAAATTCTATATCAAAATGATTTTTGGGCCCCCGTGGGCCGAAGCATGTTTTCTGGCGGTGGAGGCAGCTCGCTAATAGCCGGTGGCCAAGGGGCTGCATACATTGGAAATTAAAAAGAAAGCACTTAAAAGATAGAACTTAACAAGGGGGAGATTTATTGACACCTGGAATGTTAGTTGACTTCTCACTTCACATATTTAACAGTGAGAAGTAGCAACAAACATGCAAGTGCAAGAGATGCCACACCTTCCCTTTTACCTTCTTCCTTCATTGTCTTGGGTCCCAAAAGCACTTTCTAGTTGAAACAGATTTAAATGTGCTGCTTTCAATTTAATATGCTGTATTTACTGCTAATGATGCGGTCTCCTCTAGATGTGAGAAAAGCAGATGCACGTTTGGATGACTGCTTTGCAGCATACCTCTGGTGAGTCTGCAAGCTTAACCCCAAGCTTGCGGTTACCTGTCATTTTAATTCTCCATTCCACTCCCACTCAAAGTGCGACATCACAGGAAAGCCAGTAAGTGGTTGCTTAGTATTTCTTTTTCTCTCTTCTTAAACTAGGACACTTGTTTAAAGAAGGAGCCAGGGTTTTTTTTTTTTTTTTTTAAATCATTTGGGGTAAGTATAACAGAAAGTGAACTAACTGGAGGAGGCAATGGCAATTATCACTGCACTAGTAATCCACAGTCATGCTCTGGAAACCCGGGTTTGAATCTCGCCATGGCAGAAGGTGAAATTTGAATTCAATAAAAATCTGGAATTAAAAGTCTAAAAGGTGACCATGAAACCATTGTCGTAAAAACCCAGCAGGTTCACTAATGTCCTTTTCGGGAAGGACATTTGTAATTTTACATTGTCTGGACTACATGTGACTCCAGATCCACAGCAATGTGGTTGACTCTTAAGTGCCCTCAGAGATGGGCGATTAAATGCTGGCCCAGCCAGCGAAGCCTACTTCCCATGAACGAATGAAAACATGAATAAGAGCGGAGAGTATGTCTAGAGGTATGAATTAAGATTAATAGCTCAATAAATTCCTAACTTGATTCTAAAAGAGAATTTTTTAGATCACTAGCAACTGAGCCCTGTTTCAATTCCTGCATCATTTCTGTGGGGACTTCAGGGCACTTCATGTGACCACCTGTAGTGTCCCCACCTGTTTGAGCTTAAGGTTTCTGAACTTGAGGAGCAGCTGGAGTCTATATTTTTACTAACTGACTGCTCATCTTGTTGCTGTTCATGGAATCTTGTGCACAAAGTTGCTGCCTTATCGAACATTGGATATTGTACATCAAAGCAATTCATTGTATGAAATTTTTAAAAATACTTTCTAATCTGTTATTACAAGACATTGGCAAGTGCTATTTCGTGACTGGAATTAAATTAAACAGGGTGAGTCATTTTCTACAAGCTCAAAAACCTTATGAATCATAGAATTTGTACAGTGCAGAAGGTGGTCATTAGGCTGAATGAGTCTGCACCTGCCCTTCGAAAGAACATCCCACCCAGGTCCATTCCCCTGCCCCATCCCTGGAACCACATGACCCCACTTAACCTTTGGGACACGAGGGGACAATTTAGCATGACCAATCCGTCTAACCTGCACATCTTTAGGCTGTGGGAGGAAACCAGAGCAGCCGGAGGAAACCCGCGCGGACATGGGGAAAAAGTGCAAACAGTCATCCAAAGCTGAAACAGGGATTTCTGTTCAACCACTCTGAAAAATGCATTAGCATTGAAGGGTTTCTAATGACTTTAAAGCACTGTGCCAATTGCTGTATGAGGCAACCATTTTGCACAGACGATGATCCCACAGACAGTAATAAGTTGAATGACCAGTTGGTACTGTTTTTTTTTTGTTCTACTGGTCGAGGAAAGAATGTTGGTTAAGACAGTGAGAATTCCCTGCACTTCAGAAAGTGCCATGAATCTTTACCTTGAACCACTGGAGCAGGCAATCCCTACCTCAAAGCAGTACTACAGTTAGCTTCAATGTGCTTGAATCCACCACTTCTGATGAGTGAGCAAAGCAGACAGTCTGAAAAGTGGATTGTTGTTTCCTTCATTGAATTCTTGTTGAGAAACTAAACATTTTATGATCATGATGTATAATTAATTTTGGCTAATCTAAAGAATATCAAACAATACTATGGATCAGTACAGTGAGTAATCATGTGATTTTCATCAGCGTGCTAAAAACAAAGTGCATTTTATACTATACATAATTTTCTTTTTACTGCATCCATATATTTTCTGCAGCTACTCATGGACTTATTTTGTAGACTTATTCTGTTAAAATGTTCATCTATCACTTTTATATAGCATTCCCTTGGAATCTTAGACATCCCAAAATATTTTCACATTGAACAAAATTATATTATGCAATGACCGTTTTGTGGACGTGCACAGCAAAATCCCACAGGCTAGAAAGACATGTATTAATAGTTAACTTGTGTTTGGTATCCCTATTAAGGACATTGGCTTAAAGCTTCAGTTTATTTTTCAAATAATGCCCAGTATGGGAACTTGTTAAAAAAGAAAATAAATGTGTGACTTACACGTGAAGCCACTTGCTGCGTATAGTTTGAAGCTTTGAAGAACAATAATTTCTGTTTCAATGCCTTGCAGTTTATTGCATTAATTTTATCCATTTTTCTTTTTGACTTTATTACACCGCAGTTCTGTTTTCTTTAACAGCAAGGTATGATACAAAATTAGAATTCAAGTGATTTATAGTTTTTTTTCTCTTGATTACAATTTTTTTGGAGAAAATATTGCTAGTTGTTTGGTAGTACAGAACTTGAATATTGCTGAAAAAAGAGACATGTCAAAGCTTCTCATTTTGCATTCATCAGGACACTTTGCAAGAATACCAGTATATGCGGGGAACAACGTATATTGTATGAGGAAACAATTTATACTGTGAGACGAGAATGCTGATTAGTGGGCAAGTAGACATTGCCAATTCATTCCCTGAGGCAATGCCTTGACCAATCAGTGGGGTCAAGCTGCCTGGTTTAAATTTCAAATAATTCTTGGCAGTTATCTGTCAGTCATCATCAACTGGTGCATTCTCAATTATCCACCAATCAGCATTCTCCTCTCGTACAGTATAAATTGTTATTTTTCCTCTATGCTGGTATTCTTCCAAAATGTCATGATGAGTGCAAGATGAAAAGTTTTGACATGTCTTGCTTTTCAGCAATACTCAAGAAAATATTGCTTTAAAAATTGTTTAAACCACATTCTTATTTTATTCTTCAGATGACTTCCAGACTGCTCAGCTTTTGGCCTTAATTTTAGAATTACTCACCTTCTGCGTGGAGCACCACACCTATCATATCAAGAACTACATTATAAACAAAGACATTTTACGCAGAGTGCTTGTACTCATGGGCTCAAAGCATGCCTTTGTGGCATTATGTAAGTTAGAGGCTGATGATTTTTTTAAACTTGGGCTGCTGTCATTTCTAAAATCTAGCTTTATTATGTTCAGTACTTTATATTCCAAGCTGTATTCATTTGAATTTCAGGCGCACTTCGCTTCATGAGAAAGATAATCGGGTTGAAAGACGAGTTCTATAATCGCTACATAATGAAGGCCTTTCTGTTTGAAGCCGTGGTAAAGGCATTTCTGAATAACGGGTCCCGGTATAACTTGCTGAATTCGGCCATCATTGAAATGTTTGAGTTCATCAGAGTAGTAAGTATGACTACCTTACCTTACTGCCAAGTAAAATAAGGTGATGGTGTGGGAGCTGGGGTCATAGAGTGAGCAGTGCTACATGGCAGGTGGTGTATTGTTCTGTATCTAATCTCAGTTACGGCCTCAGAGTAGAAGCACCACCAAGGTTCAGTTCTCCAGTTTTCTGAGTGCCCCATCTTATTAACACTTTTTCAAAGCAACCGCATCAAGTGGCAGGTTCTGTTCTCTTTTCTGCCAAGCACTGCACCTTAAGACACCATCACAAGGACGCAGGGAAAGTAGGATGGAGAGTCCCGAGTAGCTTGGTGTCACATATCTCCTGGTAGTGGGTCCTCATGCATAAATCACAAAACGTAAGCATGCCAGTTCAGCAGATAATGAAAAAGGCAAATTGAACATTGGCCTTTATTTGAAAGGGAATGGAGTATAAAAATAGGGATGTCTTGCTAAAACTTCACCTGAGGAAGGAGCAGTGCTCCGAAAGCTAATGTTTGTAACAAACCTGTTGGACTTTAATCTGGTGTTGTAAGACTTCTTACTGTGCTCACCCCAGTCCAATGCCGGCATCTCCACATCATTGCTAAAACTATACAAGTCACTAGTTAGACCACACCTGGAATACCGTGAACAGTTTTGGTCCCCTTGTCTAAAGAAAGATATACTGGCATGGAGGCAGTTGGGAGAAGGTTCACTGAGGTTGATCCTGAGTATGGAGGAAATTTCTTATGAGGAGTGGCTGTGTAGGTTGGACCTGTACCCATTGAAGTTTAGAAGAATGAGAGGCGACATATAGGATTCCCAGGGGGCTTGACAGGGTAGATGCTGAGAGGTTGTTTCCCTTTGTGGGAAAGTCGAGGATATAATCTCAAGAGTATGGCGTGGCCCAATTTAAAGGAGAGATGAGGAAATCCAGAAGACAGTGAATCCGTGGAATTCTTTACCACAGAGGGCTATAGAGACTGGGTCATTAAGTACGTTCAAGTCTGAGATAGGTGGATATTTAATCAGTAAGAGAATTATGGTGATACAGTGGGAAAGTGGAGGAGGATTATCAGATCAGTCATGATCTAATTGAATGGAGGACCAAACTTGATGGGCTGAATGGCCTACTTCTGCTCCTACGTCTTCAAGGTCTCATCACGCGCAAGTGATAGAACAAGTCAAAGCTAAAAGCAAATTACTGCAGATGCTGGAATCTGAGACAACAGAAAATACTGGACAATATCAGCAGGTCTGACAGCTTCTGTGGAGAGAGAAGGGAGCCAGCGTTTCGAGTCTGGATGACGAGCTTTGATAAAGCTCTAGCTCTCCGCAGATGCTGTCAGACCAGCTGAGATTGTCCAGTTTTTTTCTGTTATTGTGTTAGAGAGCAGGTCACTTGGATGCCCTTTCCAGTCACACCTAAGGGGTGAATTTCAGGTTGCACATTATGAAAACAAGTGTTTGATTTACTTACTAGAGAAAAAGAAAAAGCCACAAGTACTGACAGTGTAAAACAAAATGGGAGAAAATGGACACAACTTGTCAACATCTGAAAGGGGAAGTCACCACTTCACCCACTAATTTTCCTCATCTTGGCATTTTCTGTTTGTAGTACTTTCACAGGGAATGTGCAATAAATTCCGTACAATAAATTTATATGAACCTCAAAATAGCAAAGTTCATCTCAAGTACATTTCCATGTTGAGACCGAAAATCAATGAACATAAATTCTGATGGGCAAAAATATGCTTAATTCTGTCACCTTGTAAATTAGTGTTTGTAGGTTTTTGTTCAAAGCTAAAACGTGGCATCTTATTATTTTGTACAGGAAGATATCAAATCTCTTACAGCCCATGTCATAGAAAATTACTGGAAAGCACTTGAAGACGTGGATTATGTGCAGACATTCAAAGGACTGAAACTGCGTTATGAGCAGCAACGGGAAAGGCAGGATAATCCAAAACTTGACAGGTGAGCTTTTCAATAAATATTAGGAGCAATTTATTGTGAAAATTTAACGTGAAAACAACAGAGCCCTGTTTTGGGCACAGTTAGCTATAAAACTGAACCTTTCTTTGGCTTTTGCAAATTGCCTTCATTTACTGCACTGACTAGCTGAGCTTGTCAGTGCAGGGAGAGATGAGGGCCCTGTTTTTAAGCGCTGGCCCAATCTCTGGAACTTCACCATGGCCTCTCTTCCCCCCCCCCCCCCCCCCCCCCCCCAAAAGTCCCAAATTGCCTGCAAGGGGGTCCTCGAGACGCCCCACACCCACCTCATAAGGTAGGGCACTCCTGGGCCTGATCCCTGGATATGTTAACCTGGCACCTTGGCACTGTCAGGGTGGCAGTGCCGGGTTACCACCATGCCTAGAGCCCGACCACCCAGGTGCTTCCAATGGCCTGGGAGACAATGTCCCAGGTGCCTGGTTCAGTTTGCGTGGAAGTCACATATGTGCGGGCTTTCAATCCCATGCCTTGGGAGAATCTGCGCAGACATATTCAAGTAAGCCTAACTGCTCACTTTAAATATGCAAATCTGGATCCGCCCAGTGAGTCCGAGATCCAGATTGCAACGTCTTGTGAGATCTCATTAGATCTCGCAAGGTGTCCCAAATCTCACAATGAGGCCTCTCTGCAATGAGGCCATTCAATCCTTGAGAATTCAGTGTAAAAAGCCACAGTACCTTTGATGGGACAAAATTGAGGATGAAAAGAGAGTGCCAAGTCAATAATTGAGAACATTGGAGGTATAAAGCAAAGCTGAAATAAATGTGAAAGTTTCACAGTTTTGTTGACTGAGGAAAGAAGAGTTCAAAATAAAAATGCAATGGTTTGATGCTTCCGTGGTATAGAACATAATCTGCTGAAGCAAGTGACATGTGTGAACTGATGTTGCCACCTTACAGCCAAACATTTTTTAATAGACCACAGACAATACACTTAGTTTGAAACCTGAGGATCGAGCTTATTCCTGTGTAACAACTCCCAGCATTTGTGGTATCCAGTGCTGTTGGTTGAACCACGTATTATGTCCAATGATCTGTTATTGGTAGGTAAACTTAGGATAAATGCAACCATGCTGGAGCTAACGTTCTCTCTCTGCTCCTCCTTCCCTCTCGCTCTCGCTCCCTCGCCCCATTCTCTCGCTCCCTCGCCCCATTCTCTCGCTCCCTCGCCCCTCTCTCTCGCTCCCTCGCCCCCTCGCCCCTCTCTCTCGCTCCCTCGCCCCCTCGCCCCTCTCTCTCGCTCCCTCGCCCCTCTCTCTCGCTCCCTCGCCCCTCTCTCTCGCTCCCTCGCCCCTCTCTCTCGCTCCCTCGCCCCTCTCTCTCGCTCCCTCGCCCCTCTCTCTCGCTCCCTCGCCCCTCTCTCTCGCTCCCTCGCCCCTCTCTCTCGCTCCCTCGCCCCCTCTCTCTCGCTCCCTCGCCTCGCCTCTCTCCTCGCCCCTCTCTCGCTCCCTCTCTCGCTCCCTCGCCCCTCTCTCTCGCTCCCTCTCCCCTCTCTCTCGCTCCCTCGCCCCTCTCTCTCGCTCTCTCGCTCCCTCTCCCTCTCTCCGCTCCCTCTCGCCCCTCTCTCTCGCTCCCTCGCCCCTCTCTCTCGCTCCCTCGCCCCTCTCTCGCTCCCTCGCCCCTCTCTCTCCTCTCGCTCCCTCGCCCCTCTCTCGCTCTCGCCCCCCTCGCCCCTCTCTCGCTCCCTCGCCCCTCTCTCTCTCTCGCCTCGCCCCTCTCTCTCGCTCCCTCGCCCTCTCTCTCGCTCCCTCGCCCCTCTCTCTCCCTCGCCCCTCTCTCGCTCCCCTCGCCCTCTCTCTCGCTCCCTCGCCCCTCTCTCCCTCGCGCCCCCTCTCCCTCGCGCCCCCTCTCTCCCTCGCCCCTCTCTCCCTCGCCCCCTCTCTCCCTCGCCCCCTCTCCCTCGCCCCCTCTCAGCTCCCTCGCCACCTCTCTCCCTCGCCCCTCTCTCCCTCGCCCTCTCTCCCCCGCCCTCTCTCCCCCTCGCCCCCCCTCTATCCCTCGCCCCCTCTCCCTCGCCCCCCTCTCCCTCGCCCCCTCTCCCTCGCCCCTCTCTCCTCGCCCCTCTCTCCCTCGCCCCTCTCTCCCTCGCCCCTCTCTTCCCTCGCCCCTCTCTCCCTCGCCCCTCTCTCCCTCGCCCCTCTCTCCCTCCGCCCCTCTCTCCCTCGCCCCTCTCTCTCCCTCGCCCCTCCGTTCCCTCGCCCCTCTCTCCCTCGCCCCTCTCTCCCTCGCCCCTCTCTCCTGCGCCCCTCTCTCCCTCGCCCCTCTCCGTCCCTCGCCCTCTCTCCTCGCCCCTCTCTCCCTCGCCCCTCTCTCTCCCTCGGCCCCTCTCCTCCCTCGCCCCTCTCTCCTCGCCCCTCTCTCCCTCGCCCCTCTCTCCCTCGCCCCTCTCTCCCTCGCCCCTCTCTCCCTCGCCCCCTCTCCCTCGCCCCTCTCTCCTCTCCCCTCTCTCCCTCGCCCCTCTCCCCTCGCCCCTCTCTCCCTCGCCCCTCTCTCCCTCGCCCCTCTCTCCCTCGCCCCTCTCTCCCTCGCCCCTCTCTCCCTCGCCCCTCTCCCCTCGCCCCTCTCTCCCTCGCCCCTCTCTCCCTCGCCCCTCTCTCCCTCGCCCCTCTCTCCCTCGCCCCCTCTCTCCCTCGCCCCTCTCTCCCTCGCCCCTCTCTCCCTCGCCCCTCTCTCCCTCGCCCCTCTCTCCCTCGCCCCCTCCTCCCTCGCCCCTCTCTCCCTCGCCCCTCTCTCCCTCGCCCCTCTCTCCCTCGCCCCTCTCTCCTCGCCCCTCTCTCCCTCGCCCCTCTCTCCCTCGCCCCTCTCTCCCTCGCCCTCTCCTCCCTCGCCCCTCCCTCTCTCCCTCGCCCCTCTCTCCCTCCGCCCTCTCTCCTCGCCCCTCTCTCCCTCGCCCCTCTCTCCCTCGCCCCTCTCTCCCTCGCCCCTCTCTCCCTCGCCCCTCTCTCCCTCGCCCCTCTCTCCCTCGCCCCTCTCTCCCTCGCCCCTCTCTCCCTCGCCCCTCTCTCCCTCGCCCCTCTCTCCCTCGCCCCTCTCCTCCCTCGCCCCTCTCCTCCCTCGCCCCTCTCTCCCTCGCCCCCTCTCCCCTCGCCCCTCTCTCTCCCTCGCCCCTCTCTCTCCCTCGCCCCTCTCTCTCCCTCGCCCCTCTCTCTCCCTCGCCCCTCTCTCTCCCTCGCCCCTCTCTCCCTCGCCCTCTCTCCCTCGCCCCTCTCTCTCCCTCGCCCCTCTCTCTCCCTCGCCCCTCTCTCCCTCGCCCCTCCTCCTCCTCGCCCCTCTCTCCCTCGCCCTCTCTCTCCCGCGCCCCTCTCTCCCTCGCCCCTCTCTCCCCTCGCCCCTCTCTCCCTCGCCCCTCTCTCCCTCGCCCCTCTCTCCCTCGCCCCTCTCTCCCTCGCCCCTCTCTCCCTCGCCCCTCTCTCCCTCGCCCCTCTCTCCCTCCCCCTCTCCCCTCCCCTCTCTCCCTCGCCCCTCTCTCCCTCGCCCTCTCCCTCCCTCGCCCTCTCTCCCTCGCCCTCTCTCCCTCGCCCCTCTCTCCCTCGCCCCTCTCTCCCTCGCCCCTCTCTCCCTCGCCCCTCTCCCTCCCCTCGCCCCTCTCTCCCTCGCCCCTCTCCCTCTCCCCGCCCCTCTCTCCCTCGCCCTCTCTCCCTCGCCCCTCTCCCTCGCCCCTCTCTCTCTCCTCGCCCTCTCTCCCTCGCCCCTCTCTCCCCGCCCCTCTCTCCCTCGCCCCTCTCTCCTCGCCCCTCTCTCCCTCGCCCCTCTCTCCCTCGCCCCTCCTCCCTCGCCCCTCTCTCCCTCGCCCCTCTCTCCCTCTCCCTCTCTCCCTCGCCCTCCTTCCCTCGCCCCTCTCCTCCTCGCCCCTCTCTCCCTCGCCCCTCTCTCCCTCGCCCCTCTCTCCCTCGCCCCTCTCTCCCTCGCCCCTCTCTCCCTCGCCCCTCTCTCCCTCGCCCCTCTCCCCTCGCCCCTCTCTCCCTCGCCCCTCTCTCCCTCGCCCCTCTCTCCCTCGCCCCTCGCTCCCTCGCCCCTCGCTCCCTCGCCCCTCTCTCCCTCGCCCTCGCTCCCTCGCCCCTCGCTCCCTCGCCCCTCGCTCCCTCGCCCTCGCTCCCTCGCTCCCTCGCCCCTCGCTCCCTCGCCCCTCGCTCCCTCGCCCCTCGCTCCCTCGCCCCCGCCCTCGCTCCCTCGCCCCTCGCTCCTTCGCCTCCCTCTCTCTCGCTCCTTCGCCTCCCTCTCTCTCGCTCCTTCGCCTCCCTCTCTCTCGCTCCTTCGCCTCCCTCTCTCTCGCTCCTTCGCCTCCCTCTCTCTCGCTCCTTCGCCCCCTCTCTCCCCCCTCGCCCCTCTCACCCCTCTCTCGCCCCTTCGCCCCTCTCTCGCCCCTTCGCCCCTCTCTCGCCCCTTCGCCCCTCTCTCGCCCCCTCGCCCCCCTCTCGCCCCTCTCTCGCCCCTTCGCCCCTCTCTCGCCCCCTCGCCCCTCTCTCGCCCCTTCGCCCCTCTCTCGCCCCTTCGCCCCTCTCTCGCCCCTCTCTTGCCCCTCTCTCGCCCCTCTCTCGCCCCCCTCTCGCCCCCCTCTCGCCCCCTCGCCCCCCTCTCGCCCCCTCGACCCTCTCTTCTCTCTCGCCCCCTCGACCCTCTCTCCTCTCTCGCCCCCTCGACCCTCTCTCCTCTCTCGCCCCCTCGACCCTCTCTTCTCTCTCGCCCCCTCGACCCTCTCTTCTCTCTCGCCCCCTCGACCCTCTCTTCTCTCTCGCCCTCTCGTCTCTCTCGCCCCCTCGACCCTCTCGTCTCTCTCGCCCCCTCGACCCTCTCGTCTCTCTCGACCCTCTCGTCTCTCTCGCCCCCTCGACCCTCTCGTCTCTCTCGCCCCCTCGACCCTCTCTTCTCTCTCGCCCCCTCGACCCTCTCTTCTCTCTCGCTCGTTCGCCTGTCGCCCTCTCGCTCACTCCTCCCATTTCCTTTCTCTCTCTGGTCTGGTCTATGAGCTGCATTTCAAGTTATTTTGCTACAACTAAGTGTCTTGCATACTTCAGAGGGACTATTCAGTGTCAATCATATTTGCGTGGGTCTGAAGCTAGATAGAGTAAACTGGATAAGGACTGCGGATTTCATAGAGAATATCAGCAAGCCAATTGTGTTTGTACAACAATCATATAATTTCATGTTAATTTAATAAACTAGGAAATCTATTTCCAAACTTCTTTTTCAATGTAAATTCAAATTATCGTAGCCTTGGTGAGATTGGAGTTCCCATTATCTGGATTACTACTCCAGTGATATAATCACTATCATTCCTACTATGTTAAACCTTTCTAATGTTTTATTTTATCTGTGGCATACAGCATGCGCTCCATCTTACGGAATAACAGGTACAGACGAGATGCCCGCACCCTGGAGGAAGAGGAGGAGATGTGGTTCAATACGGATGAGGATGAAATGGAAGATGGAGAGCCAGTGCTACTCCCAGCTGACAAGTCAAAAAATGATGACGAAATCATGGACCATTTTGGCAAATTTATGGAGAGGAAAAAATGTATGGAATCTGCCAATTAAGTGTAAATTCTTTTTTTTTTATTACTCGACTGCAGGAATATAAAAAGACAAGTGGCTTTCGAGTTGAGCAGATTGCTCTAGTGCAGCAAGTTTCAACGATGCCACTTCTCTAATGATGCTGGACGTCCTGTTACTTCAAGGATTGCATTTTGACAAAGTGAAAAATCTGCTAGACACACCATTTGACAAAGCAGCTTTACAGTGACCTGTTGGCAAAAGGCACCGTGTAGTGCAACTGGGTTGTTAGATTTGGTTTCTGCATCCCTGGGCTTGGGAGGTGAGGGTAGAAATCAATCCAAATTCCTACTCTGACCATGATGCAATAATTACTACTGGGGTGTGTGCCTTTTGTGGATGCCAAATGACCAAATTGGCCTTGGCAATGATGTCCCACCCAAAGGATGAGTAGCTTATTGATCCCGACCCTCACAAGAAGATTGGCCGTTGGGTGATGGGCAAAGGGGGTTTCTGGAATCAAGGGAGCCACACCTTAGCAACAGTCAGCACCCGCAGGAGAGGAAGGAAAAAAAAATGGAAAGAAGAGATCTAGTGGATACAATTCAGGATGGTAGAACAAGTAATTATTATATTGTTTTGTAAATGTTAAGTTATGCATTGCACATGCAGTTGAAACATTTATCTAACTGAACCAAGTTCAGCCCCAGCTGGTTGGTCCCTCGTTCTTGTGTTGTTGCTATTGCAAGCTCTATAGCTGACTGCTGGATAATCCTGATTGCTTGCTATCTTCAGGGCCTACCGAGAAGATCTCCATTATTGTTAACTTGCTGATCTGATTTCACTTTTGTGCGGCATATGAAATTCACGATATACAATATAATATTCACTGCCTGCATTATTTTAGCTTTTTTTTTGTGAATTTAGTTTTACAGGAGGAATTTACTGGACGTACTAATGACAGAGAAAAGGTTAAATTCACACTTTAATTTGAACATTTAATCTTCTTGCAGTTTGTTCATTCAATTCTCCTGTGAATCTAATAGTTCCGTTTATCACACCTGTTTTGAAGGGAAATCTGGGTATACATTGAAACATCATTTTTGGTGTATTAAAATTAATGTGGTGATTTTGTAATTTTAAACAATGTTTTTGAAGTAAATTATGAACTTGCCGTTTTTAGTGAAGGACGGGGATGAGAAGGAGGTCCTGACAAAAAGCACTCTGACAGGGAGGCAAAGTCCCAGCTTTAAGCTCTCCTTCTCCAGCACCAGCAGTGGAAGCAGTAAGTCCAGCCTCACCAGCCAAACAGCCTCAAGTAACTCACCTGGGTCGCCAGGTTCCCCGGGATCTCCAGGGTCACCTGGAACAACAGCCAAAAGCACACCTCATATGGCAGCTATTACCACCAAGGTATTGTGTTAAAATTAAGTGATTTATTTTTTTCAAACCCTGGGGCATTTCAAACATAATTGCTGCAGCTTGTCATCTCCATGTGATTAACCCCTGCATCAAAGGAACATTCACTGTCTGTTTGTTCATATTGTAATCAAGTCGACTTTTCATTGCTTTTGTGTAATTAAACAGAACGTTAACTCCAAAATCATCATTGATCAATCTCCGATCTTGTAATGCAGTTGTTTTCTGCAAAGGTATGGCTTGTGTAGGAATAAAGCAAGGGCTGAGCTTCCTCACTGTTCTGCCAGTTTAGTTGTGGTTTAGCTGCTGTGCAACTCTACAATTCATCATAACGGGGTTATTGCTGTCTCTATTAAATTGCGTACAAAACAAATATGCTTGTGCTGGTTCTGGAGACCAAATGCATCTGCAATAATAGGACCAAAGGACTTTCTGGATCAGATGAATGCCTTTCCTCATCTGTAGTTATCTTGTGAGCTCAACTATGATACAGTTGCTACCTTACTTTTGTTACATACAATTGCTGATTAATAGGATTTTCTACCTGTGTGATTAATGTATTCAGCCTTTGTTTTTCTTCACCCTGCCGGATCCATGAGCTCCCAGCTGAGTGGGCATCTTCTGAGACACATCTACTTGGTTGAATACTCACGGGCTGAGTAATACTGTCAAGACCACTCCCACTGTGGACTTGGCAATCAAGTTCACTGGATTATGGTCAGGAGCCAGAACGCTGGTCGATTTTCACACTTCACTCTGAAGAGCTGCTGATGCCAGTTGTAGCATTTCTGCTACCACTCAACTGAGATTGGCTAATTGAGCAGAGGCAGGATTGCAATCTGGAATCACACTGTTCAGATACTCGTTGACTCTATGGACTGGACCATTGGGAGAACTGTGTTGTCAAATTAATTTAAAACTTGTAATTATTGTTTTGGAATTATGCCATAATATCCTTTAATTATTGACTCTTACGGCATTTGCCAGCCTTCCACTTCACAGAATCACAGATGTGTTACGGCACAGAAGGAGGCCATTCGGCCCATCCTGTCTGCACCAGCTCTCCAAATGAGTATCATGACTTTGGTGCCATTCTCCTGCCTTTTCCCTATACCCACATTGTTTCTATTTAAATAACCATCTAATGTCCTCTTGAGTGCCTCGATTGAAACTGCCTCCACCACACTTCCAGCAATGCATCCCAGGCCAGAATCACTTTTATTATGTGAAAATGTTTTTTCTTGCATCAAATTTGCTTCTTTTGCAAATCACTAAATCTGCCCTATTGTTCTTGATCCTTTTACAAGTGGGAACACTTTCTCCCTATTCACTCAGTCCAGGCCCCTCATGATTTTGAACATCTCTATGAAATTCTCTCTTGGCCTTCTTCTCTCCAAGGATAACAGGCCCAACCTCATCAATCTATCCATATAACTGAAGTTTCCCATCTCTGAATCCATTCTTGTAAACCTCTTCTGCACTCTCTTCAATGCATTCACATTCCTTCCGATAGTGCGACACCTAGAACTCCACACAATACTCCAGCTGAGGTCTAACTAGTACCTTGTATAAGTTCAGCATAACCTCCTGCTCTTGTACTCTGTGCCCCCATTAATAAAACCCTGGATTCAGCATGCTTTACTAACCTTTCTCCACCTGTCCTGCCACCTTCAATGATCTGTGTCCATATGTCCCCATGTCTCTCTGCTCCTGCGCCCCCTTAAGAATTATACTCCTTATGTAATAATGCCTTTCTATGTTCTTCCGACCAAAATGCATCCTCTCACACTTCACCGCATTGAACTTCATCTGCCACCTATTTACCCAATCCATCAATTTGCAAAATAATCCTTTTGAAGTTCTACACTGTCCTCACATTTTACAATACTCCCCAAGTTTCATTTCCTCTGTAAACTTTGAAATTGTCCTCTGCAGACCAAGATCTAGATCTAAGATCTAAAGTAAGTAAAGTCGCTATGACCTGCTTATCCCTTTGAAGGGGAGAGCTGATTGGTGGTGATTTAACCTGATCACCACACCTCAGGCGAGGGGCAAGGTTGAGAATTTAAGGCCTTCATGAATAATCTCAGCCAGTATGGGATGTGAAACCGTGCTGTTGGCCTCGCCCTGCATCATGAACCAGCTGTCCAGCCAACTGAGCTAAACCAGCCCCAAGATCTAGATTATTAATATGGTGAGGAAACGCATGGGTCTCAATACTGACCCCTGGGGAGCTCCATTGCAAACCTTCCTCCAGCCCCAAAAATATCCATTGACCATTACTCTCTGTTTCATATTGCTCAGCCAGCTTTGTATCCCTTTTATTCCATGAGCTCTCACTTTTCTCAAGTCTGTTGTGGGGCACTGTATCAAATGCCTTTTTAAAGTCCATGTGCACCGCCAAATCAACACACATTTTTCCATGTGACTCCTAATTCTATCCCGAATAATTGTTTCTTGAAGCATCCCTGCCACTGAAGTTAAACTGACTGGTCTGTAATTGCTGGACTTATCCGTACAAATATTTTTGAACAAGGACATAATATTTACAATTTTCCAGTCCACTGGCATCTCTCCTGGAGAAGACCACAACATATGACCAGCGGTCCTGCAATTACCACTCTCACTTCCTTCAACTTCTTTGGATTCATCTCATCCAGTCTCGTTGCCGTGTCAACTTTTAATTAAAAACAGTCCATTCAATACAGTCCTTAACAATTTTGATCCGTTCTCGTGACAGAGTTTTTGCCTCTTTGTCACCATGGCCTGTACAGCATCTGCCCCCAGGGTAAAGACAAAGTATTCATTTAATAGCTTAGCCATGCCCTCTGCTTCCACATGTAAATTCCCATTTAGGTCCCAAATCGACCCTGCTCCTCCTTTTAACACCCTCTTACTATTTATATGCTTGTAGAAAACTTTGGGATTCCCCTCTATGTTGGCTGTCAGACTTTTCCCATAATCCTTCTTTGTTTCTCCATTGTGTGTTTTCTTCTCCCATGAACATTCTATATTCCTTTTGTTTCTCAATTGTATTTTGTAACTGACACCTGTCATAAACATACTTCTTTATCTTACTTTCTATCTCTTTTTTTCATCCAGGGAACTCTAGATTTGTTTGCCCTACCTTTCCCTTTTGAGGAAATATACCTTGACTGCCCGAACCATTTCATTTTTAAAGGTAGCCCATTCTTCAGCAAAGGTTTTCCACTAACCTTTCATTCCGACCTATCCAGCTCAGCTCCGTTCTTGGCCCGTTGAAATCGGTCTTCCCCAGTTAATTCTTTCTCTGGATTGCCTATTGTCCATTTCAACTGTCATCCTAAATCTTGCGATACAGTGATCACTCTCCTAAATATTCCCCCACTGACACTTGATCTACTTGGTCTGTCTAATTTCCAAGAACCAGGTCCAACCGTGCATCCTTTCTTGTTGGACTGGGCACATATTGCTGTAGACAATATTCCTGAGCACAATCTAGGAACGTTTGCCCCTCTCCACCCTTTACACTACCACTATCCCAGTCTACATTTAAGTAATTAAAGTTCCCCAGAATTACTCTACAACAATGTATTTCTTTAATTTCCTTGCAGATTTGTTCCTCTACATCCTTCCCACCAGTTGGCGGTTGATAGACTACACCGAACGATTTAATTGCACCTTTTCTGTCCCTGAAACCTCTGGGGCATCCACTTGAGGCATTTAACTACTTTTATCCTTAGAAGGCATTTGGGTTAGTCTGCCTCCTTTTCCTTCTTTTGTAAAGAATCACCGTCAAAATCTTTCATTCTGCCATTCCTGGATGGTGCTTTGAGGCTACAAATTTTAACTCTTTGTTGTAATAACCATTTAACATTCTGCATGCTCATGGCATGCTCCCTGCCATTTTCTCTAAAACTGTGGTCTACGGTAGAACATTAAGGATTGGATAAATTCTTTTGGCAATCGTGTCATCTGTTCATAGGTCAAAACGCCTCTCTGATATGCCCTGGCTCAGTTGGTATCGCTTTCACCCGAGTCAGAAGATTGTGGGTTTAAGTCTCGTTCCACGACTTGAGCACAACAACCTAGGCTGACAAGTGCAATACTGAGGGGATGCTGCACTGGCAGAAGTGCCAGTTTCTGCTGGATGAGACGTTAAACCTAGCCCATCCGCCCCTTCAGACGGATACACAAGAGCAGTGGATTTATCCCTGTTCTTGCCAATATTTTTCCCTCAATCAGCATCACAAAAAACTGGTTCACCTGGACATTATCACATTATTATTATATATGGGAGTTTACTGTGCACAGGTTAGCTGCTGTGTTTCCTACATTACAACAGTGACTAAACTTCAAAAGTACTTTGTTAACTTTTGTGAGGGCCACAGCAGCATGTGTTTGCAGAGTTGAACAGAAAGTAACTTTGTTTACAATAATATGTACAAAGTCCCAGCAGTTCACTACTGGTCCCCTTTCTATTCGGTACCACACTGGCCTAATGTACAGCTGCACTGCTAATGATTGCAACCCCCCCCCCCCCCCCCGCCCCACATTGGGGGAGCTCATATTCCCCAAGGATCATGGGATAACCAATTGTCCCCAGGCAATAGGACCCGGGCAGGTTATAACATTAACTAAAGCATTTTGGGACGCCCGGTGTTTGTGAAAAGCATTATAATATGTAGGTCTTTTGCCCTGTTTTGAGTGAGGCCAGATTTTCTGATTGATTGTGAAGTAACGGGGGCCGGTTGTAAATTTTGAACTCCGAGAGCTATTTGTTACATCTGATTAGTGCTACTGACCTCATGTTTGGATCATCTGATCAAATCGGGTGGAAAAGTGTACCAGATGCCTTGTATTGTGCGCAATTGTAGTTGTACTGGTTGACATCCTTTAGAATTTCTGATGGTGAGTCATGAGTAAATTCAATAAAATATCTTTTTTTTTTAAATACTGGCATGGACCAGTTGGGCAGGATGACTTGTTCCAGTGCTGTAAATTCTAATTTATATGCAAGTACAAGGCTGGAAAGTGGATACTGTAAATCTCCCCATTAACAGCACTGTGGGTGTACCTGCACCACATGGACTGCAGCAGTTCAAGAAGGCATCTCACCACCACCTCCTCGAGGGCAATTAGGCAGGGAAATGAAAGTTCTGGCTGGGCTAATAGCCCCACGCTCTGAAAGAATATAAATAATTTTTAATTCTGGCCTCCTGGGGTGTAAAACCTAATTAAGTTATTTTTAAACCTAATTCTGATTCCCAGCAACAATTAGGAATAATCTGAGAGATTTTTGTTTGTTTTACAGTCAACATTTTATAGACACCTGTTCAACAACTCTCTTTATTTCTTGTGCAGGGAGGTCTCATCGGCCTTGTAGATTACCCAGATGATGATGAGGAGGAAGAGGAAGAAGAGGAAGACAGTGATGAAAAAGAACAATCGCCGCCTTTAACAAAGAAATCCAGGCTTGGATCCTAATTGTGATCCCCTTCAGCCTTGTCCAGTGACATTTACTGACCTGCAAAAATCACCAGACTCAGAAAGGTGTCTGAACCATTCTGTCCCACACAGATAAATGTACACATGGAATTCTGCAGACAAAGTGCCAATCCAGCAAAGCAGGAAACAATAAAACAAAACAGATCAGAACAAAGGAATTGGAACTTGTTGACACTCAACTGTATCCAGGTTTTGACCTCACTCTCCCCCCTTTCTCAGGGAAGGAAGATATAAAACAACAGCCAGTGAGGGTGGAGAGTTTTCTGGTGCTACGAATTGTAGCAAGACCGGCTCATTTTGGTTTGGTCTGTAGCGGTGTGTGGGAAGGTCACGGGGAACCTGGAAGGACACTGTTGTCGAGCAGAATTTCCTCCCTGGAGTGCCAGCAGTTTTTCTCATTGTTCAAAGACCTGCCTTTCCATTGTATATTCAGGACATCGATGGTCACGATGAAAGAAAACATTTTAAAGGAACCTCTGTTGGGAGGGCTGAGAGTACACAATTTTTCTCTTTTTAACCTGTGCCCTTTAAAACTACATAATTTTTTGAGAAGGAAACTCCCATCCCCTCTGACTAAAAAGTGAATGGAATTTCTAGATGTGATCATTTTTGTTTCATATCTTGCATTTTCTTCAATTTTTTTTCTTGAGTGTACACTTAGTTGTTTAAGTATATTTGGGACCATTAAACAAATTTTGATGTAATGTATTTCCCCCTGTTGTATTGGAACCCGTCATTGCGTGTATTTGTGTGGGGGTGGGATTTTTTACTCTTGACAGAAATTGTTCAGTAGTATATAAAGGTGGATGGTTGAATTTTCTGTAAAAGACTGGTATATACTGACATTTTGTACAGTGGTATTTTGAATATCAGGCATACTCCAAATTCTTTCTTATGGATATGGAAACAAAATTAATGTGGAGATAGAAAAGTGTAGTGGTAAATGCCTGGTTGTTTACTGGGATCCACTGCTGTTTTTGACATACATTAATGTCTTGTACTTGGAAGTACAGGGCAGAGTTTTGAAAGTTACGGACCCCACGGAACTTGAAAGTGTGGTGCAAATAAGGAAGATAGTAATAGATATTGGGGCATAGACAGGCTGGTGGAATAACAGGATGCATGGCAGATATTGGCAGGAAAATTTTGGTAAGCAGGTGAAACAATGTAAGCTAAATTATACAATTTTAAAGGGTATGAATGAAGGAAGAGATCCTAGAATCCCTACAGTGTAGAAGGAGGCCATTTGACCCATCGAGTCTGCGCCGACCCTTCGAATGAGCTCTGCGCCGACCCTTCGAATGAGCACTCTACCCATATCCACTCCCCTGCCTTATCCCCTAGCCTGCACATCCCTGGGCACTTGGGTAATTTCAGCATGGCCAATCCACCTAACCCATTCACCTTTGGACCGGAGGTGTATGTGTACAAAATTCTTGATGGCAGTAGAACTGGTTAACAAAGCAGTTACTAAAGCTTATGGGAACCTGGGGCATTACTAAAGCCAAGAAATTATGCTTAATCATACTTCAGGAAGGATGTGATGGATTTGGCTTGAATTTGGGATGAGATATACTAAAATTGTCCCAAGGATAAGAGATTGCAGTTAAAGGGATAGATTTTTCTCCATTGAGCAGCGAAGGCGAATAAATTTGATACAGAGATACTGTTTTGGATGAGCCGATACCAAAGGGCACAGCTTTAACATGATTGGCAGAAGAGGCGGAGGCAGCATAAGGAAAAAGATTCTTGGGAATTGCCAGTTATGGTTATCAGACTCATTTAAGATGAACAATCTGATAGAGTGGTGGGTAAAAATTCAATAGCAGCCTTCAAAAGGTAACCGGAACAATACTTGGAGGAAATAAAATAAGAAGGATATGGGGGAAAAAGCAGGGAATGGGTCAAACTGAATTTCTGTTTAATAAAGGTACCATAGTCTCAAAGGGCTGAAACCTTTCTGACCTCTATTGTGGAGTTCACCAGCCACGTCAGTTTTAAATCAATTTCAAGTCAATTTGCATGTATCAAAACTGCATACAAACTGTGATATAAGAGTTATCCACCTTTGGGACTGCAGCTCTAAGGGCCACCCTTTCCAAGCCTGCAGCCCTAGGAAATTTGCAAAGAGGACAATCCAGTGAGTATAACATTTTTTTTTCCTTTATTCTTTCATGGGATGCAGGCATCTCTGGCAAGGCCAGAATGTGTTGCTCATCCCCAATTGCCCTTGAATTACCCTAGTTAACTTGCTCATTTGAAAGGGCAGTTAAGAGCCAACCATGTTGCTCTAGGACTGGAGTCACGTGTGGACCACGCCAGGTAAGGATGGCCGATTTCCTTTCCCAAAGGGCATTAGATTGGTTCATAAGCAGAACTGAGTTGCCTTCGCTTCTAGTGCCCGAGTACCAGGATGCTGTCATTTTGCCACCCTGGAAATGGTGCCAATGGGCAGGATTTTCAGGCCTTTCCACCCTGCAGCATCTTCTCGTCTTGCCGGAAGGTAACCCTCTACATCAGGTTACACAGTGGCATGACCAGCGAGCAACTCTGACCATTGACTTCAGAACCAGAAGATCCCACCAGCAGCTAATAGTGAGCCGCCTCCACTGCCAGAAAGCCCGCCATGGTATGGGGGAATGTTGAAAATCCCAGCCAGCCAATGTGTTTATTTTTAAAGCCATCTGAAGTAACAGAATTGTGCAGTGGAGACTTGGGCTTGAATGAATCTTTTCCATTGGTATTTAGCTGATTTTTATTATAGTTTCAACATGTGTGGAAGACCTTCAGGATTGTTAGCTTCATCCCCCTCACATTGGTGCTTTAACACAAGATCGGGAGAGTAGAATTTTTTTTTTTAAAAGCTAGGGCTGTTCTCATCGGAGCAAAGGAGATTTGAGGGGAGATGTGTTAGAGGTGTACGGCATTATTAGTTGATAAATGGACAACGAAAACTTTTCCAATTAGTTGATGGTATAACGATTGTGCGACACAGATTTAAGGCTTGGAGCAAGAGAGGAAGTGAGGAGAACATTTTTACATTGCAAGTGGTAATGACCTGGAGCTCACTGCCATTGAGGTTGGTGGAAGCAAAGGTGATGAATGATTTCAAAAGGACATTGGGAGGGTGTTTGTGGCGTGGGATAAAGGTAGGAAAGTGAACATAAACAAAGCCACATTCATTGCATTGCCACCAGGTGTTTCAATAGAAAATGTTTTTACAACTGAGGAAGTTGCTAGGATACTTCAATGAACATTGAGGATCAAATGTAGCGGATAGTATGGGAGGGGTTTACTCGCCTGAAGGACTTTAGTATTCCAGCTAGACTACAACAATATTCCTGCTTTCTGCATTTTGCCCCTACCACTCCCTCTTGCCAATTCATAAATGGTTTGATTACTTCATTGTTTCACAACTATACCCTTTGGGTTTCTAGCTCAGCTCCATAAATACTATATTACAGTGCCAATTTAAATATCACATACAAAGGTAAATTATTAACAATGTATTTAATTGATTACATCAACTAAACATGAGTTAATTGGTCTCTGTTCAAACATTTTTAAATGCAGATTCTGCATCCAATATATGTACATTGACTGCGATGAGTATCAACAGCAGTGCCCACAGTTAAGAGTTAGGATGGAACTTCTATGTGATGTCAGAATGGTTGAATGGCCTGGAATTTCCCATCCTCAGTAACTCCGCTATAGATGTTCCTTTCTGCAGAGTAGGGGAATGTATAGGAGCCATGTTTTTCCATCCAAGGCTTGCAATCAGTGAATTGCAGAACAATGACATTTACATTTATAGCATGCCTTTAAGGCACTAAAATGTCCTCCAGCATTCCTAAGGGGGTGGCACTGCTGCCTCACAGCTCCAGGGGTCCGGGTTCAAATCCGGCCTCGGGTGACTGTGTGGAGTTTGCACTTTCCTCCCCTTGCCGGCGTAGGTTTCCTTGGGTGCCCTAGTTTCCTCCCACCGCTCAAAGAAGTGCAGGTTAGGTGGATTGGCCATGCTAAATAGCCCCTTAGTGTCCAAAACATTAGGGGTTATGGGGATAGAGTGGAGGCGTGGACTTTCCACGCCTCCACTCTAGGGTGCTAGAGTAGGGTGCTCTTTCCAAAGGCCAGTGCAGACTCGATGGGCTGAATGGTCTCCTGCACTGTAAATTGTATGATTCAGGTCTAGTGATTTTATTCACCCATAAACATAATATTTATTCTCCCGTCATGTTTATCCCATCCCATATTTTAGACTCCTTAACTACAATGTCTTCACTGTCCATCTCATTTGTAAAGTTAGGCACGCAAAGTATTCATGATGACATGCTTCTGGCTTACAACTACAGCTGGCAATTATATATTGCGTTTCATACACTCAGGAGATGGCAAAGTGTTTTTCAGTCAATTAAATACTTCAGCTACTCTGGTAATACTGTAAAGGAAATGTGGCTGCCAATGTGTGCAGAGTAAGGTTCCTCGACCAGCAATGTGATAATGGTTATTGCGCCATTACGGGACAGAAGGAGGCCATTTGGCCAATTGAGTTCATGTTTGCTATCTATGTGGCAGTCCAGTCAGCCCCATTCTCCTGCTCTGTCCCTGTAGTTCTGGAAGTTTATTTACCTCAAATGCCTCTCAAACTTTTCTAATCATTGATCATCTCCACCTCCACCAGCATGTTCCAGGTCATGTTACTACTTAAGAAAGTTCTTCCTCACATCCTCCTGTATCTATTGCCCAAAACCTTAAATGTCTGTCCCCATGTCCTTGTACAATCGGCAAATAGGAACAGCTATCTTTGTCTAACTTTGTACACTTCAATCAAATCTCCCCTCAATTTCCTTTGCTCCAAGGAGAACAACCCATTTTCCAACCTAACCTTGTGGCTAAAATTTCCCCAACGCTGGAACCACTCAGGTAAATCTGTTCTGCATCCTCTCAATGACCCTTGCATCCTTATTCAAATGTGGTGTACAGAGCTGCATGAAATACTCTAGTTGTGACCCAACCAGAGTTTTTTGTACCTGTTCAGCATAACTTGCCTGCTTTTTTTTCTACAAAACTCTTTGTGAAACCCAAGATCCCATACACTTTGCTAACTACTTTCCCAATATGTCCTTTTTGTATACAGCATGGTGCCTAATTTGCCAGCAAGAGCTATGCACATGAATCCTAGCACCACCTCAACCCCTCTGAACTTGCACAAATTTTGGAACTATTTCATTCAGTCTAAATTGCTCCCCTCCATCCCACCTGCCAAAATGCATCACCTCACACCTCAGCATTGAATTCCATCTGCCAGTTATCTGCACATACTGCTGGACTATATAATGTCCTGTTATAATCAATTGATATCACCTTCCCTGCTTTCATCTCCAATTTTGGTATTGGCAAATTTTGGAAAATGTTACTATTAAAATATTAGTCATTTAAACATTTTAAAAAAGCACTGGTCCAAACAGTGACTCTTGGAAAACACCACTGTCTGCTATTGTGCAGTCTGAAAAATAACTATTTACCACAACTTATTTTTTCTTTAGCAAATGTTTTAATCCAAGCTGGCCTTGGCAAGATAATATGAAAGAGAAAGTCACTGAGCTGGAACCTGAAATTTACACACAACTTTTTGACTTTTTATTGACCTTAAGCAAATGACAACTTGCTGCAGTGGTGAAGAATCTCAGAGTAGCTGAGTTGTAACCTCATCCTCTTCCATAGATTTGCTACCACTCTGATCTCCCAGCTAGCACCATGCTCCCTTCCCCATCTTCCACCTCAATAAATTTGTGCATATCCAAAGTTCTACCGGCCAAATCCTAACTCTCACCAAGTCCCGAATCAACTACCGCCCCATTGCTTGCTGACAGAGTTGTGCCCAGTTGAGCAAAGTCTTGATTTTTAACCTGAGAACTCATGTTAAATACCTCCCTGGTCTAGCCTTTACTCTCTATGTAATCTCTCCCAGCCCGACAACTATGTGAAATCTTATAGGGCAGCATGGTGGCACAGTGGTTAGCATTGCTGCCTACGGCGCTGAGGACCCGGGTTCGAATCCCGGCTCTGGGTCACTGTCCGTGAGTTTGCATATTCTCCCCGTGTCTGCGTGGGTTTCACTCCCACAACCCAAAAAGATGTGCAGGATAGGTGGATTGGCTACGCTAAATTGCCCCTTAATTGGAAAAAATAATTGGGTACTCTTTTTTTTAAAAAAAAAATTTTAAACTGTGAAATCTTTTGTGTTGCTCCAGTCTGCTGTCTTGCCCACGCCCAATTTTAATTGCTTCACCTGTGCCTTGAACTGCCCAGACACAAAGCTCTGGAATTCACACTGATATTCTCGGCACCTCTTTCCTCTTTTAAGACGCTCCTTAAAACCTACCTCTTTGACCAAGCTTTTGGTCACCTGACCTAATATCTCCTGATGTGGTTCAGTGTCAAATTTTGTTCGATAACGCTTCTGTGAAGTGTGTTGGATATTTTAGTATGTTAAAAAAGCTGTATAAATACAAATTGTTAACTGGAAATGTACTTTTCTCTCTGCAAGTTCTTGCACGTGTGTTGTAGTGTTGTGGTTGTGTTGCTGCAAAAACTAGACTAACATTTCAGCAAGTGAGGAATTCAAGTCCCACTAGAATTTTAAGAATTTGAATTTGAAATAATCTTTAATAGTGTCATAAGTAGGCTTATATTAACACTGCAATGAAGTTACTGTGGAAAAACCCGTAGTCGCCACATGCCGGTGCCTGTTCAGGTACATTGAGGGAGAAATCAGAATGTCCAAATCATCTAACTCTAATGAGCACTCTTTTCAGGTCTTGTGGAGGAAACCGGAGCACCCGAAGGAAACCCACGCAGAGGGAGAACGTGCAGACTCCACACAGACAGTGATCCAAGCCGAGAATCGAACCTGGGACCCTGGTGCTGTGAAGCAACAATGCTAACCAATGTGTTACCGTGCCGTGTTTTAGGGGAAAGAAACCTCATCCATACTCAGTCTGTGTCTCCAGTCCCAGAGCAATATGGTTGATCTGAAATTGTTCTGTTAAGACTGGGCAATGAAATTATGCTGGAAAAAAGGCCCATGGTATTGAATCAAATAGCAGTGAATGGAAAAACGTTCAACACTAGACATCTCACTCATAAGATCATAAGAAATTGGATCAGGACCAGACCATTTGGCCCATCAAGCCTAGTCTGCTCAATAATAAGATGGCTCATTTGATTACGGCCTTCACACCACTTCCTTGTCTATCCCCGATAACCTGTAAATAAAAAATGTCTAACTTGTCCTTGAGTATATCGATGACTCAGCCCCCACTCTGTGAGAAGATTTCCAAAGAGTTAACAATCCCCTCAGAGAAGAAGTTCCTGCTTATCTCAGGCTGCCTTGCCTCAGCAGTTCCAGGGGAAATGAAGAATACTTGTCTGGGTGCTCCTATTCTCTGGGGGGAAGCCGTGATTTGAAAGGCATCACAAAGGTTGGTTTGTTTCTATTTCTACTGTAGCTAATTCTATGTTCATTAGTGACTATGCTTCAAAAGTACTTTCTTACCTCTAAAAAGGTTTGTGCTGTGAAAAATGCTACAGTAGAAATAGTCAAGCTGTCTTGGTTTTGAGTGGATAAAGAACTGATCTTTAAAGCTGTTTTTCAGCTATTCAAAATACAGTTTTCCGAACTTGCTCCTGCCTTCAAACTAAGTTAAGGCAACCAGAGCTTGTGGGGAAGTCAGCAATAACTTACATTTACAAAGCGCCTTTACTCCCAGGGCACTTCACAGAAGACAAACGGGAGTCAACAGTGTGAGAATTTAGGAAGACACAAAAACATGATCAGATAATTTTGAAGAAACAGTTGAAGTTGGGAGGACGAGAGGGCAGCAAGGGTTGAGGGAGGAGGTTTGAGAGGGCGGGTCATGTGGACTCTGCCATCAAGCAAGGGATGCAAAAGAGATCAAGAGTTAGTGCTGAAAGGTATGGGTAGGGATTTAAGATAGGGGGCGTAGTCTGTGGCGGTAAGAGTGGAGCAAAGTCGAGGACACAGACTGGTAACGTAACAATCACTGTCACAAATTGTTAAATGGACAGGCATGAGAAGAAAAGTCCCAGTATTTGGACCTGAAGTCTTTTTAAAAATCATTTGCAACTGCCAGTGTAGTCGATGACAAAACGTGAAGACCAGTATTGGGAGTTAAGGCAAGGTGTCAGTCTTCCATAAAATGATACTTTCTGTGCAGTTGTATTTAGCCCTGACCTCTCCTGGGTAAGGAGGGGATTACAATGAAAGTGGGGAATGGGAAATCTCCAGCCTTCGCTCTCATTTAGTAGAGCTGTTTATGAATTATATTGGGGCAAAAGTGAGATTAGCACTGACTTCAGATAAACAAAAAGATTTAGCGAACAAGGCAAAGGGAGAGATTAAGTATATAAACTTTAAAATGAAGATGGGGAATAATAGTAATTTCCTACAATCCAGCGCTAACAACACTTTTAGAAGTATTTTGTCGAAGGCAAAACACTGGCTCATCCTGAGCTCATGAAAGATATGCTATAGATGTAAATCTTTCTCTATTGGTGCATAACTTCTTTTGAAATTCTTGCCTTCAGCTCTCTGGGCCTCCGCTCTAGAATTCTTTCCTTAAACCTCTCTGACCCTCCACCTATTCTCTGGGGAAACTTCAAAACTACCTCTGACCAAAGATTTTGGTCATTGTTCCTAATATCCTCATATGCAACTTTGATAATGCTCCTGTCTTGGGAAGTTTGTAATGATAAAGGTGCTTTGTGAATATAGCTTGATGGAAGGGGGGGGGGGGGGGGGGGGGGAGACTAGTGCGGAGTTGACCAACTAACCTCTTGAGATAATGGAGGTAGAAATCAGCTTCCACCTCCGATTGCTGTCCCGTGCTGCAAAAATCCAGAAAACCGAAAAAGAGTGACTGGCAGCCAGAGTGATCATCCTCAGGGGCCTCTTGTCGCCTGTTCCTGTGGCTGACCACATTGGCCGGGGAAAGACCCACAATTAGGTTTCTGACCTGCCTGCACCTCTTCCCACTGCACCGAGTGACCAAAGATCAGGAGCGTGGGACTGAACTACAGCCAAGATGCTGGGGAGCAACTGTGTGATTTTGGCAGGAGGGACTGTTGCTGAACAGGATTTTCTGCCAGCTGCCTGCACTCCAGACCCTTGCCCTATAATGTAATGTGCTCGATGTAAACTATCTATTGCGTTAGCATGTAAGAGCCCAATGGACAGAGAATATCACAGGCATCCATCCAGCTCAGTATGAATGTGATGGAAGTCAAATTTAACTCTAAACAGGGGTCATTCAAACAGTACTCAAAAGGATGCAACTAATTTCCTCTTCGTACAATAGCACTCTGTCCAGGCGCCTTGTGTCAACACCAGCCCATGACATGAACATAAGAGGACGCGAATAAATTCAGTGACTCTCAGACCGACACAGAGCCTGTTGGAGCAGTCATTTCGCAAACTGACTGGAATGCAGGTTCCCACGCTGCCCGTGAGAATGTAATAACAGATCGGCTAGGAACAGGAAAAACCCCAAGCCCATCCTGTCCATCAAAGATTTATCTTTCCCGCCTGCCTTTTGACCTCAGTCCGATAATTCTTCAGAGACGCAGCGAATTGTCCTGAAATCATATCCTTACTGGGAAATTATTCGGTAGCTGAATTATTCTTCCGGTCAGCACTTCCACCCTTCAAAGGTGTCAGCTGTAGTTGGCATTCTGACTCAAAGGGTTTGAGCCCCTCTCCAGACACTTGAGCGCAAAATCTAGATTTGAATACTTGAGTGTCATGCTGAGGAAGTGCAGGACAGTCCGAGGTGCTGATTCCAGATGTGATGTTGAGCTGAGACCCTTTTGGCCCTCTCGATTGAATGTAAAAGATCCTTATGCACTATAGGGCAGCACAGTGGTTAGCACTGTTTCTTCACAGGGTCCCAGGTTCGATTCCCGGCTTGGGTCACTGTCTGTGCGGAGTCTGCACGTTCTCCCCGTGTCTCCGTGGGTTTCCTCCGGGTGCTCCGGTTTCCTGCCACAAGTCCCAATAGTTGTGCTGTTACGTAATTTGTACCTTCTGAATTCTCCCTCTGTGTACCCGAACAGGGGCTGGAGTGTGGTGACTAGGGGCTTTTCACAGCGACATCATTGCAGTGTTAATGTAAGCCAACGTGTGACAATAAAGATTATTATTATTATTTGAAGACGAGCAGCAGAGTTACCCAATATTTATCCCCCAACCAACATCACTAAAAAAGCAACTGACCTCGGGCAGAATTACCCCGTCCCCCAGGTGTGTGTAGATAATGGGGAGCCAATGGATGTGGTATATCTGGATTTCCAGACCGCTTTTGACAAGGTGCCACACAAAAGGTTGCTGCATAAGATAAAGATGCATGGCATTAAGGGTAAAGCATGGATAGCAGATTGGTTAATTAATAGAAAGCAAAGAGTGGGGATTAATGGGTGCTTCTCTGGTTGGCAATCAGTAGCTAGTGGTGTCCCTCAGTGATCAGTGTTGGGTCCACAATTGTTCACAATTTACATAGATGATTTGGAGTTGGGGACCAAGGGCAATGTGTCCAAGTTTGTAGACAACACTAAGATGAGTGGTAAAGCAAAAAGTGCTGAGGATTCCGGAAGTCTGCAGAGGGATTTGGATAGGTTAAGTGAATGGGCTAGGGTCTGGCAGATGGAATACAATGTTGACAAATGTGAGGTTATCCATTTTGGTAGGAATAACAGCAAAAGGGATTATTATTTAAATGATAAAATATTAAAACATGCTGCTGTGCAGAGAGACCTGGGTGTGCTGGTGCATGAGTCGCAAAAATTTGGTTTACAGGTGCAACAGGTGATTAAGAAGGCAAATTGAGTGTGTCTTCATTACTAGAGAGATGGAGTTTAAGACTAGGGAGGTTATGTTGCAATTGTGTAAGGCGTTATTGAGGCCACACCTGGAGTATTGTGTTCAGTTTTGGTCTCCTTACCTGAGAAAGGATGTACTGGCGCTGGAGGGTGTGCAGAGGAGATTAACTAGGTTAATCCCAGAGCTGAAGGGGCTGGATTACGAGGAGAGGTTGAGTAGACTGGGATTGTACTCGTTGGAATTTAGACGGATGTGTGTGGGGGGGGGTTTATAAAATTATGAAGGGAATAGATTGGATAGATGCGGGCAGGTTGTTTCCACTGGCGGGTGAAAGCAGAACTAGGGGACATAGCCTCAAAATAAGGGGAAGTAGATTTAGGACTGAGTTTAGGAGGAACTTCTTCACCCAAAGGGTTTTGAATCTATGGAATTCCTTTCCCAGTGAAGCTCCTTCATGAAATGTTTTAAGATAAAGATAGATAGTTTTTTGAAGAACAAAGGGATTAAAGGTTATGATGTTCGGGCTGGAAAGTGGAGCTGAGTCCACAAAAGATCAGCCATGATCTCATTGAATGGCGGAGCAGGCCTGAGGGGTCAGATGGCCTACTCCTGCTCCTAGTTCTTATGTTCTTTTACAAGAACACATAGTTAAAGCTATATTAACATTATGGTTTATTAACATTAAGTGTGGGTAAACTATATACAAGAGAAAAGAAGAAAAACAGTAAAATCACACACAAGCAACCTCTCTCTTTGACTTCCTCCAGCCAGTCTGAGGGGTCAGCTGACTTTAACATTCACTTATATACTAGTGAGATTCCTAGTGGTCAGCTGGGGAATTACAACACAACCATGATATCACTGCAGGTGTCAGTAGAGGGCAGTAAAATAACATTCATGGAGAAATTTCCAAAGTTGTTTTAACGACCAACAGACTTTGATTCAACAGCAGCTTGCTAACGTCAGTCATTGCACAGTGAATCGCTCTTTATAGTAAAAGAACCAGTCACTGGACCCACAGGAGGACATTGCAGATCTCTCACTACTTTTCGTAGATGGGCTAGAAGGCGTGGAAACAGAAGGCACCGAGAAAGACGGTGACTGTTTCATTCAAGAAGTTTGCTGGCTCTTTCCTGACAGAGTTCATGAAAAGGAGACAATGTTTTGGAAGACTAGCTCTTGGATCACGTTATGCTCCTTGACTCCACTGCCAATTCAGATGAAATCTCTGTCATTTTATTTTAATAAATTTAGAGTACCCAATTCATTTTTTCCAATTAAGGGCCAATTTAGCATGGCCAATCAACCTACCCTGCACATCTTTGGGTTGTGGGGGCGAAACCCACGCAAACACGGGGAGAATGTGCAAACTCTACACGGACAGTGACCCAGAGCCGGGTTTGAACCTGGGACCTCGGCGCCGTGAGGAAGCAATGCTAACCCACTGCACCACCGTGCTGCTCTCTGTCATTTCTTTTGAGGAGTCAGTTGAAGAAGCTGCTGATCCCACCAATGAGATGCATCATAAATAACTGGTTGACCACAGTGAACTATCCAGGGAGAAATAAATGTGTCATTCCAAGTTGGTTCAAGCTCACTGGAGAAAATGTAGAGCCTGCCCTACGTTGTGTGAAAGTAAGTTACTGCCAACACTTAAATCTCATCAGCAAGTCACACTTTTAGACTTAAATCTTCCTCTCGGTGCAGAAGCAGAGACATAAACTACAGAGCATCGGGGACGGCATGGTGGCGCAGTGGTTAGCACTGCTGACTCACGACGCTGAGAACCTGGGTTTGATCTTGGCCCCGGGTCACTGTCCGTGTGGCGTTTGCACATTCCACCCCCCCCCCCCCCGTGTCTGCATGGGTCTCATCCCCACAACCCAAAGTTGTGCAGATAGGTGGATTGGCCACGCTAAATTGCCCCTTAATTTACAAAAATCATTACAGAGCTTCTACAGCTGAAGAGTCCTGGACAGACATTTGTCTGGATGCACTTCATTCCATTATTGGAGATGCTGTGGTCTTACCTTCTTATTCTAACATTGTCATCCCATTGGCTACAGTGGAGCAGCCTCACACTGAAACAAGTGTGGTAATGTTACCGCTACCTACAGAAAGTGCATGTCGTACTTTAAGGATGGTAGGGAAGTTGTTTATTCTTCAATGTCTTCAGAATGTTTGCCATTCTTCTTCTCACCTTCCAGATTTATTCAAATCTCAGACATTAATACCTACTTCGTGCAGCAGTGAATGATACAGTGGTGAGATTCTTCACCCAAGTTGAAGATGCTTCACGCCCTCGTGCCTTTCCCCAGTGGGAAAAGAGATTCCAGAGAGAATGTTAGTTTGTCCTCTTTGTATTCAATAGAGTTCCATTGTCCATGCCCCTAGGTCTTCTCTCTTGACTCTGTCTTTCATTGGATGGGTTACACAGCCCTTGCAGTCAAGTCACTGTAGACAGTGCAGCCCATATGCCAGCATTCCTAAAAATCCCATTCCACCTGTGTGTTTCTTTTTTAGGAAAAAAACAAGCGGTTGCATATGTCCACATATGTCCTGTGTAATTTCCTACAGTTACAGTGTGTGTCACACAGGGGGTGCTCCTGTATAGTTTCCTGCAGTTCCAGAGTGTGACCTCAGGAGGCACTCCTGTATAATTCCCCACAGTTACAGTGTGTGTCCTCAGGGGGCGGTCCTGTATAATTCCCTGCAATTACTGTGTGTCCTCAGAGGACGCTATTGTACAATTTCCAGCAGCTCCTGGGTGTGTTCTCTGAGAGTGGCTCCTGTATACCCCGCAGGTACAGTGTGTGACACACGGGGACACTCCTGTATAATTTCCTGCAGTTACAGTGCATGTCCTTAGGAGGAGCATATGTATAATTCCCCGTAATTGCAGTGGGAGTCACAGAGTGGGTGCGTGCTCCTGTATAATTTCCTGATGTGGAGATGCCGGCGTTGGACTGGGGTGAGCACAGTAAGAAGTCTTACAACACCAGGTTAAAGTCCAACAGGTTTGTTTCAAACACTAGCTTTCGGAGCACTGCTCCTTCCCCAGGTGAATGGCGAGGTATGTTCCAGAAACATTTATATAGACAAAGTCAGAGATGCTGGACAATGCTTGGAATGCAGGCATTTGCAGGTAATCAAATCATTGCAGATCCAGGGAGAGGGATAATCACAGGTTAAAGAGGTGTAAATTGTCTCAAGCCCGAACAGTTGGTAGGCATCGAGGGCATCTTGAAACCCATCGTACAAGGTACACCCAGCTTCTGTCGCGACACGACGGACTTCCTACAGAAACTCAGCACCCATGGACCAGTTGAACCAGGAACATTCCTCGTCACAATGGATGTCTCGGCACTCGACACCAGCATCCCCCATGACGACGGCATTGCTGCAACAGCCTCAGTCCTCAACACCGACAACTGCCAATCTCCAGACGCAATTCT
Organism: Scyliorhinus canicula; assembly: GCF_902713615.1. Classification (NCBI taxonomy): domain Eukaryota; kingdom Metazoa; phylum Chordata; class Chondrichthyes; order Carcharhiniformes; family Scyliorhinidae; genus Scyliorhinus; species Scyliorhinus canicula. Next base: position 7,845,907 of record NC_052147.1, read on the forward strand.
GCAACTCATCCGCTTCATTCTAGATCACAACGTCTTCACCTTTGACAACAAATTCTTCACCCAGATGCATGGAACAGCCATGGGGACCAAATTTGCACCTCAATATGCCAACATCTTCATGCACAAGTTTGAACAAGACTTCCTCACCACACAGGACCTGCAACCGATGTTATACACCAGATACATCGATGACATTTTTTTCCTTTGGACCCACAGCGAAAAATCACTGAAACGACTACACGATGAGATCAATAAATTCTATCCCACCATCAGACTCACCATGGACTACTCGCCAAATTCTGTTGCATTCTTGGACACACTCATCTCCATCAAGGACGGTCACCTTCGCACTTCGCTTTACCGCAAGCTCACAGACAACCTCACGATGCTCCACTTCTCCAGCTTCCACCCTAAACACATTAAAGAAGCCATCCCCTATGGACAAGCCCTCCGTATACACAGGATCTGCTCAGACGAGGAGGAGCGTAACAGACACCTACAGATGCTGAAAGATGCTCTCGTACGAACGGGATATGGCGCTCGACTCATCGATCGACAGTTCCAACGCGCCACAGCAAAAAACCACACCGACCTCCTCAGAAGACACACACGGGACACCACTGACAGAGTACCCTTCGTCGTCCAGTACTTTCCTGGGGCGGAGAAACTACGACATCTTCTTCGCAGCCTTCAACACATCATCAATGAAGATGAACATCTTGCCAAGGTCATCCCCACACCCCCACTACTGGCCTTCAAACAACCGCGCAACCTCAAACAAACCATTGTTTGCAGCAAATTACCCAGTCTTCAGAACAGCGACACCACACAACCCTGCCAGGGCAATCTCTGCAAGACATGCCAGATCATCGACTCGGATACCACCATTACACGTGGTAACACCACCCACCAGGTACGCGGCACATACTCGTGCGACTCAACCAATGTAGTCTACCTCTTACGCTGCAGGAAAGGATGTCCCGAAGCGTGGTACATTGGCGAGACCATGCAGACACTGCGACAACGAATGAACGGGCATCGTGCAACAATCACCAGGCAGGAATGTTCCCTTCCAGTCGGGGAACACTTCAGCAGTCAAGGGCATTCAGCCTCTGATCTCCGGGTAAGCGTTCTACAAGGCGGTCTTCAGGACACGCGACAACGCAGAATTGCCGAGCAAAAACTTATAGCTAAGTTCCGCACGCATGAGTGCGGCCTCAACAGGGATCTTGGATTCATGTCGCATTACATCCACCCCCCCACCATCAGGCCTGGACTTGCAAAACCCTACCAACTGTTCGGGCTTGAGACAATTTACACCTCTTTAACCTGTGATTATCCCTCTCCCTGGATCTGCAATGATTTGATTACCTGCAAATGCCTGCATTCCAAGCATTGTCCATTATCTCTGACTTTGTCTATATAAATGTTTCTGGAACATACCTCGCCATTCACCTGAGGAAGGAGCTGTGCTCCGAAAGCTCGTGTTTGAATCAAACCTGTTGGACTTTAACCTGGTGTTGTAAGACTTCTTACTATAATTTCCTGCATTTGCTGTGTGCGTCACACAGGGGCGCTCCTGTATAATTTCCCACAGTTACAGTGTGTGTCCTCACGGGGGCGCCCCTGTATAATTCCCCGCAGATAAAGTGTGTGTCCTTAGGGGGCAGTCCAGTATAATTTCCCGCAGTTACAGCGTGTGTCCTCCGAGGGTGCTACTGTATAATTTCCTGCAGTAACAGAATGTCTCGCAGGGGACACTCCAGTCAAATTTGCTGCAGGTACAGTATGTGACAAACAGGGGGCTCTCCTGTATAATTCCCCGCAGTTACAGTGTCTGTCCTCAGGGGGCGCTCCTGTTTAATGTCCTGCAGTTGTAGTGTCTGTCCCCAGGGGGCGCTCTTGTATAATTTCCCGCAGTTACAGTATGTATCCTCAGGGGGCGCTCCTATAGATTACCATGCAGTTACAGAGTGTCTTCAGGGGGCGCTCCTGTATAATTCCCCACAGTTACAGTGCATGTCCTCAGAGGGCACTCCTTTATAATTGCCTGCAGTTACAGTGGGTGTCTTCCGGGGACTCCCCTGTATGATTCCACGCAGTTACAGTGTGTATCCTCAGGGGGCGCTCCTGTATAATTCGCTGCAGTTACATTGTGTGTCCTCGGGGGGCGGTCCTGTATAATTACCCGCAGTTGCAGTGTGTGGCCTCAGGGAGCGCTCCTGTATAAATCCCCGCAGTTGGAGTGAGTCCTCAGGGGGCGCTCCTGTATAATTCCCCGCAGTTACAGAGTGTGCCTCCAAGGGGCGATCCGGTATAATATCCTGCAGTTACAGTGTGTATCCTCTGGGGGCGCACCTCTATCAAGTTCTGCAGTTACAGTGTGTGTCCTCAGGGGGCGCTCCCTTGTAATCCACCGTAGTAACAGTGTGTGTCCTCAGGGGGTGCTCCGATTTAATTCCCGGCAGTTACATAGACATAGAACAGTACAGCACAGAACAGGCCCTTCGGCCCTCGATGTTGTGCCGAGCCCACTCAAACCCACGTATCCACTCTATACCCAACAACCCCCCCCCCAACCTTACTTTTTTTAGGACACTACGGGCAATTTAGCATGGCCAATCCACCTAACCCACACATCTTTGGACTGTGGGAGGAAACCGGAGTACCCGGAGGAAACCCACGCACACACGGGGAGGATGTGCAGACTCCGCACAGACAGTGACCCAGCCGGGAATCGAACCTGGGAGCCTGGAGCTGTGAAGCATTTATGCTAACCACCATGCTACCCTGCTGCCCATCACAGTGTGTGTCCCTCGGGGGCGCTCCTGTATAATTCCCCACAATTAATGTGTGTGTCCTCAGGGCGCTCTCATATTTAATCCCCTGCAGTTACAGGGGGCGCTCCTGTACAATTCCCCGCAGTTACAGCGTATGTCCTCAGGGGGCGCTCCTGTACAATTCCCCGCAGTTACAGTGTATGTCCTCAGGGGGCGCTCCTGTATAATTCCCCGCAGTTATACAGTGTGTAGTGTGTGTCCTCAGGGGGCGCTCCTGTATAATTCCCCGCAATTACAGGTGTGTGCTCAGGGGGCGCTCCTGTACAATTCCCCGCAGTTACAGTGTATGTCCTCAGGGGGCGCTCCTGTACAATTCCCCGCAGTTACAGTGTATGTCCTCAGGGGGCGCTCCTGTACAATTCCCCGCAGTTATACAGTGTGTAGTGTGTGTCCTCAGGGGACGCTCCTGTACAATTGCCCGCAGTTACAGTGTATATCCTCAGGGGGCGCTCCTGCACAATTCCCCGCAGTTATACAGTGTGCAGTGTGTGTCTTCAGGGGGCGCTCCTGTATAATTCCCCGCAGTTACAGTGTATGTCCTCAGGAGGCGCTCCTGTACAATTCCCCGCAGTTACAGTGTATGTCCTCAGGGGGCGCTCCTGCACAATTCCCCGCAGTTATACAGTGTGCAGTGTGTGTCTTCAGGGGGCGCTCCTGTATAATTCCCCGCAGTTATAGTGTGCAGTGTGTGTCTTCAGGGGGCGCTCCTGTACAATTCCCCGCAGTTACAGTGTATGTCCTCAGGAGGCGCTCCTGTACAATTCCCCGCAGTTACAGTGTATGTCCTCAGGGGGCGCTCCTGCACAATTCCCCGCAGTTATACAGTGTGCAGTGTGTGTCTTCAGGGGGCGCTCCTGCACAATTCCCCGCAGTTACAGTATGTGTCCTCAGAGGCCGCTCACAGATATAATACCCTGCAGTAACAGTGTGTGTCCTCAGGGGGCGCCTTCATGGTTAATTCACGTCCCCGGGAGCCACATGTTGCAGAAGCCCCGTCTTAGTCCAGCGGTGATTGGCTGTGTGGATTAAGAACAGCCAATGCGGGTGTTTGGCTGGCTGAGCTGTGCTCGGATTTGCTCTCTCCGCTGTTAGTCAACCTCTCCGCGCTGTGACTGGTCGTTCCTCCTGTCAGTCAGTTAGTCGCTCCGCACTGTGATTGGCTTCTCCCGCTGTCAGTCAGTCAAGCACCGCGCTGTGATTGGCCGTCCCCGCTGTCAATCAGTCAGGCTGGCTAGTTGCTGCTGGTTACCGGCTTCTCGTGCCGCTGCCGGGGCAGCGTCGCTTTGTTCCCCAGTCCGACAGCATCTTCAGCGAGTGTCCCCGGCAGGGTCTGTCCCGGAGGAGTTCACCCCCCCCGCACCGGACTGAGAGCGGGAAGCTCAGCCCCGTTGCCATGGTTACCCCGGAGTCGGCTTAAACTTTTTTGCTGTTGGTCTTTGGCGGAATCCCGAGGAAGCGGCTCTGGGATGTGAGCATCTGTCCCCGGGGCACAGGGAGCCGGCCCGGGGCACAGGGAGCCGGCCCGGGGCACAGGGAGCCGGCCCGGGGCACAGCCAGCCGGCCCGGGGCACAGGGATCCGGCCCGGGGCACAGGGAGCCGGCCCGGGGCACAGGGAGCCGGCCCGGGGCACAGCCAGCCGGCCCGGGGCACAGGGAGCCAGTCCGGGGCACAGGGAGCCGGCCCGGGGCACAGCCAGCCGGCCCGGGGCACAGGGAGCCGGCCCGGGGCACAGCCAGCCGGCCCGGGGCACAGGGAGCCGGCCCGTGGCACAGCCAGCCGGCCCGGGGCACAGGGAGCCGGCCCGGGGCACAGGGATCCGGCCCGGGGCACAGCCAGCCGGCCCGGGGCACAGGGATCCGGCCCGGGGCACAGGGATCCGGCCCGGGCACAGGGAGCCGGCCCGGGGCACAGGGAGCCGGCCCGGGGCACAGGGAGCCGGCCCGGGGCACAGCCAGCCGGCCCGGGGCTCAGCCAGCCGGCCCGGGGCACAGGGAGCCGGCCCGGGGCACAGCCAGCCGGCCCGGGGCACAGGGAGCCGGCCCGGGGCACAGGGAGCCGGCCCGGGGCACAGGGAGCCGGCCCGGGGCACAGGGAGCCGGCCCGGGGCACAGCCAGCCGGCCCGGGGCACAGGGAGCCGGCCCGGGGCACAGGGAGCCGGCCCGGGGCACAGGGAGCCGGCCCGGGGCACAGGCCAGCCGGCCCGGGGCACAGTCAGCCGGCCCGGGGCACAGGGAGCCGGCCCGGGGCACAGGGAGCCGGCCCGGGGCACAGCCAGCCGGCCCGGGCACAGGGAGCCGGCCCGGGGCACAGCCAGCCGGCCTCCCCCCCCCCCCCCCCCCAACCCCTCCTTCCCCCCCCCCCCCCAACACCCTCCTTCCCCCCCCCCCCCCCCCAACACCCTCCTTCCCCCCCCCCCAACACCCTCCTTCCCCCCCCCCCCCAACACCCTCCTTCCCCCCCCCCCCAACACCCTCCATTCCCCCCCCCCCCAACACCCTCCTTCCCCCCCCCCCCCAACACCCTCCTTCCCCCCCCCCCCCAACACCCTCCTTCCCCCCCCCCAACACCCTCCTTCCCCCCCCCAACACCCTCCTTCCCCCCCCCCCAACACCCTCCTTCCCCCCCCCCAACACCCTCCTTCCCCCCCCCAACACCCTCCTTCCCCCCCCAACACCCTCCTTCCCCCCCCCAACACCCCCCTTCCCCCCCCCCCAACACCCTCCTCCCCCCCCCCCAACACCCTCCTCCCCCCCCCCCCCAACACCCTCCTCCCCCCCCCCCCCCAACACCCTCCTCCCCCCCCCAACACCCTCCTCCCCCCCCCCAACACCCTCCTCCCCCCCCCAACACCCTCCTTCCCCCCCCACACCCTCCTTCCCCCCCCACACCCTCCTTCCCCCCCCACACCCTCCTTCCCCCCCCACACCCTCCTTCCCCCCCCACACCCTCCTTCCCCCCCCACACCCTCCTTCCCCCCCCCACACCCTCCTTCCCCCCCACACCCTCCTTCCCCCCCCCCAACACCCTCCTTCCCCCCCCCCCCAACACCCTCCTCCCCCCCCCAACACCCTCCTTCCCCCCCCAACACCCTCCTTCCCCCCCCAACACCCTCCTTCCCCCCCAACACCCTCCTTCCCCCCCCAACACCCTCCTTCCCCCCCCAACACCCTCCTTCCCCCCCCAACACCCTCCTTCCCCCCCCAACACCCTCCTTCCCCCCCCCCAACACCCTCCTCCCCCCCCCCAACACCCTCCTTCCCCCCCCAACACCCTCCTTCCCCCCCCAACACCCTCCTTCCCCCCCAACACCCTCCTTCCCCCCCCAACACCCTCCTTCCCCACCCCCCAACACCCTCCTTCCCCCCCCCCAACACCCTCCTTCCCCCCCCCAACACCCTCCTTCCCCCCCCCAACACCCTCCTTCCCCCCCCCAACACCCTCCTTCCCCCCCCCAACACCCTCCTTCCCCCCCCAACACCCTCCTTCCCCCCCCTCCACACCCTCCCTTACCCCCTCCGCACCCTCCCTTACCCCCTCCGCACCCTCCCTTACCCCCTCCGCACCCTCCCTCACCCCCCTCCGCACCCTCCCTCACCCCCCTCCGCACCCTCCCTCACCCCCCTCCGCACCCTCCCTCACCCCCCTCCGCACCCTCCCTCACCCCCTCCGCACCCTCCCTCACCCCCTCCGCACCCTCCCTCACCCCCTCCGCACCCTCCCTCACCCCCTCCGCACCCTCCCTCACCCCCTCCGCACCCTCCCTCACCCCCCTCCGCACCCTCCCTCACCCCCCTCCGCACCCTCCCTCACCCCCCTCCGCACCCTCCCTCACCCCCCTCCGCACCCTCCCTCACCCCCCTCCGCACCCTCCCTCACCCCCCTCCGCACCCTCCCTCACCCCCCTCCGCACCCTCCCTCACCCCCCTCCGCACCCTCCCTCACCCCCCTCCGCACCCTCCCTCACCCCCCTCCGCACCCTCCCTCACCCCCCTCCGCACCCTCCCTCACCCCCCTCCGCACCCTCCCTCACCCCCCTCCGCACCCTCCCTCACCCCCCCGCCAATGCGGACCATGGATGTGACCATTTCTGAACTGATGGAGCAGTTTCTGGAGAGCCCGCTGGTGACCTGGGTGAGTGTGTGCCCAATTATAGTAGATTTAAATCCTGTGTGACTGAATGAGTGTGTGTGTGTATGGTGGGTGGGGGCTCTGTATGTGGGTCCGTGTGGGGGCTGTGTGTGTGTGGTTGGGGTGGGGGGGGTGCTGTATGTGGGGCTGAGTGTGAGATTGTGGGGCTGTGTGGGTTTGTTTCGAATCACTAACTTTCGGAGCACTGCTCTTTCCTCCGGTGAGCCCTCCCGCCACAAACCTGTTGGACCTGGTGTTGTAAGACTTCTTACTGTGCTCACCCCAGTCCAACGCCGGCATCTCCACATGTATGGCAGTGTGACAATTCGTGTGTGTGTGTATGGCAATGTGAGTGTGTATATGGCAGTGCGAGTGTGACAATATGTATGTATGGCGTTGAGTGTGACGATGTGTGTGTGTGTGTGGCAGAGTGTGTGACAGCGTGTGTGGCAGAGTGTGACGGCGTGTGTGGCAGAGTGTGTGACGGCGTGTGTGGCAGAGTGTGACGGCGTGTGTGGCAGAGTGTGACGGCGTGTGTGGCAGAGTGTGACGGCGTGTGTGGCAGAGTGTGACGGCGTGTGTGGCAGAGTGTGACGGCGTGTGTGGCAGAGTGTGACGGCGTGTGTGGCAGAGTGTGACGGCGTGTGTGGCAGAGTGTGACGGCGTGTGTGGCAGAGTGTGACGGCGTGTGTGGCAGAGTGTGACGGCGTGTGTGGCAGAGTGTGACGGCGTGTGTGGCAGAGTGTGACGGCGTGTGTGGCAGAGTGTGACGGCGTGTGTGGCAGAGTGTGACGGCGTGTGTGGCAGAGTGTGACGGCGTGTGTGGCAGAGTGTGACGGCGTGTGTGGCAGAGTGTGACGGCGTGTGTGGCAGAGTGTGACGGCGTGTGTGGCAGAGTGTGACGGCGTGTGTGGCAGAGTGTGACGGCGTGTGTGGCAGAGTGTGACGGCGTGTGTGGCAGAGTGTGACGGCGTGTGTGGCAGAGTGTGACGGCGTGTGTGGCAGAGTGTGACGGCGTGTGTGGCAGAGTGTGACGGCGTGTGTGGCAGAGTGTGACGGCGTGTGTGGCAGAGTGTGACGGCGTGTGTGGCAGAGTGTGACGGCGTGTGTGGCAGAGTGTGACGGCGTGTGTGGCAGAGTGTGACGGCGTGTGTGGCAGAGTGTGACGGCGTGTGTGGCAGAGTGTGACGGCGTGTGTGGCAGAGTGTGACGGCGTGTGTGGCAGAGTGTGACGGCGTGTGTGGCAGAGTGTGACGGCGTGTGTGGCAGAGTGACGGCGTGTGTGGCGGAGTGTGACGGCGTGTGTGGCGGAGTGTGACGGCGTGTGTGACGGCGTGTGTGGCAGAGTGTGACGGCGTGTGTGGCAGAGTGTGACGGCGTGTGTGGCAGAGTGTGACGGCGTGTGTGGCAGAGTGTGACGGCGTGTGTGGCAGAGTGTGACGGCGTGTGTGGCAGAGTGTGACGGCGTGTGTGGCAGAGTGTGACGGCGTGTGTGGCAGAGTGTGACGGCGTGTGTGGCAGAGTGTGACGGCGTGTGTGGCAGAGTGTGACGGCGTGTGTGGCAGAGTGTGACGGCGTGTGTGGCAGAGTGTGACGGCGTGTGTGGCAGAGTGTGACGGCGTGTGTGGCAGAGTGTGACGGCGTGTGTGGCAGAGTGTGACGGCGTGTGTGGCAGAGTGTGACGGCGTGTGTGGCAGAGTGTGACGGCGTGTGTGGCAGAGTGTGACGGCGTGTGTGGCAGAGTGTGACGGCGTGTGTGGCAGAGTGTGACGGCGTGTGTGGCAGAGTGTGACGGCGTGTGTGGCAGTGTGTGGCAGAGTGTGACGGCGTGTGTGGCAGAGTGTGACGGCGTGTGTGCAGAGTGTGACGGCGTGTGTGGCAGAGTGTGACGGCGTGTGTGGCAGAGTGTGACGGCGTGTGTGGCAGAGTGTGACGGCGTGTGTGGCAGAGTGTGACGGCGTGTGTGGCAGAGTGTGACGGCGTGTGTGGCAGAGTGTGACGGCGTGTGTGGCAGAGTGTGACGGTGTGTGGCAGAGTGTGACGGCGTGTGTGGCAGAGTGTGACGGCGTGTGTGGCAGAGTGTGACGGCGTGTGTGGCAGAGTGTGACGGCGTGTGTGGCAGAGTGTGACGGCGTGTGTGGCAGAGTGTGACGGCGTGTGTGGCAGAGTGTGACGGCGTGTGTGGCAGAGTGTGACGGCGTGTGTGGCAGAGTGTGACGGCGTGTGTGGCAGAGTGTGACGGCGTGTGTGGCAGAGTGTGACGGCGTGTGTGGCAGAGTGTGACGGCGTGTGTGGCAGAGTGTGACGGCGTGTGTGGCAGAGTGTGACGGCGTGTGTGGCAGAGTGTGACGGCGTGTGTGGCAGAGTGTGACGGCGTGTGTGGCAGAGTGTGACGGCGTGTGTGGCAGAGTGTGACGGCGTGTGTGGCAGAGTGTGACGGCGTGTGTGGCAGAGTGTGACGGCGTGTGTGGCAGAGTGTGACGGCGTGTGTGGCAGAGTGTGACGGCGTGTGTGGCAGAGTGTGACGGCGTGTGTGGCAGAGTGCGACGGCGTGTGTGGCAGAGTGCGACGGCCTGTGTGGCAGAGTGCGACGGCCTGTGTGGCAGAGTGCGACGGCCTGTGTGGCAGAGTGCGACGGCCTGTGTGGCAGAGTGCGACGGCCTGTGTGGCAGAGTGCGACGGCGTGTGTGGCAGAGTGCGTGTGTGGCAGAGTGTGACGGCGTGTGTGGCAGAGTGTGACGGCGTGTGTGGCAGAGTGTGACGGCGTGTGTGGCAGAGTGTGACGGCGTGTGTGGCAGTGTGTGGCAGAGTGTGACGGCGTGTGTGGCAGAGTGTGACGGCGTGTGTGGCAGAGTGTGACGGCGTGTGTGGCAGAGTGTGACGGCGTGTGTGGCAGAGTGTGACGGCGTGTGTGGCAGAGTGTGACGGCGTGTGTGGCAGAGTGTGACGGCGTGTGTGGCAGAGTGTGACGGCGTGTGTGGCAGAGTGTGACGGCGTGTGTGGCAGAGTGTGACGGCGTGTGTGGCAGAGTGTGACGGCGTGTGTGGCAGAGTGTGACGGCGTGTGTGGCAGAGTGTGACGGCGTGTGTGGCAGAGTGTGACGGCGTGTGTGGCAGAGTGTGACGGCGTGTGTGGCAGAGTGTGACGGCGTGTGTGGCAGAGTGTGACGGCGTGTGTGGCAGAGTGTGACGGCGTGTGTGGCAGAGTGTGACGGCGTGTGTGGCAGAGTGTGACGGCGTGTGTGGCAGAGTGTGACGGCGTGTGTGGCAGAGTGTGACGGCGTGTGTGGCAGAGTGTGACGGCGTGTGTGGCAGAGTGTGACGGCGTGTGTGGCAGAGTGCGACGGCGTGTGTGGCAGAGTGCGACGGCCTGTGTGGCAGAGTGCGACGGCCTGTGTGGCAGAGTGCGACGGCGTGTGTGGCAGAGTGCGTGTGTGGCAGAGTGTGACGGCGTGTGTGGCAGAGTGTGACGGCGTGTGTGGCAGAGTGTGACGGCGTGTGTGGCAGAGTGTGACGGGGCAGAGTGCGACACAATGTGTGTATGGCATTGTCACATTTTAACAAACAAAAGGCACATGGTACCAATATTTTCTTTTAAAAATTGTGTTTCAGGTAAAAACCTTTGGACCAGTGGGCGGAAAAAACAGTGAGAAAGTGAGCGTATTCATGGATCTCGTGGATGGAGTGTTCCTGCATAAAATCATGTTACAAATGTGAGTTTGTCTGACTTTTCTGTTGTTTTCAATATTACTGTTTTAACGGCTTCAAAGCAAGTTTGATCATTTTGAAACCACATCCTCAACAGCTCTGAAGCTGAGTAAATGATTCGGAGAGTTTGGTTGCGGGAGACCCCCCCCCCCCCCCCCCCCCCCCCCCAGTTCACTGTGTCGTTCCTGATTGTAATGTCCCCAAATCAGACAGGTTTGAAAGGCAAACAGACAATGCTGTGAGAATCCTCAGTATCTCAGGAGAGGGAGAAACTGGCTTTGCTGTGGAGTGTTTTATCAGTTGTCTCACTGCTTTGAGATGACTGCTGGGCTGTTGGACTGGGCAGGAAGTGGGATGAAGGGGAGAGATCCTCAGGAAGGGCTGGGGCACTGGTGAAGTTGGGTGGAAAGCCGCTGGTAATGTGTGATGGAAAAAGGGTTGCTGCTGTCTGTCCCACCCGCCGAAAGACATTGTTAGTGTGCCAGAGACTGATCCAGAAACATGAGAAAATGGTGATATAAACAACCCCCATCTACCTGCATTGCAAATTAATAAAGGGCGAACAGCAACTTGCAACTAGCGCCTGCAACAGATTGGAACGTTCCAAGGTGCTTCAAGGAATTCAAAGAATAGTTTTTAAAAAATATATCCAGCCGATGTGATCCCAATGGTTGTTACCAGATTCTCCCATAACCTCGACCCTTTTCTAATTGTAACCTCCTCCGGCTCTACAACCGAGGCAATTGAGATTTTTAGTGCTTTTCTCTCAATCTGCCAAGGCTATTAATAGGAGAGATTATCAGACATAGTTTGATACTGAGCCACAAGGGGAGATATTAAGACAGGTGAAAGTTGGGTTGAAGAGGCAAGTTTCGAGGAGCATCAATCCCCTGAACGAGGCTGAGGAGTTGGGGCGGAGGTGAGGGGATGGAATTCCAGGGTTTCAGACCGAGGTAGCTGAAGGCACAGCCACCAAAGGTGGAGCAAAGTAAATTGGGTAAAAGTGGTCAGAATTGGAGAGTGTGGCAATTGAGGAATTAACTAATTCAGACGGCAGTCTAACTCTGGCCTCTTGCATGTAACTGATTTCTCTCCAACATTGGAAAAGGGTTGCTGCTGTCTGTCCTGCCTGCCGAAAGACATTGTGAATGTGTCAGAGACTGATCCAGAAACATGAGGACCCTGTGCTGTGAAATTGCTTCCCTGCCCCCCCCAAACACCTCCTTAAAGTGGCAAAACTAACTACATTGCTCTTCCTCCGCACTGGGGAAGAACAGACTGTTTAGTCCACATGTGTGATTACAAACAGTGTTACATTATCGGGGGTGCCATCTTTAAGCTGGGACATTGAACAGAGTTCCCTCTCTAGTGAAAGATGCCCAACACTGAAAAAGAGGAAATCTCTTAGCTGATATTTACCCCTCAACTGTCATCGCTTAAGAGGTTGTTGTTTGTGGGAGCTTGCTGTGCAAAAATTGGGCACTGTGGTTCCTGCGTTATAACAGTGCCTAACTGGGACATTCCGACATGTGAAAGGTGGTAATAGAAACGTGAGTCTTTTCCTCTGCTTTTTGAATAAGCCTTGATTATTTCAGATTGGTTTCATATTGATATTGATCATGGATGCCATGTGTGGATGGGGACTGTCAGTAGTTTTGGATTGTTTTGTGAGGGCCACGAAGAATCCAGCACGAGTCTTCAGGATACAAAGAAATAACATTTATTTACAATAACATATATATACACAACAGCAGCAGCAACTTCCCTTGCTGCTCACTCCTCTCTCTCTGCTGGTTCCAAACTGGCCAGCTCTATTTATGCAGGGAGTCTGCTAATGATTTCTCTGCCCCCCTCCCCCTCATTGGGGAAGCTCATACTCCCATAGGATTGTGGGATTGTCATTAGTCCCCAGCCAGTGGTAAGCAGGCAGGTTATAACATCCCCCACCCCCACCCAAAAAAAAGTCCAAGGAATCCACCGAAGACCCTGGCGAAGGAGGGCGTCGGACTCGTTTTGCCGCAGGCCGGACACCATTTGTACGAGGCGCTGGATCAGGCGGCGTGTAACGAGACAGTGACCGGCGCTTTCGTGATGAACGGCGTAACGGTTGTACATCCAAGGCCCGTGGGCCCGAGGATTCCCCCTCTGGCATAGAATAGAACAGTACAGCACAGAACAGGCCCTTCGGCCCTCGATGTTGTGCCGAGCAATGATCACCCTACTTAAACCCACGTAACCCGTATACCCGTAACCCAACAATCCCCCCATTAACCTTACACTACGGGCAATTTAGCATGGCCAATCCACCTAACCCGCACATCTTTGGACTGTGGGAGGAAACCGGAGCACCCGGAGGAAACCCACGCACACACAGGGAGGACGTGCAGACTCCACACAGACAGTGACCCAGCCGGGAATCGAACCTGGGACCCTGGAGCTGTGAAGCATTGATGCTAACCACCATGCTACCGTGAGGTGTCTTATGTCTCCATCTCGGAGTCAGAGTCTGCTGCCTCCGTCACCTCGCCGTCTTTATCTCCACGCGGTTCTGTCACGACTTGCGCAGGCTTTGAGTGAGGCACCAGAGGAAGATTGTGAGGAATACTTTCCATTGTGTCTGGTCTCTGTGGCTGTAGAAATTAGCTCCTGGGGCGGGGAATCTTTGGAAGGGATAGTCTTCTGGACCGAACGTGGTCTACATGTTTGCGCTGGAGACGACCCTGGGCTTGCACTGGTAAGAGATGGGGCCCGTTTGGCGAAAGATTACGCCAGGGACCCACTGGGCGCCACCAACAAAATTCCGAACGAACACTTGGTCACCGGGCGCAAACTGCCGAATCGGCCGATGCCGAGAAAAACCATGTCCCTGCCGTTCTTGTGTGCGGTGTACTTTTGCGCTAATGTCCAGGAAAACCATGCTGAGGCGGGTGCGAAGTCTCCGGCCCGTTAGGAGTTCTGCGGGAGCTACCCCAGTCACCGCATGGGGGGTGGTCCTTTATGAAAACATAAAAACGAGCCAGTCTCGTGTCCATCGACCTGGAAGACTGCTTCTTTAGGCCTCGATTGAATGTCTGCACTGCGCGCTCCGCCAACCCATTTGAAGCCGGGTGGTAAGGGGCAGTACGGATATGGCGTAAGCCGTTCACCTTCATGAACTTCGCAAACTCCTCACTTGTGAACGGAGTGCCAGTGTCCGTGACCAGCACCTCAGGGAGACCATGCGTACTGAAAGACAAACACATCTTCTTGATTGTTGCGCAGGACGTTGTGCCTACCATCTTATGCATCTCTAGCCATTTAGACTGGCCGTCGATTTAATGGAAGGAACATAGATCCTTGAAAAGGGCCGGCGAAATCCGCATGCAAGCGCGCCCAAGGCCGCCCTGGCCATTCCCAGTGATGTAGGGGCGCGGCCGGCGGAAGCTTCTGATGCTCCTGGCAAATGGAGCAGTTTTGGGCCACCTTCTCAATGTCGGTGTTGAGGCCTGGCCACCAGACATAACTCCGGGCCAACATTTTCATTTTGGTCACACCTGCTAATCCATTGTGCTTTGCACGCGTGGGTTCGAATCCCATCCTCGTCGCCAGTTTTATGAGGGCCACGAAGAATCCAGCACGAGTCTTCAGGATACAAAGAAATAAGATTTATTTGCAATAACATATATATATATATATATATATACAACAGAGGCAGCAACTTCCCTTGCTGCTCACTCCTCTCTCTCTGCTGGTTCCAAACTGGCCAGCTCTATCTATTTATGCAGGGAGTCTGCTAATGATTTCTCCCCCCCCCCCCCCCCCCCCCCCCCCCCCCCGCATTGGGGAAGCTCATACTCCCATAGGATTGTGGGATTGTCATTAGTCCCCAGCCAGTGGTAAGCAGGCAGGTTATAACAGATTGGAAGTGAAGTCCGAGTCGATTGCTAATGTTCTGAGGGTGACTTAAAGAAGTCAACAGTGGGGATGGTTGTAAGTCTGCTTACGGATCAACTTTGGGATTCAAGGCTGCCATTGGAATCATGGAGTATTATGTCCCATTTTGAGCACCGCATTTTAGGAATAAAGTCCAGGACTTTGAGAGAGAGCGGGGGGGACAAATTGGGAATGATTCCTGTTGAGAGCCTGGGATTATTATTCTTGGAGCAGAAATGGTTCACGGGGGATTGAATGGAAGTGTTCAAAATCATGAATGGCTTTGATACCGTAAATAATGGGAAATTGTTTGCCCAAGAATTGATGACCAGAGGATGCAGATGATGAATGAGTGAGACAAATTAGGAATTATTTTAGTGAAGTGAGTTGTGATTTGCAGGAGAAATGATTCAATAATCGTTTTCAAAAGAAGACACATCGATAGGGTGAAAAATTGGCAGGGCCCCGGGGAATTGGGAGTAATTTGAGGATGCTTTCAAAGAACCAGCACAGGTTTGACGGGTCGGATGGCCTGCTTCACCCCTGCAGGGGACAGTGCTGACTATCGAGTGATGGGTTTCACTTGTTTAAATGCTCGCTGGAGTGAAATGGCACCTGTGAATAGGACAATGGCCCGGCAGCAATCTTTACAGTAATTAAATACAGTGCTTGTATAATTGAAGGGTTTAATTAATATTCAGTGGTTCAATATGTGTTTAATCGCCTGGGATCTTGTGAATTTTACCAGAAGTGATTAAGGCTGATCCTCTGGCTGGCTCTAACTGATAAAAGTATATTAGGTTCACTTGTAAACCACAAGACCACATAAAAGCAGCTGTCCTTGTTCTGCAACCTTAATTAGGAACTGAGAAGTGTACAACACTGGGTACTGATTGGAACCTTGGGAGGGTATTGACAGGGTGGATGTGAGAGGATATTTCCTCTTGTGGGAGAATCGAGAACTCGGGTCACTGTTTAAAAATAGAGGGTCGCCCATTACAGAGGGATGAAAAAAAAATTTTCTCTCGAGGGTGCATTCCCTCAAAAGGCAGTGGAAGCAGAGTCTTTCAATATTGTTAACGTAGCCAGATGTATTCTTGATAAAGAAGGCCACAATCTTATTGAATGGCACAGCAGACTGGAAGGGCCAAATGGCCTACCCCTACCCTAATCGGTATGGAAAACCAGGACACTGGGAGAACATGCTACTTCAGATTTTGGTGGGAGCTGGTGTATTTGAAGATGGGCTGTTCCCATTGCTCCGTGTCAGCTTGGGGACTCGGCGTGTTGAGCTCTGCTGTTGCATTTAACTCCAGCCGGTGCTGGTAAGATGGAAACCCCTCCATGGCCTCGATCCTTTCCTATCTCTGTAACCTCCTTCTCCAGCCTGAGGGCCGTTCAAAACCTGAGGTCACCAACACCTGGCTTCTTCTGAATCTCCCGCTTCCTTCAGCTCGTCACTGGCAGCCGTGCTTTCAACTCGTTAGAATTCCCTCCCCTAACCTTTTGCACCTCCTCGTTTAAACGCTTATCACCCGCCCCTTTGACCCAGTTTTTGGTCACCAGTCACACTGTGGCTTGGCCCCAAATGAAGTTTGATGTTTCGGGGGCAGTTTCCTATTTTAAAGATGTGATATAAATGCAAGGTGCTGTGTTGGATTGCATGTGAAATGAGCATTGACGCTCTCAGCCCAGTCCCCACAGGGTGTTGGCAAAGTTGCTGCCTAATTAATCATCTCCCTCAAAGAACATGAGGCACAATGGAGGCGATTGGCAACAGACCAGAGGCAACATGAGGGAAGATTTTCTTTACGCAGCGAGTTGTTGTGATCTGGAATGCGCAGCCTGAAAGGGCGATGAAAGCCTGTTCAATAAGAACCTTCAAAAGGGAAATGGGACAAATACTTTTCAGGGAAACAAAGGGCTAAGGGGAAGCAGCCGGGGGGAGGGGCATTGGATTAATTGGGTAGGCCTTTCAAAGTGTTGGCGCAGGCAAATGGGCCGAATGGCCTCTTGCTTTCCTGTACCAGCCCAGTCCTGTAACCAGGCGGTCACTTACGAAGCGTCAGTGAAATGTGAAACCTTCACAGCGAGACTGAAGTTAACCTGACGAGTGTAACTCTGACATTGGATTTGATGGGGAGGATACCTGAGAAGGAATGAGGAGAGAATTGTTAAACAGTATAAAACAAAAACTGAATAAAGGGTTCTCAATGGTTGCCTGCTCTCTGCTGTCTTTCAGAAAATCTCACTTCCTCATTGAATGGCAGAGACCTCGATGCATTTGAGAGTCTCGGGAGGGGGGGGGGATGTAGAACAGGGTGTGAAGAGATTAATTAGAGTGGGTGAGGGGCCAGTGTGCAGTATAAACACTGGTATAATGTTTCTGTATCTTCATGTGTGTGTCAAAACTAATCTGAATTCTTGTGTCACATTTTCTCAGGCTGTTTTGTTCTGTAACCTTGTTGCATCTGTTAAGATAGAAACCTTGGACAGGGCACTGGCGAGTGAGCTCGTCGTAGGGGTGGCACCTGGAGCTGACTGACTGCAGAAGCCAAGTGCTGGAGTTGAGCTGGTGATTGAGATTAAAATTCAAGACGGGATCCTGTGGTTAAGAAAGGCAGGAATAGTAAAAATAGGACTTTCAAAATCCATTTAGATTTATTCAACTAAAGTTCATCACTTGTTCGATAGCCAAGTGGAAGTGAAACTTTCAGCTTTTGCAGTGGTCAGTTTCACAGGAATTCTGGATGCTGTGGTTTTTGGGAGTATTGAGGCTGGTTCCTGAGATTGGGGGTGAGCGAGATGAGTGATCGGGATTGATCTTCCATTATCTTATGTCTACCTGGTTCTAGGAGAGCATGTTTGCGATACTCCGTATCTTATTTCGGGGATGGGAGCAGTTTAGAATGTGGACTTTTCAAAGTCCACTTTAATTGTCCTTCACCTCTTTAAACTTGAGTGGCGACTAACCTCTTGGATGTTATACAGCTTTAGTTGCTAGGACCGTGAACTAAATCTTTAATGTGTTGGGAGTTTTTGCAATAATCTGAACGAATACAATCTGAAGGAAATGGTTTACTGGATGTTATACAGCTTTAGTTGCTAGGACCGTGAACTAAATCTTTAATGTGTTGGGAGTTTTTGCAATAATCTGAACGAATACAATCTGAAGGAAATGGTTTACTGCACTGTCGTGGAGAGTTCTGATGTGCCTCCATCAGCAGGATTAGAGTCTTATGAATTGTGTAGTTTCTTGATTCGTTTTACCACAAAGGAGCTGTTTTTTGTGCCTTTTGAAGTGAGGACTGGAATATATTTGCACACAAGTACTGACATCAATTGGTCCGAACTTGGATTTGATTTATTGCCACGTGCACCGAGGCACACTGAAAAGTATTGTTCTGTGTACAGTCCAGACAGATCGCTCCTTACATGAAAAACACAGCTCATACGATAAACACACAATGTAAATACATAGACACAGACATCGGGTGAAGCATACGGTAGAGAAGATGTGTAGGGAGATCAGTTCAGTCCACAAGATGGTCATTTAGGAGGGTTCGATCCCGGCCCCAGGTCACTGTCCGTGTGGAGTTTGCACATTCTCCCCATGTCTGCGTGGTTCTCACCCCGCAACCCAAGGTGTGCAGGGTAGGTGAATTGGCCACACTAAATCACCCCTTAATTGGAAAAAAGAATTGGGTACTCTAAATTTATTTTTGAAAAATTCAGGGGCGCGATTCTCCGCAAAGGCGGAGAGTCGTGAAGGCTGCCACGAAAACGGCCGTGTTTCACGGCAGCCTCCGCGCCCCCTCCCGGGACCCGATTCTGCTCCCCGGTCGGGGCTAGCATCGCGGCCCCGTGAACTACGGCATCGCGGGCTTAACGAATTTCGCTAAGCCCGCGCGCCAAAGTTAGCGACAGCTGACGCATATGATGACGTCAGCCGCGCATGCGCGGATTGGACGACTCCAACCCGCGCATGCGCGGATGACGTCATCCGCGCATATGCGTCAGACCCGCGCATGCGCGGTCCGTAATGCCCCATAGCTGCCCCGCGGACTTATCCTGCTGGGCGGCAGAGGGAGAAAGAGTGCGTGGGAATCGGACCCGCTGCCCGCGATCGGTGGGCACCGATCGCGGGCCCATGCCACCCTTGGCACGGCCATGGTGCGGCCGTGCCAATCGGTGGCATGGTTGTGCATAACGGCCTTTGCCGCCGTTTTCACGAACTTGTATAGCAGGTGTATCAAAATTCGTGAAAACGGCCGTAAAGGCCTTGGAAATCGGCCCATCAGCCAGGGGAGAATCGCTGCTCCCCTTAAAAAAAACGGCGAGCAGCGATTTGTGTGGGGGGGGGGAGAATGGGGGGGGGGGGGGGGGAGAATAGCGGGAGGGCGTCGGACCAGTGTCGCCGTAAAAATTTGCACCGCCCGCTATTCTCCGCCCAGTCGTGAGTGTGGAGACTCGCGCCCCAGGTGTCTGGTAACAGCGGGGAAGAAGCTGTTTTTGTGTCTGTTCGTGCGTGCTCTCAGACTTTTCTCTCCTGCCCGATGGAAGAATGAGTAAGCCGGGTCGGAGGGGTCTTTGGTTCTGCTGCCCGCTTTCCCAAGGCAGCGAGAGGTGTAGACAGAGTCAATGGATGGGAGGGTTTGTGTGATGACTGTGTTCAGGACTCTGTAGTTTCTTACGGTCTTGGGCCGAGCAGTTGCCATACCAGGTTGTGATGCAGCCAGAAAGGATGCTTTCTATGGTGCATCTGTAAAAAATGGTGAGAGTCAATGTGGACATGCCGAATTTCAGTAGTTTCCTGAGGAAATATAGGCACTGTCAATATCCAGGCTTGGGCTGACAAGTGGCAAGTTACATTCGTGCCACACTAGTGCCAGGCAATGACCATCTCCAAGAGAAGATCTAACCATCGCCCCATGACATTCAAAGATATCGCCATCACTGAATTTCTCCCACAGTCAACATCCTGGGGTTTACTGTTGATCAGAAACTGAACTGGACTAGCCACATTAATACTGTGGCTACCAGAGCAGGACAAAGACGAGGAATCCTACAGTGAGTAACTCACCTCCAGACACCCCAAAGCCCTGTCCACCATCTACAAGGCAGAAGTCAGGTGTGTAATGGAGTACTATCCACATGCCTGGATGAGTGCAGCTCCAACAACACTCAAGAAGCTCAACACCATCCAGAACAAAGCAGCCAGCTTGATTGCTCCTCCTTCCACAAACATTCAAACTCTCCAGCACCGACGAATAGTGGCAGCCGTGTGTACCATCTACAAGATGCACTGCAGTAACTCATTAAGGTTCCTTAGACAGCACCCTCCAAATCCACGAACACTACTATCTAGAAGGACAAGAGCAGCAGATACCTGGGAACCCCACCACCTGGAGGTTCCCTCCAAGTCACTCACCACCCTGACTGGGAAATATATCGGCCGTTCCTTCACTGTCACTGGGGCAACATCCTGGACCTCCCTCCCCAACAGCACAGTGGGTGTACCTACACCTCCTGGACTCCAGTGGTTCAAGAAGGCAGCTCACACCACCTTCTGTAGGGCAATGGATGGGCAATAAATGCTGGCCTAACTACTGACGCCCACATCCCGTAAATTAAATTTTAAAAATGCAGTTATGATGTTTCGTCTGGTTGGGGAGTCTGGAACTAAGGGACACAATTTCAATGTAAGAGGGAAGTCACTTGGGACTGTGATGTGGAGAATTTGTTTTATTCAGAGGGTGGTAAATCTTTGGAATTCTCTACTCCAGAGGGCTGTGGACAGTCAGTCATTGTGTATGTTCATAGCAGAGATTGAGAGATTGGGATACGGAGAGAGTGTGGGGAATAGGACATGGATGTGGATGACCATCCATGATCACACTTAATAGCAGAGCAGGCTGAATGGTCCACTCCTGCTCCTATGGTCCATGTTCGCAACCTTGGGACGACTCTGGGTGCTTTCCAGTCAGTGAAGTACCTTCAATGTGCAGTCACTGTTGTGGTGAAAAAGCCAAGCTCCTCCAAGTGTTTTGCATATGTAGATACAAATATTTCATTTGTATAAATGCGCCGAGTATGACTCTGATCTCCGTGGAAGTGAAATATCAAGTGGGGAGACTGTGTGATAAACTGTGTTGAGTTGTATTTGTTTGTCATGTGAATGGTGGGTTTATCTATGAGAACAGCTTTGTAAATAATGCTTCTGATGATACAGAAGGCGTATTGTCCGATGCTTGGTGTTGTGGACCGATTCCTCGGATACTGGTTAGCAATTCATGAGCAGTTAAGAGAATTAATGGCAGTTGTCTTGTGAATGGAACTCAGGCCATCCATTGCTTCCTGAAAGATTAGTTTTACGCAGTCCTACACTTTGTATCCAGGAAAGACAAATTGGAGTATTTTCTAAATGGTGAGAAAGTCTGAACTGGGAGATTTGTGTGTCCCAAGTTCACAAATCATTACAAGTCAGTTGTACAGGTACAAAAACACAGTCAAAGGCTAATGGAGTATTAGCCTTTATCTCGAGGGGACTGAAATACAAAGAAGAAGTGATTCAGTTATACAGAGCCTTGTTCAGACCCCATTTGGAGACAGTTGAGGAAGACAGCGGCGTAGTTGCTGGACGAGTCATTCAGAGGCCCAGACTAATGTTTCTGAGGACGTGGGTTCAAAGCCCACCGTGACAGCTGGTGGAATTTTAAATTCAATTAATAAATCTGGAATTGAAAACTTGTCTCTAATGCTGACCCATTGATTGTGTAAAAACACATTCACTAATGTCCTATTGGGAAGGATCTGCCCTCCACACGGTGTGACCCACATAAAGCTGCCTCGTAACTGCCCTCTGACCTGCCAATTAGGGACGGGTAACAAATGCTGGCCTTGCCAGAGACGCCTGAAAGAATAAAGAAAAAGCCCCAAACTCCAACTTTGTAAAGTCAAGTGGCCTCTTGGCTAGGCTGAATGAAGTACCTTTGAACTCTAGGGGCAGAATTTAATGCCCTACCTTGAGGCAGCTTTAGGAGTGAAGGGCGGGGGGAGGCATTTAATCAAGCACAAGGGTGGGATGGAACCTTGCCACCTTTCCCATTCTTGCCCCATATTGGGTCCATTGCAGGAAGACTATGGATGATTCCCCCCCCCCCCCCCCCCCCCCCCCCAAAAAAACCCCATTGTCAATTGAGGCCCTGAAGCGGATCGTTTATGCCAACTTTGGGGATTCGTCTCAATGCTGCTGAAGGTGGGCTGGGGACTTGCCACATGGGAAGCCCAAAAATGTTTGTCGGTGCTCCCTCCCTCATTCAAAGGGACTCGATGCCTAATCGAGGGACCTGGCATTGTGAAGAGGGGGAGGAGGCTGAGAGAAATCTCCCCCCTGCCATTGTCAAGACTTGCAAAAATTGCATATTTGCAATATAAATTCACCAGAATCACCTCTGCCTTGGCTATTGTCAAGGAGCTTTTTGGAGAATCAGTTGGCCAGGAACTGTGTTTCATCGGGATTGCCAATTGGCTGATGTAACAACCTGACAATCTGATTCTCGTCTCTCCCAGCACCGACTAGTCTTCCTGCGTACAGTGCTGTTCCTCAGAGAGAACTGTCAGCTAATGACAGGCTGGGTTCCCATCAATTTACCTTCATGTGTTGCTTAACTGTGTCAACATTGTTAAGTGACGAATCTCTGTAGGGAGAAGAGCACGGAGAGCATTGCCTAGTGCATCAAAACACAAAGCTGTGAAAGGCTTCGATAAAGCTCCAAGACTACCTAATTTGTTTCAGTATAATACTGTCCTGGGTTAGCTTATGGGAACAGGTTTTGTAAATCCTTGCTTATGCTCACTCCCCTGTGTTGGGAATATTGAGGGGTAATCTGAACAATCCAAGTAGAACGTCAAAAGGAATCAATTCTTGTGGGGGGGCACCGTAGCACAGTGGTTAGCACCGTTGCTTCACAGCGCCTCATTGGCTGTGAGGAGTCTGCATGTTCTCCCTGTGTCTACATGGGTTTCCACCAGGTGCTCCGGTTTCGTCCCACAAGTCCTGAAAGATGTGCTGTTAGGTAATTTGGACATTCTGAATTCTCCCTCTGTGTACCCGAACAGGCGCCGGAATGTGGCGACTTGGGGCTTTTCACAGTAACTTCATTGCAGCATTATTGTAAGCCTACTTGTGACAATAATAAAGATTATTATTATAAATCCAGAATGAGCAGCCAGAAACCTGAAAATTAGAGGCAGGTCATTTCAGGAATGATTTCGGGAAGCACTTCATCGCACAAAGGATAGGGGAAGTTCTGTAACATTCCTCCCCCAAAAGGTTGTGGACGCTGGGGGTCATTTGGAGCTTTCAGGAGTGATTGATGCTTTTGTTAAGGGTGTTTCGGGTAATGGTGCTAAAGGTGGGTAAATGTGGCAAATAGTTCCACCCACCCTTTCCTCCACTAGCGACATTCAATGGAGGAAAAATGGTTCAGCTTTTTGAGAAAGTACACTGAACCATTAGTGGTGCCGTGTCCAGTGTTAACTCAGTGATGTTTTTAAAAAATAAATAGTTTATGGGAATTGCAGTTTTGGCTTCAGACTTCAACACACTGCTGGTCACTTACGTAACACACTGGTCAGTGATTAACATCGTCTGATTGTATGTGGCGTCCTCAAAGTCTGAGTCCGGAGTTGATTATATGCCTTTGTTTGATAGTGCACAGTCATGTGTATCATCCATTAAACATACATGGATAAACTGCCTACCTGATCCTCCGTTAACCCTCGCTTACTGGGCTAGGTTAACAACCTGGTTCAAGTTCCTCAAGAGAGCCAGAAATTCGGGGGATGAGCAGGTGGGGTGTTGGTGTGCTTCTTTTGGGTAACTTTCAAAGGAAACTTAAATCATGTGATTGAAGGAGCCAAAAAAACACTCCAGTCCCCCGGTGCCCACTGGGCATGGAAAGCCTTGAGGGGCTGGCATCACCGTGCGCTTGCTTCCCAGGGACACCCGACAGAAAATATAGTCGCCAAAGAGCATCTTCAAACCATAGTAGGGCTGTGAGGTGGAGCTCCATTCCCCAAAAGGTCATTGTGTAGAATTAATTTGTGGCATTTAATTGTGATGCACACTATCTTGGAAAGTGAGGCTTTAGGAATATGGAGAGGTTTGAGGAATGGTGGCTAACAACAATGGTGAAGTTGGCTTGCTAAAGTGAGTGGTCTTGGGGAAGCAGGTGGAAGGGAGCCAGGCCAGCAGGATTAATGCAAAAAAACTTGGCGACGTTGTGTAGAATGTCAGCTCGGAGAAGTCATTTTCCTGAAGCAGACTGCTATTCAGACAGTGTATTTAGTCTCTCAACGGACACCGGGACTGTGGGTAGGGTGGGTTTATTGTTCCCGTTGAAATGAAAACTGTTTTGTTCCCGATACTAGCTAAGCATTGAATATGGGATAAAAGTGGAAGTACTGCTTGTGTTTTTAATCAGACCTGCTTTTCAGTCAATGATTTCTCCAGCTGTGTTGCCTTTTTGCCCAAATTAAATCATTCACATTTGGTGAATTGAAGGCAGGTTGCGTGTGGCCATTGGTGCACAGGGATGGAAATGTGAGGCACGTCACTTGTTGGGCTGTTCCTGCTTCATTTATTTTCGATCCAGGCTGACTGCAGCTTCCTTTTAAATATCTGGATATATCCCAAGTTGGACATGTGATGTGAAGAGAAAGACACATTTACATAGTGGCTTTCACTACCATGGCACATCCCAGAGCACCGTACAGCTGATAAAATACTTTCCAAGTGTTGTAATGTAAGGGATATGGCACCAAATGTGTGCACTGCAAGATTCCCATAAACTGCACCATGGCGCACAGGCGGAATGACACAGACATTCAGCACAGAAGGATTCCATTCAGCCCATCGCATCCATGTTGGTGTTTTGACAGAGCAGTTGTACTTACTCCCACGTCTTGCTTTGTGTCATATTGTCCCCCCCACCCCCCACTATAGATGGAGATTTAAAATCCTTCCATCTCAATGAATTTTAAGTAAATGGAAAATGTGATCCATCAAGAATCAAGTAGCTCATTGACACCAACATCTGGTCTTAAATCTGCAGGCTAGGGGTGGCACGTGGCTCTGTGGTTAGCATTGGGACTATGGGGCTGCGGACCCGGGTTCGAATCCCGGCCCTGGGTCACTGTGCGTGTGGAGTTTGCACATTCTCCCCGTGTCTGTGTGGGTTTCACCCCCACAACCCAAAGATGTGCAGGTTAGGTGGACTGGTCACGCTAAATTACCCCTTAATTGGGAAAAAAAAATAATTGGGGACACTAAATTTAAAAAATCAATAAATAAACCTGCAGGCTGTGAGAAGGTGGGCCGGGGGGTGAGTTCTCGACTAACAGTAGCGCCCTCTGAAACTTAAATGCATTTAGTTAACAGATTGTTGGAGGGGTTTTGATGAATGATTCAGTTAAAGGAAACCTTAGCAAGTAAGTCCTTTGAAACCAGGTCAGAAATGGAGATTGGAGTCTGAATTTAGAACTGCGACATACAGCGGCCTTGAGCTGTGGCACAGACTAGTCATTGGGAGCAGGAAAGTTAATAAGTAGCACTCAACACACGGTAGCTGTGAAGTAAAACAGACCTGTGCTTTCATGGACCGTTTGGTGAACTAAGACGAGCAGATTTCTCCTCTCGGTCTCCATAGATGCTCCACAAACACTTGTACCGTGATTACCTTGCTGCTTAGGGAATCGTGCTCTCACATTTGAACTCTTCTGTGTCGTGTGAAGATCCAAGTACAGAGTGTAAACTGGAGAATCAATATTAGTGAATCAACATTGCTCAACAGAGAGACAAAATACTGTGGGTGCTGAGAGGGCAGGGGGGCTGTGGGAACTGTGTTTCACTTGCTACTTCTATCAATAATTAAATATTCAGGTCACTGAAATGATGACCATTCGAACGTTTAGCAAAAACCTGATGAGAGCGAGAAGATAACATTTCACGGCCTCTTACTTTATTTATGTAAAACAGCAGCTTCTCCGTGTATTTTGTGCTGTTCCAGTTACATCTCGATCAATTAAAAGTTCTATCCAGATGATAATTTGAGAAGCGGGAGTAAACATTCAGCCCTTTGAGCCCACTCCACCATTCAATGCGATCACAGCTGATTTTCTACTTCCATCCCCATTTTCCCAAACTATCCCCGTATCCTTTGATGTTTTTAATGTGCAGAATCACAAGTTTGTGCTTTTAAACGGATGGGATTGCGGGACTCCTGGCCTGCTCTTTTTTTAAAGGATGGGCACAAGGATGATGGGCCGAATGGCCGCCACCTGTGCTGCAGCTTTTGATATTTTTCTTTTTAAGATTGGCTCACAACTCCCAAACTTTCTTGCTCCTTGAACAAAACTTGTTTTGGAGGAAAATTTACAAATGTTTAAAAACTCTGACGTTGGATCTCATACTGACTGGATTGGTTCCCAGACACATTTCTACCAGAAATTGGTTGTGGTGGGACAATTGCAACTTGTAATAGGGTGTGAAATAACCCAGTGACAAGATCAAAATTGAGTGCTGGCTTGTGTCCGGGAGCCTCTGCTCCCAGCCTCCGATTGTGTTGGGAGATAAAATAAAGGAGATAATACCCCTCAAAGAAAACAACTCGGCAGGATGGGCAGAAATTGATTCCGTTAGCCTATTCACATTCTTTCTGCTTTTTTTTTTATTTAGAGACCCAAGACCAACAAATCAAAGAGTCAACAAACACGTCAACAGTGATGTCAACTTGCGTGTTCAGAACCTGACCATATTAGTCAGACATGTAAAGAATTACTACCAGGTACGTCCTCCATTACTGCACCCAACTTCCTGCCTCTTGTGGTTTGTCTTTTTAAGGGACTGCAGTGCCAGATGTAAGCGATATTTCTGTTCTTTCACACACTTCTACTTCTGCCCAACCCCCCCCAAGATCACCGCTTCCTGTTGTGCTGAGTGAACTGCCTCAAATTCAGACTCGAGTGTCTTTGCTCTGCTCTGACCTGATGGACCGAAGGGCTCCTTTGTGCTGTAAAACTTATTCTTTGAACAAGGTGATGGCATTCTATTAAAACCGTCCAAATTTATCATCCAAACACTTCAAGTGCATTTGATTAAATTGTGGTTGTAAACTGTGTAAGCATTTTGAAAAGGTTTTATTTATGGGACAGATCAGTCTTTCCTCCCCTACCGAGTCCTCTCGGGGCCAAAGAACCAAAAGTCACAGCTGTACCTCACCCAACGGGCCTTTCACCCAATGAAAAGCTCAACAGGAGGGTCATGATCCAGTTCGACCCATGGTGACATATTTTCAAAACATTTCCCAATACTTTTTACAATTTTTCATTGGAGGTGGTGAGGGGCAGAGTTTGCTCACTGGAATTGTGATCGGGACTAAGAATCCTGAATTTTTCCGATCACAGGAGTGCTGGTGAATTGTTACACTCATTAATAAAACCGAGGATGGCGAGGTGGTTAGCACTGCTGCTTCACAGCGCCGAGGACCCGGGTTCGATCCCGACCCTGGGCCACTGTCCGTGTGGAGTTTGCACATTCTCCCCGTGTCTGCGTGGGTCTCACCCCCACAGGTAGATGGATTGTCCATGCTGAATTGCCCCTTAATTGTAAAAATTTAATTTAAAAAAATTAGTAAAACAGCGTGGAGCAAGAATCAAGGTCGTTCTGCTCTGTACAGTACAGTTGTACATCATACTTTCCAACTAAGCTATAAAGATAACCTTTGTTTCTCTTTGAGCAAAACCTTGTTTCGGCCTCTGCTCGCCCCAACTCCCTTTCTGAACCAAACATAAGGCGATGGCATTGCATCTGTTCTTGCAATGCCCCCCCCCCCCCCCCCCCCCCTCCCCCCGTACCTCCCCTAAGTGGCTTGATTCTCCACGTTTATTGAAGAACAGACAGACTGGAGCCCAAGCTTAGAGGCCTGAATACGAGAGAACTGTTATTTTATAAATTTTGTGTCCTGGCAAATGATTATCTTTCGACCAACGTCACTAAAAACAGATTGTCTGGTCATGCTCACATTGCTGTTGGAAGGTTTGGGGGGGGGCTTGCTGTGTGTAAATTGGCTGCTGCACTGGGGACACAAAAAGAAAGAGACCCTGGGGGATATTGGGGCAGAAAGGGGAACGAACCGGTTCAGAAAGCAGAAAGGTTCCTGGGCTTCATCATAGAACATAGAACATAGAACAGTACAGCACAGAACAGGCCCTTCGGCCCTCTATGTTGTGCCGAGCAATGATCACCCTACTTAAACCCACGTAACCCGTATACCCGTAACCGAACAATCCCCCCATTAACCTTACGCTACGGGCAATTTAGCATGGCCAATCCACCTAACCCGCACATCTTTGGTGGGATTATCCTAGCTCCGGGCCGGAGCATCCCCGCATCCGCGTCACGCTGCCCCGACGCCAGCACGCGATTCTCTGCGGAGCGCAGCATTTGGCGCGGTGCCAGTCGCGGGCCGCTCTACGCAGCTAGGCCGCCGATTCTCTGGCCCAGATGGGCCGAGCGGCCGCTCTAAAAAGGCTGCCGGCGCCATCCACACCTGGTCGCAGCTGGTGGGAACTCTGCGCGCAGGGCCAGGTGGTGGCCTGTGGGTGGGGGCAGAAGCGGTGCTCCCACCGGCCCGTGAATCGCGACAGCATTTCCGACGGCGTGGACACTCTGCCGCCGAATGGGAGAATCCCGTCCACAGAGTACAAAAACCAGGAAGTTATGCTAATCCTTTGTAGAATATTGGTTCAGACCCAGCTGGAGTATTGTGCCCAATCCTGGACACACTTTGGGAAGAACATGAAGGCTTTGGAGAGGGGACACGAGATATTTAACCACCATGGTTCCAGGGAACGAAGAGTTTTCTAGTTATTCGGATCGACTGAAAAGCTGGTGATTGTTTTCCTTGGAACAGAGAAGGTAAATTGGCTGGAGTTATTTCATCCAAACCCTTCACGATTTTAAATAAAGAGAGATTGTGTCAAGCAGGTGACGGGTCAATTAAAAAAAAAAACAGGTACAGATTTAAGCTGATTGGCAAAAAGAGCCATGCAAAATGAGGAAAACCTTAGCCCAGTGAGTGACTAGGATTTGGAATGATCGGCCTGATGAGGTGGTTGCTGCAGATTCCAGCTTTCTAAAGGGAATTGGATGAAAACTTGAAGGAGGAAAGATTTGCAGGGATCTGGGAAAAGTGCTTTGGAGTGGTCTCAACTCGTTTGCTCCCGGCTCCTTCTGTGCCCTATTCTTCAGTCGCTACACTCGTTTGGGGATGTCCCGTGTTTGAAAAGTGATTTTAAAATGCACGTTCCTTCTTCTATAAAGAACGCAATGACAGTGAACATAGCTCCGAATGTGTTAAAGTGAATGGGTGATAACTTTCTCTGGAGCAATCCTGCTGCATGATATGGAGTTAGGAATGAGTAACAGCAACAAAGCCTCAGTGTTAGCCATGCCTGCATGTGACCTGAAGCTTCAATGGCTGATTTGCATTCTGGAAGTCTTTAATGGGACTGTTACTTTGATTACAAAACTGTTGTCAGAGAGGAAATTTCAGCTTCTGATTTGTTGGCCACTGTGTTTGTAGTTTGGCACAGTTCCTCGTTGGTACATCCAGCTCTACATATAAAAATGGGGGCAGTAACGGCCTTAGCCCCTGCATGCTAGTTAAGTTTGCATCAGAATACACCAGGTACAAACAGAACAAAGAGCCTCCAAACAAATTTTTAAGTGTAGCGACTGAAGAATAGAACACAGAAGAAGCCTCAAGGTGTTCTCTTACCCTTTGAGACTACTATGGAGAATAGAAGCACAATTTATTGGCAATACTTTGTTCTGGATTTACAAAAGCGCTGATAATGAAATTTTTTTCTGGTCTCTCTCACATTTTACATTGAAGATGTGGCAGTCTTTTTACTTATGAGACTGTGTTATGCTGCTGACAGAAACCATTACTCACCCTCATTTTAATCCCCTCTCCACCTTACACATGCAAAGGTTTTTCTTCCTCTCCCCCATGTGCCATTGACTCTTCTCCTGCGATGTATGATGTTTTGGATTGGGCATTGGGGTGGGGAAGTGTGGGGTGGCTGGGGGAGAATTTGTCTGCTGTTATCAATGGTTAAATATTCAGGCCAGTGCAGCTATAACCATGGCAACGTGCAACAGAGAGATGAAGAGGTCAGAAGCTGACATTCCCTCACCTGGCGCCAAGGCTTTGTACTTTATGTACATAAAAGGCAGTCCCTCAGACGTTCTTTGTGTTTTGCGCACTGTTCCAAATTAGTCATGACAGAATATAGTTAAAGATCAGAATCAAGGGCAGCACGGTGGTGCAGAGGGTTAGCCCTGCTGCCTTACGGCGCCGAGGTCTCGGGTTCGATCCCGGCTCTGGGTCACTGTCTGTGTGGAGTTTGCACATTTTCCCTGTGGCTAGGTGGATTTGCCACTCTAAATTGGAAAAAAATGAATTGGGTACTCTAAATTAAAAAAAAAAAGGATCAGAATCACGATGAGTTTGTTATTTTGAAAGATCAAGGAGATTAATGGGATAGCTCTTCTTAAAGGGCCAGCGCAAGATTGATGGGCTGAATGGCCTCCTAACTGGAGGGTTCAATGTTTTTTATGAGGGGTTGAGGTCGAGGCTGCCTGGAAGGTACAGAATTGTTCTGTCATAATCTTGGGTAACTGCTTCAGCGGAAAGAGCAGACCCGCGCGGAACTGGTAATATCTCTGGCATACTGCAGAAAAGCTGCCATCAATACATTAAAACTGAGAGGTAAATGGAGTGTATGGTCACGCATCTGCCTAACACTGTCCATGGATTACCAGTTCCATTTTCAGTTTATCGTTGGGTGCTGCTAGAGGTCATGCAAAGGAAGTTAGCTCATATAAACGGTGTCACCCACTCAAAATGGAGCACATAGTGGAGGTTTTCTTTTTCACTATTATGTAGTTTCTCTTTCGGTTTTACAGTGTTATGAATGAGATTTTGATCAGTGTAATGAGTCCCTGGGGCAAAATCAGTTGGCTAGAATTTAAGCTCGAGATTCCGTTCCTTCGCCTCTTCTTCCTCCTCCTGAAAATCTAACTCCTTAACAAAGCTTTCAGTTACGTGGCCTAATATCTCCTGATCTGGCAAGGTGCCAAATGTCAACTGAGAATGCTGCTGTGAAGCACCTTGGGATGTTTACTAGTTGCCTCTTGTTCTATATCTTTGGAATTCTGCCTGAGATGCTGGAGTTGGAAGAGACAAGGTGTGCCAAGTGCTCTTGATCAGAAGTTACTGAGTTGCCCTAGTTTAATTGTGGTTCAGCATCCTCCTCCTTCAGGTGCCGTACCCTTAGGAGGGTGTTGGTCACCATGGACGTCCATTGGATTGGTCCATGATTACACTTGGCAAAGTACTGCAGTGGTTTTCCATTGCCTTCTGCAGCGTGGTCCACCAGGAAACTCTCCTGCTCTTTGTCTCCTGCCATTAGGCATATTGGAAGGATTTGCAGACTGATTGACTGCATTATGAAAGCACCTTCTGTGGGCTTCAGATTCTGGAATGGGATTTGAACCTGGAACTTTTGGTTCAGAGGAAGGGACACTACTACTCCACTCGATCATCTTGTGATTCAGTGTACTGCTCTTATTTTTTTTAAAAGCTGATTTAAATTAATAATAACCGTTGTAGCAAACAACAGGAGAGAGAGAGAGAGTTGTGTGAAACCCAAAAAACATTTTAATTCCATGTAAATAGTAGCTTTGCCTATAAGATAGTTCAGGTACTGAAACTGCTGTTGGAAGACCGTTTACTTAAATGGATTTTGCACTTGATAATGTAGAGAGACTAAAGATTGGCTGTGTAATTGAAAATACGCACCAGATCTATCAGCATCCGATAACTACTTTCACTCGACCTCTGCAAACCTCTTCAACTCTCACCTCCCCATCACCGCCGTGCCTGTCTCCCCAGATGTCCCCTCAAACTGCAACCTCCAACAGTGCCGAAGGCTTCGGCAACCATTGGCTTCGCTCTAGGATTCTCCCTGCCCACTGCCACAGAGCCTTCTCTGCTTGCTGCCTGGCTCCTCCCCTCCAGACAGCTGCTCCAGTGCAGGCTGTTTGAGCACACACTTGGTCAGCTCCAGTCACGTGTATCAGTTGAACTTTAGAGACAGCCTAGTTTATCTAATCTCTGTCCATAACGTAACCCGATGAGTGCTCGTAACATTCTGGGGAACCTGTGCTTTATTCCTTCCCAGGCCAATATAGAACATAGAACAGTACAGCACAGAACAGGCCCTTCGGCCCTCAATGTTGTGCCGAGCAATGATCACCCTACTCAAACCCACGCATCCACCCCGCAACCCAACAACCCCCCCTTAACCTTACTTTTATTAGGACACTACGGGCAATTTAGCATGGCCAATCCACCTAACCCACACATCTTTGGACTGTGGGAGGAAACCGGAGCACCCGGAGGAAACCCACGCACACAGGGGGAGGACGTGCAGACTCCACACAGACAGTGACCCAGCCGGGAATCGAACCTGGGACCCTGGAGCTGTGAAGCATTTATGCTAACCACCATGCTACCCTGCTGCCCAAGATGAGGTAGCCAGAACCATACTCAATGCTCCAGGTGTCATTTGACCAGGGCTTTGTTTTATTGCAAAATTTCCTCCTGTTATCTGGATATAAAAGTTAACATTCCTTTAACCATTTTGATTCGGTCTTCACAGTGGAAGACACAAATAACATGCCAGTGACTGATGGAAATGAGGCTATGACCGGTGAGGACCTTGAGATGATTGTTATCACTAAGGAGGTTGTGATGGGCAAGCTAATGGGGCTAAAGGTAGACAAGTCTCCTGGCCCTGATGGAATGCATCTCAGAGTGCTAAAAGAGATGGCTAGGGAAATTGCAAATGCACTAGTCTCTGGGGTGGTCCCGGCGAATTGTAAATTAGCAAACGCGACACCACTGTTTAAAAAAGGAGGTAGGCAGAAAGAAGATTATTATAGGCCAGTTAGCTTAACTTTGGTAGTAGGGGAAGATGCTGGAATCTATCATCAAGGAAGAAATAGCGAGGCATCTGGACGGAAATTGTCCCATTGGGCAGACGCAGCCTGGGTTCATAAAGGGCAGGTCGTACCTAACTAATTTAGTGGAAATTTTGAACACATTACCAGTGCAGTAGATAACGGGGAGCCAATGGATGTGGTATATCTGGATTTCCAGAAAGCTTTTGACAAGGTGCCACACAAAAGGTTGCTGCATAAGCTAAAGATGCATGGCATTAAGTAAAGTAGTAGCATAGATAGAGGATTAGTTAATTAATAGAAAGCAAAGAGTGGGGATTAATGGGTGCTTCTCTGCTTTGCAATCAGTAGATAGTGGTGTCCCTCGGGGATCAGTGTTGGGTCCACAATTGTTCACAATTCACATAGATGATTTGGAGTTGGGGACCAAGTGCAATGTGTCCAAGTTTGCAGACGACACTAAAATGAGTGGTAAAGCAAAAGGTACAGAAGATACCGGAAGTCTGCAGAGGGATTTGGATAGGATAAGTGAATGGGCTCGGGTCTGGCAGATAGAATACAATGTTAACAAATGTGAGGTTATCCATTTTGGTAGGAATAAATGATAAAATATTAAAACATGCTACTGTGCAGAGAGACCTTGGTGTGCATGAGTCACAGAACGTTGGTTTACAGGTGCAACAAGTGATTGAGAAGACAAATTGAGTTTTGTCTTCATTGCTAGAGGGATGGAGTTTAAGACTAGGGAGGTTATGCTCCATTGTATAAGATGTTAGTGAGGCCACACCTTGAGTATTGTGTTCAGTTTTGGTCTCCTTACCCGAGAAAGGACGTATTGGCGCTAGAGGGTGTGCAGAGGAGATTCACTAGGTTAATCCCAGAGCTGAAGGGGTTGGAGTATGAGGAGAGGTTGAGTAGACTGGGACTGTACTGATTGGAATTTAGAAGGAGGCGGGGGGGATCTTATAGAAACATATAAAATTATGAAGGGAATAGATGGGATAGATGTGGGCAGGTTGTTTCCACTGGCGGGTGAAAGCAGAACTAGAGGGATAGCCTCAAAATAAGGGGAAGTAGATTTAAGACTGAGTTTAGGAGGAACTTCTTCACCCAAAGGGTTGTGAATCTATGGAATTCCTTGCCCAGTGAAGCAGTTGAGGCTCCTTCATGAAATGTTTTTAAGGTAGAGATAGATAGTTTTTTGAAGAATAAAGGGATCAAGGGTTATGGTGTTCGGGCCGGAAAGTGGAGCTGAGTGCACAAAAGATCAGCCATGATATCATTGAATGGCGGAGCAGGCTCGAGGGGCCAGAAGGCCTACTCCTGCTCCTAGTTCTTATGTTCTTATGATTATTTTGTATACCTGACCAGTACACTTCAGTGATCTCTTTTCATCGACCGCTAAATCTCTTCGGACCTTCCCTTCCGAGCTTTGCACCCAGGTCAAATGCACTTTGTTACACATAAAATTTAGCCAGCTCCTGCTAACTCTGTGCTCTCCCTTTAAAAGACCTTCTGTGCAGTAGCCTTCCAACTTCATCCTTTTGGCTGACACAAAGTAAAGCCAGCATTGATCTCCAACTTCAAAGAAATGAGAAGGAAGTGCTTCAGCCAACCCGAATAAGCTTTCTTTGTAGCAAACCTGTCAAGATGGCAGAAGGCAGATGGCAGAATATCTTTTTGCTTGCTTGGCTGGCAAGGTGGCAGATTAGAGCCACGTGTAGACTAAAGCAGAGCAGGTAAGGTCAGCAGTGTCTTTACCTGGATGGTTAGCAGTGAACCAATGGTAGTTTCATGATAACCCAGTGACGATTCATGATCATTTTCCTGGCTGACAGTATGACGGTTGCTGTGGCAAAATGCACTTTTACATTCATCCTGTAGTCTGGAGCTATGGATAGTGATGGTAGCGGAACCAAAGCTCCGACCAGGAATCACTCCCACTCTGACCGCCTTGATTGGTGTGAGTTGGAAAGGATTTGCAGGTTGATGATCAACCCGTGTGACTGTGTTCTGAATGCACCTTTCTTGGCCATCAAGTCCTGGAACCTCTGGTTCACCAGGCATGGACGCTCCCCACTGTGTCACAAGACCTTCTCATTTCCCACAAAATACCACACTTGGAGAATTCAGATTCACGAACAGCCTGTCATGGTGGCAATTGAATTCCCAGCTGCTAGTCCAGTGGCCTAACCTTGACACTACATGCGCATCTATAAGGGTAATAAACTCTCCCAAGTCCAGATTTTAGCTAGCATTCTCCTATTACCTCTTGTAGCATATTTATTATATAGCTAATTTAGAAATATAGCTGAAAATGTGCATGCTATCGAAGCTTTTTGTCTCGCACTCATCAAGGCAAAATTTGCAACAATACCAATTGCAGAGGGAACAACAATTTATACTACACGAGAAGAGATTGCTGATTGGTTGGCAAGTGCACTCTTAATTGCTTCAAAATGTTGCCATGGAAAATGGACCATAAAACTGCGAAGCTTTTGCTTAAATTCAAACCAGGCAGGTTGACTCTGCAAACCCAACTGATCTTAAATTGGTTGACAATGTAATTCTTATCACACTCACGATTGATTAATAAGTGCTGTCCAATCATGGAATCACATCTAATGTTGAACATTATGTTTTGAATTTTGCAAGCACGGGCTGGTTGGGTACGGCTAGTAATTTGCCAGTTACAAGCCGCCGAAAGGACATGCTGTTTGATACGATCAGCCAGTCTTTGGGAAGAACAGCCCACATACCTGGCATCACACCAGCACTGAAATTCATATATGACGTTTCTCATTTCTGTGATAGGCAGCACGTCTTTTTGGCTTGACGGCAGCATCCTGTTAGTAACAGATACCACTCGTGTTGCTACTGCATAGTTGTAGCGTGAAACAGATAGCTTCACCTATTTCTCAAATGTTTGAGACACCTTACACTTCCAGGGAAATCTGAAGTAGACTGTGCCCTTTCTAGAACCGAAAGTAGCAGTCTTAAACCCATTCATGAGTTTGCGATATAAACGAGCAATGATCTAATCAGGGTATCCATTACCCCCCAGTATGGCTTAAAAAAAAATTCCAATTAAGGGGCAATTCAGTGTGGCCAATCCAGTCCCCTGAACGTCTTTGGGTTGTGGGAGTGAGACCCACGCAGACACGTGCAAACTCCACACAGACAGTGACCCAGGGCCGGGATCAAACCCGGGTCTTCGGTGCCGAGAGGCAGCAGTGCTAACCACTGCATCACCATGCTGCCCATCCCCCAGTATATCTTTGATGTGCTCTGTACTCTATTTCAGCATCAAGCTTGCACAAGGAGAGGCAGCACGGTGGCACAGTGGTTAGCATTGCTGCCTACGGCGCTGAAGACCCGGGTTCGAATCCTGGCCCTGGGTCACTGTCTGTGTGGAGTTTGCACATTCTCCCCGTGTCTGCGTGGGTTTCACCCCCGCAACCCAAAGATGTGCAGGATGGGTAGATTCGCCACTCTAAATTGCCCCTTAATTGGAAAAAATAATTGGGTACTCTAAATTTATTTTAAAAAAGCAAGTTTGCACAAGGAGAAATTGACCCTATTTTATAAGTTTGCAGATGAGGCCAATCTTGTAGCCTTTGAGCATAGAATCCCTACAGTGCAGAAGGAGGCTATTTTCACATTGAGTCTGGTCTGGCCTTCCGAAAGAGCACCTGGGCCCACTCTCCCGTCTCATCTCCGTAATCCCACTTAATTTGCACAGGTCGTTTGGAGACTTGGACGGAGAAATGGCAGATGGAGTTTAATCTGGACAAATGTGAGGTAATGCATTTTGGAAGGTCTAATACAGGTAGAGAATACACAGTGAATGGTAGAACCCTCAAGAGTATTGACAGTCAGAGAGATCTTGGTGTACAGGTCCACAGGTCACTGAAAGGGGCAACACGGGTGGAGAAGGTAGTCAAGATGGCATACGGCATGCTTGCCTTCATTGGCCGGGGCATTGAGTTTAAGAATTGGCAAGTCATGTTGCAGCTGTATAGAACCTTAGTTAGGCCACACTTGGAGCATAGTGTTCAATTCTGGTCGCCACATTACCAGAAGCATGTGGAGGCTTTAGAGAGGGTGTAGAAGAGCTTTACCAGGATGTTGCCTGGTATGGAGGGCATTAGCTATGAGGAGAGGTTGAATAAACTCGGTTTGTTCTCACTGGAACGATGGAGGTTGAGGGCCGACCTGATAGAGGTCTACAAAATTCTGCGGGGCATAGACAGGGTGGATAGTCAGAGACTTTTTCCCAGGGTAGAGGGGTCAATTACTAGGAGGCATAGGTTTAAGGTGCGAGGGGCAAGGTTTAGAGGAGATGTACGAGGCAAGTCTTTTTTACACAGAGGGTAGTGAGTGCCTGGAACTCACTGCTGGAGGAAGTGG
Organism: Scyliorhinus canicula; assembly: GCF_902713615.1. Taxonomy (NCBI): domain Eukaryota; kingdom Metazoa; phylum Chordata; class Chondrichthyes; order Carcharhiniformes; family Scyliorhinidae; genus Scyliorhinus; species Scyliorhinus canicula. The sequence goes on from NC_052147.1 coordinate 7,883,000, forward strand.
TGGAAGCAGGGACGATAATGACGTTTAAGGGGCATCTTCACAAATACATGAATAGGATGGGAATAGAGGGATACGGACCCCGGAAGTGTAGAAGATTTTAGTTTAGATGGGCAGCATGGTCAGCACAGGCTTGGAGGGCCGAAGGACCTGTTCCTGTGCTGTACTTTTTTTTGTTCTTTGTATCCCTTAACGGGCAATTTAGCATGGCCAGTCCACCTAACGTGCACAGCTTTGGACTGTGGGAGGAAACCGGAACACCCGGAGGAAACCCATGCAGACACGGGGAGACCATGCAAACTCCACACAGTCACCCAGGGTCAGAATCAATTCCAGGCTCCAGGCGCTGGGCGGCAGCATTGTGCCACCTTGCTGCCCATTCTTTATTAAAAAATAAATAAATAAATTTAGAGTACCCAATTCTATTTTTCCAATAAAGGGGCAATTTAGCATGGCCAATCCACTTACCCTGCACATCTTTGGATTGTGGGGGTGAGACCCACGCAGACACTGGGAGAATGTGCAAACAACATCGGACAGTAACCCGGAGCCAGGATCAAACCGGGGTCCTCGGTGCTGTGCGGCAGCAGTGCTAACCACTGCGCCACCATGCCGCCACTTGCTGCCCGCCCCAATTGACCAGTGAAGGTAGATAGTCGTGGAGGACCAGTTTGCCGATTTCGCCAGTAGCATGTCAAGAAAAGGGAGCATGTTTGATCACTCCATTTTAAAGGTGAATATGTTGGAGGGTGGAGCCTGATAAGGTATGTCAGGAAATCTTACATACAGCTGTGAATTCAAATATAGCAAACTGATCATCAGTGTATTGGAAATATGCAAGGGATAGAAAGTTGGATGTCACTGCAGCGAAGACGTGTTCCTTGTGGAAACCAACAAAGATTTTAGTGAGAGCTGGACGTAGAGGGGATCCTGTGGCGATGCTGTCTATTTAGGTGCACAGGGGATGTTGAATGGGGATGTTTTGAATAGACAGTAATGAATCAGGAACGAGCAGTCCACTCATGACTAAGGTTTACTCTCTTATAAATGGCGGGTCCAGATGGATTCACTCATTAACCACTCGTGAGCTCTCCCTTTCAGGGTGAGTGAGATTGTTTTGTGCAGATTTGCAGAATTGTCTTGCTACCTCTCGGATCAAATGGAATTAATTACACATAAAACATAACTGACTCACGCTATCTCGGTACTCACTCTTTAATCTCTAAAAGGCCTTAGTGTCGTTGGCTGACAGCAAAATTGGTGCCTGATCCTTTTTTGAATGGGCAGGATTAGTGTGAAGAATGAAGGTATCAAGCTGCATTGCCTCATGCATAAGGAACACAAATGGTCTGGGATGAAAGGGTATTTAATGGTCCAACGAAGCTCCACCTCACTAGATTCTTATCAAAGTAGGTCTGACGTCAGAGGTTTGGAAGCACGTAAGCTTTTAATGTAGATTTCATTTATGTTAAGTGGCTTTTACCTTTCCTCAGAGGAATTTGAAAAGCATGTTTCATGTCACAAGTGGGTCCTGAGAGAGTGGGCTGATGAGTCAGAAGGTCATGGGTTCAAACCCCACTCGAGACTGGAGTGCAAAATCTAGGCAAGTACTGAGGGAGAGCTACACTGTTGGGAGGGTCCTCATGCCTTTCCGATGTGACTTTGAGGCCCTGTTCCAATTGGATGTGAAAGGCTCCATGGCACCACTTTGAAGAGGAACTTGAGAGTTCTCGCCGGTGTCCCCTCAGCCAACACTGGTGAGACAGATCGTCTGTCCGTTATCACTTCACTGTTTGTGACGCCTTACTGTATGTTTCCTAAACTACAGCCCTGACTACACTTCAGATGTATGTGATTGGCTGTAATACCACACTTGGCTCCTCTGTCCTTGCGAGCTACACCTCGAATCCAACCTCACTTTCTGCTCAGTCCTTCATCTTGTTGTCCCATTCCAATTCTGTGCCCATCTTTCCTGCAATTCCATGTTTAAATCCCTCTGGTTGTGTTTGCCTTTGCCACAACACAGAAGCAGCCCTCATGAAAGTAATAGTAGTCATGCTAGTTACTGTGGCAAACTAACCTCCTCAACCTGTCTTCACCTTTTGACGTAGTTGGCAACATCATCCTCTTCCAATGACTCCCCTCCATTGTCCAGCTGGGTGGAACTGCCTTCTTTCCTCCAGTTGTGGCCAGAGAAACACCTTCAGTGGTTTCTCTCCCTGTTCCACATCATTACCCATGGACTTCCCAAGGATCGATCCGTGGCTCCTTCCTGTTAATGTCTAAATGCTGCCCCTCATGTTGGTCTTCAGATGTAGGCCAATGATGCCCAGCACCCCTTTCTATTTGTGAGACTGCCTATCCGGCATCCAGAACTGGGTCAGCCAGTTAAATGTTGGAAGAACAAAGCCCGTTTCAAATTCTGTTCCCTCGGCATCATCACTTCCCTGATCACTGAACCAGCCAGTTCACGCCTTTGATGTCCTGACTGGCCACATCCACTCCCAAGAATAAGACAGTGACAATAAACTTTCCCGTTTCTGCTCCTGCCTCAGTCCATCTGCTGGTGAGACCCTCATCCATGACTTTATCTCCAGATTTGACTTTTGCAGTCCTGTCCTGTCCAGCCTCCCATCTTGCAACCCCTGCAAATTTAAACTGGTACAAACCTCTGTTGCCCGAATCCTTCATTGAGCGACTACTGAACACTCCTTGTTCCCACAGCACCTTTGAAAGTAATAAATGAACTGTGAAATCCTTGGAGATGCTGTGAGGGCCTGGGAGGAGTTTTACAAAACTAAACATTTCTTTCCTCCTCCCATGTCCTACAATTGCAGAAGGGATTACTAGACCACCTGCCAGTCCCAATCCTAAAATCTCAGGATTGGAATCTGAATCCAGATTGATTTGCAACCTACCAAATGCCACTAACATCCTTGCAAACGTTTCCATGACTATGACACCATTTTTAAAAAATGTATCTCTTTTTCGCTCCCGTTCCCCTTTTCTTTCTGTCTTTCTGTCTCTCTGGCTCTCTCTCTCTGGCTCTCTCTCTGGCTCTCTCTCTGGCTCTCTCGCTTTCTCTCTCGCTCTCTTTCTCTCTCTTTCTCTCGCGCGCTCTCTCTCTTTCTTTTTCTTTTCCTTCCGTCCCAATAATTTGACGGTAAAGGCCTCTGTGTTTGTAGATTCTCGAGCAGGCTGCTAGTGACCTAAGTTGATTTCAGAATCAATTGTTGGCTGTTATTCTCGTTGAACTAGACATAGACATAGAACAGTACAGCACAGAACAGGCCCTTCGGCCCTCAATGTTGTGCCGAGCCATGATCACCCTACTCAACCCACGTATCCACCCTATACCCGTAACCCCCCACACCATTAACCTTACTTTTATTAGGACACTACGGGCAATTTAGCATGGCCAATCCACCTAACCCGCACATCTTTGGACTGTGGGAGGAAACCGGAGCACCCGGAGGAAACCCACGCACACAGGGGGAGGACGTGCAGACTCCACACAGACAGTGACCCAGCCGGGAATCGAACCTGGGACCCTGGAGCTGTGAAGCATTTATGCTAACCACCATGCTACCCTGCTGCCCCTAATGGAGCAGTTTGGTGTGTGCTCACTTTTCCTTTGAAATTGTTGGAAATGTGTGTCACCAGCTTAAGTTACAAGAAGAATCTTCATTACATAGTGAAAAATTAGACCAGATCAGAGTCTGACTCTTCAGTAGACAGCGATGTGCACTGTGATAATTAACTGACCTATTCTCCAGGGCTGTAAGGGGACAATTCTGTAATTGCAGGGAAGCAGCTGAAGCTGCTGGTTTCTACATAAACTGGATATTAAGTGAAGAGTTTGCAGGCTCTATTTGCAATTAATTTTAAATAGAAAATCTGCAGAACCCTTCTCTGTGCAGGTCACTAAATGGTTGAGTAAGTCTTGAACTGACTGTATTGACTGAGTCTTGTGGAGTAGTAACACTGCCATTGACCAGTTGGCCTGTTTCTGTGCCCCAGACTTGATATAATTCAATGTGTCGATGAAAGATTTTCCAACTCCTTCCTACTCCGAGCCTGAGCAGAGAAGGCCAAGGATAACTGTGATCTGAAATTTTCTGGATTCCTTCCCCCCCCCCCCGGTGCCCCAAAAGACTATGGATGTTACATTTACAGTACAGAAGGAAGCCATTTGGCCCATCGAGTCTGCACCGACCCTTTGAAAGAACACCCCACACCTCCACCCTATCCCCATAACCCAGTAACCCCACTAAACCTTTATGGACACTAAGGGCTATTTAGCTTTGCCAATCCACCTAACCTGCACATCTTTGGACTGTGGGAGGAAACCGGAGCACCCAGAGGAAAACCACACAGACACGGGGAGAACATGCAGACTCCGCACAGACAGTGACCCAAGCCGGGAATCGAACCTGGGGCCCTGGCGCTGTGAAGCAAGTGTGCTAACCACTGTGCTACCGTGCTGCTCCAACTGAGGGGGACATGAGGTTTAGTGGTAATGTAAGTGGGTTAGTAATCCGGAGGCCCAGGATAATGCTCTGGGATGCACAAGTTCAAATCTCACCCCCTCAGCTGGTGGAATTTAAATTAAATTAATAAATCTGGAATTAAAAAAGATAGCCTCAGTAATGATGGCCATTAAGCTGTGATCGATTGTTGCACAAATCCCATCTGGTTCACTGGTATGCTTCAGAAGGGAAATCTGCCGCCCTTGCCTGGCCTGACCTACATGTGACTCCAGATCCACAGCAATGTGGTTGACTCTGAACTGTACTCCAGAATAGCTGAGCAAGACACTGCGTTCAAGGGCAATCAGGGCAAAAAATTCTGACGTTGCCAGCGATGCCCACATGAAAGAATAAAGAACAAAAACAGTTGAGTTTTCAAGAATGAGATTGATTGGAAAGGAAATGAAGCAAAGGGTGAAGTTGAGATACAGATCAAGCGTGACATGATTGAATGGCAGAACCAGTTCATTGGGCTGAATGGCCTCCCCCGTTAAACATGCTCCTGCTTTCCTGATAACAGAGGTGCTCTACTTGTGCAAACTCCACACGGACAGTGATCCAGAGCCGGGATTGAAACTGGGACCTCGGCGCCATGAGGCAGTAGTGCTATCCACTGCGCCACCGTGCTGCCCTTGATCCCACTAGAATTTTGATACATTGGAGGGAATATTGAGAGTGATAGAAGATTAAAACTTCTACTTCTGTGCTGACCTCAATTAGAATAACACCCACACCAACTACCTTGGTTCATTCATGGCATTAAAATCGGTGTGCACCTCAAGCTTCTGATGTCACCTTGTGATGCCAAGCAATAAAGATATTGCTTACTGACAAGTAGAAAAATCTCTTAGTGACGAAGAAAGAATGTGCATTTACGTAGCACCATTTACAGCCACCGGATATCCCAAAGTGCTTTGCAGCTAAATGAAGTGCAGTCGGTGTTGTAAAGTTGGAAACCTGGTAGCCTGTTTGCCCAAAGCAAGATTCCACAAATAGCAACGTGATAATGACCGGATCATCTGTTTTGCTAATTACTTTTAACAGCAAGAAAAAAAATCATTTATTTAACATTAAAAGTTGGATTGTAATACAATCCCCATTTAGCTTAACAAATGCACACACATTTAAAGATTAACATGGATTGCAAACTACAATTTATGCTACATTGGACTTATTAACTGAAAAAGGCCCCTTTAAGCGCACAAGATGACTGTGGTCAAACACACACTCCGCTCTAAACCCAAGTTAGTGTCTGTAGTTTTCTCCTCGGAATCCCTCAGATGATTGTCACATGAGAGTTTGCAAACTCCACTCCCAAAAACATGCTTTCAATTATTCGCTAATAATGCTTTCCACTGGGTGTTTGTATTCCGAAGTCCAGTGGAGGTTCTACAAATTGGACTTTCAAACAAAGCTTTTGCTCCACTTTTAACAGTGCAGGATTTCACACCAAGTGTTGTAGGATTTCTTGATCTTGACTGTTGTGCAAACGGCTCAAATTGCTTTAGCTCTAGACTCTGTGGCTGTATTAAACTGACCACTAATGTTTCATCTACGTCTGGTGTCCGCTGTCCTACTTTAAATCTATTTGCTACAATTGTCTCTTTAACTCCGAACACTTTGTTTACTCTTCCTTGTATTCCCGTACCAGCCTCCCCGAACAGGCGCCGGAATGTGGCGACTAGGGGCTTTTCGCAGTAACTTCATTTGAAGCCTTCTTGTGACAATAAACGATTTTCATTTCTTCTGAACAATACTTTGGTCTCTGTTCACATAACTCCAAACTTATTAGACAGTCTTTCTGTCCCAACTCCCTGGTTATCTGGACGGTATCTTGTTCCTTGGGAAGCCTGCATCTTTTTACAACTCCCTTGTCCTGTTCAGCTTCTCCTGGTAGAGTTGAGAGATGTTCACACCTCAGTGACTTGGCTTCAACTGCTCTCAAATTACCTTAGCGACTTAAAGATTTTACCTTACAGGTACCTCCTGTTGCTAAGCAATGGTCACATGTTTATGCCTTTTATTTATTTTTCACATTGTAGTGCTCTCTAAGCACGATAGAAACCCATTTGGAACTTGCCCGACCCCCACATAAATAAACACCTTTGTCCAGCATGAATCTAACAATAGGTTTTACCTTTCCAGGCACAGAAACCCACTTAAAACCATACCTTATTTCTAATGTTTAGCAATCCAAATATAAATCCCTGAAAACTGCCTTTGTTTTCCTAACAGTAACAGGTTTCTGGGTTGAAGTCCCACCTGAACGCCGGGATTTTCCGGTCCTGTCCATCACCAGGACCTTCGGTCCCTCTGAAAGTCAGTGGAGTTGCGGCTGGTCCGCCTCATCCCCATGGTGAGTCCTGCCAGGGCGGGGTCAGAAATCCCTGACCTCCAGTGGGTCGGTGCAGACTCCATGGGCCGAATGGACTCCTTCTGCACTGTATGTTCTATATGGGCGTTGCTGGTTAGGCCAGCATATATTGTCCATCCCTAGTTGCCCTTCAGAAGGTGCTGGTGAGTTTCCTTCTTGAATAGCTGCAGTCCCTGAGGTGTAGGTACACCCATTGAGCTGTTAGGGAGGGTGTTCCAGAATGTTGCCCCAGCGACAGTGAAGGAACGGTGATATATTTCCAAGTCAGGGTCGTGAGTGACTTGGAGGGTAATCTCCAGGTGGTGGGGTTCCCAGGTATCTTCTGCTCTTGTCCTTCTAGATGGTACTGGTCATAGGTTTGGAAAATGCTGTGTTTCCTACATTACAACAGTGACATTTCGAACAGCATTTAATTTGCTGTAAAGTGCTTTGACACGTCCAGTGAAATACACAATATAAATGCACGTATTTATTTTTTTTCGAGTGGTGTTGCTTGAGGGATGAATTTTGGCTCGGACACTGGGAGAACGCCCTGGTGTATTGTCCAATAATGTCATGAAATCTTTTACTTCTACCTGAGCAGGCAGATGGACCTAGACTAAGGGCTCAGGTGCTGAAAAGGCTCTCTATTCATGAGAATATTGATTGGAGGGGATGAGAAGGGAGAGGATTGTAATCAGATTAATGCCCATAGTTAATAAAGACAATTGGTTAAACATTGTATAGAAAGCGCTATAGGATTGCTGGTAACTTTATTGATTAGATGGCATGGGAGAATGAGGAGATGTTTTGTCTGTGACCAGTAACATCATCAGTAAGTCGAGGACATTGACTTCAGAGACCCCAGGTGACTTCATTTTCTAAGTGTAAAATGGACAGTTTCCCTGTCGCGGTGAAAGTTTAAGCATTTCTGTAAATCACTGCCGTAACGACAGTCGAGTCTAATCCAAAGCTGTCCGCTGATAAAGAGAGTGTTGTGTTATCAAACTACATAATGGCTCCCCAGACACATCCTTGGCTTGTTGAGTGCATTTTTGAAACACTTGAGAGTTTGCAGTTTTACTAAAACAGTTTGTGTTACTTTTATTTGCACCAATACTAAAGCTGTTTTAAAATTAGGGATGGACAATAAAGGCTGGTCTTGCCGGTGACTTCCACATCCTAGGAACCCATGGAAAAAAAACAATTGTACGTCAGAGAGATGGTTTCTACTAAACTAAAACAGACAGTGCAGGAGGAGGCCATTTGGCCCATCGAGTTTGTAGTAGTTCTCTGAAAGAGCATTCTACCTAGTCCCACTCCCCTGCCTTATCCCTGGAACCTTGCACATTCTTTCTCTTCAGATAACAATTGAATTCCTTTTTAATTGCCTCAATCGAACCTGCCTCCACCACCCTCTCAGGAAGCTTGTTCCAGACTCTAACCACCCTCTGGATGAAGGAAACTTTTCTCACATCACTTCTACTCCTTATGCCAATTATTTTGAATCTATGCCCATCTACGCTCTCTTGAGAGTGGGCAGTTTCTCACTATTTATCCTGTCCATACCCCTCAGGACCTTGAATACCTCTATCTAAAGTCTCCTCTTGGCCTTCTTTTCGCCAAGGAATACTGACCCAACCTCTCCAATCCATTCTCCCAGCTATCCCTGGGATTATTTCTGTGAATCTCCTCTGGACCCTCTCAATGCCTTCGCATCCTAATAATAATAATCTTTATTATAAGACCATAAGACATAGGAGTGGAAGTAAGGCCATTCGGCCCATCGAGTCCACTCCGCCATTCAATCATGGCTGATGGGCATTTCAACTCCACCTACCAGCATTCTCCCCGTAGCCCTTAATTCCTCGCGACATCAAGAATTTATCTATCTCTGCCTTGAAGCCATTTAGCGTCCCGGCCTCCCCTGCACTCCGCGGCAATGAATTCCACAGGCCCACCACTCTCTGGCTGAAGAAATGTCTCCGCATTTCTGTTCTGAATTTACCCCCTCTAATTCTAAGGCTGTGCCCACGGGTCCTTGTCTCCTCGCCTAACGGAAACAGTTTCTTTGCGTCCACCCTTTCTAAGCCATGTATTATCGTATTATTGTAACAAGTAGGCTTACATTAACACTGCATTGAGGTTACTGTGAAAAGCCCCTCGTCGCCACATTCCGGCACCTGTTCGGGTACACGGAGGGAGAATTCAGAATGCCCAAATTACCTAACAGCACGTCTTTTGGGACATGTGGGTGGAAACCAGAGCACTCGGAGGAAACGCACGTAGACACTGGGAGAACGTGCAGACTCCGCATAGACAGTGACCTAAGCCGGGAATCGAACCTGGGACCCTGGCGCTGTGAAGCAACAGTGCTACTGTGTCTTCCAAATATGGCGCTCAGAACTGGACGCAGTGCCCCAGATGAGGCATAACTAGTGTCTTATGTAAATGTCTCCAAACATTTCTGAATAACTGGTAAATGGGACATTGCATTGGTTATTATTAATCCATTGAACACAAAGTGAATCCCAGGACTGCCTCCTTCGCTTCTTGCAAGTTTGTTTTCTGATGAACTCTTCCCCCTTGCTGTTGAAATGTCCCAGTCAGACCCCTGCGGAAATTACTGGCATAGAGACCGGCTGGTCTAAGTACGCAAGTGTTAATATTATGCCTTGGCTGGAGTTTTCTAATTAATTCCCGGTGCCCCACTATAGGAAGGGTGTCAATGATGTGGGGTGGCGATTTACCAGAATGGTACCAGCGACACAGGGAGGTTTGAGAGACTTCCGCTGTGTGGAGTGACTGAAGAAGCTGGAATTGTCCTCCTTGGAGGAGGGAAGTATAGGAGAAGATTTAACAAAACGGTTTAGAATTGAGGGACTTGTGGAGTAAATAAACAGAACCTGTTTGGAAGAAATACTGTCAAAAAAAGTTTAGGAAACTAAGAGGTGATCGTATTGAAATATAAAGTTGTGAGGCGGCTTGACGGGGTGGATAGTGAGGGGGCTTGACGGGGACGCTAGTGAGGGGGCTTGACGGGACGCTAGTGAGGGGACTTGACGGGGAGGATAGTGAGGGGACTTGACGGGGAGGATAGTGAGGGGGCTTGACGAGGACGCTAGTGAGGGGGCTTGACGGGACGCTAGTGAGGGGACTTGACGGGGAGGATAGTGAGGGGACTTGACGGGGACGGTAGTGAGGGGGGAAATCTAGAACTTGGGGACACAGTGTAAAATGAAGGGTTCTCCCATTTAAGATGGGGATGAGGGATTACTACCCTCAGTGAGTGGTTAGTCTTTGGAAAACTCTTCCCGAGAGGGCAGTGGGAGATGGGCCATTGAATATATTTCAAGTTGTGTTAGACAGATTTTTGATTTACAAGGTAGTCGAGGGTGAGGGGGTGATGTGGCAGGCAGGAAAAGCCATGGTCTTTTCAACCATGATCTTCCTGATGGCCGGAGCAGGGTCGATATGCTGTATGGATTACTCATGCTCCTATTTCTTGAGATCTGGCAGGAAGATTGATAACAAGGGGACAAAAATTTAAGATAATTGGCAAAAGTGCCGGAGGAGAGATGAGGCCAATTTTTTTTCATTAGATCATCAAATAAAAGAGTTGGATAAACACTGAAAATGAAACATTTGAATGTCTCTGGGGAAAGAGCATGGCTACGTCGGGCTAAATGAGAGCTCTTTCAAAGTCGATACAGGCACAGTGGGCCAAATGGCCTCCTTCGGTATTAACAGGTTCCACAATTGATGATGTTCAATTATTTTACTGCTCTCTTACACAGAAAAATAAAGGATAGCAATAGCGGTGAGTGTTGGGAGGGTGTGTGAGAGGATATGAGCTTCCACTGGCTACATTGGATTAGCACCAGTCCACAGGACCATCCCCGTTTGGAGTGGATATTGTGAGAAACTGATTGTGGTGGCTCTTTTAAAAATACATTTATTGCCCAGATATAAGAGTGTAAATGGGACATTGCATTTATTATGGATCCATCCAACACAAAGTGAATCCCAAGACTGTCTCCTTCACATCTCGCAAGTTTGTTTTCTGATGAACTCTTCCCTCTTGCTGTTGAAATGTCCCAATCAGACCTCTGCAGAAATGACTGACATAGATACCAGCTGGTCTAAGTACTTAAGTGTTAACGTTAAGCTGCAGGACTGTTCTATTTTCAACGAGTTGCATCAGTTTGGATGCTGGTAGCATCTTGGTTTTTGAGACACAGAAATTCGTGAAGCAGGCGGGGCAGTGAAATCCAGTTGTGCATTGAGCATGGCGTGCGCTGGGCCGGGCGTGCAATGGCGTGGGCGTGCACTGGAATGGTACGACTTTTACACACCTGCAACCCCCACCGTGCCACCATCAATCAACCATGCAATCTGGGGGCAGCACGGTGGTGCAGTGGTTAGCACTGCCGACTCACGGCGCTGAGGTCCCAGGTTCGATCACGGCTCTCCCTGTGACTGCGTGGGTTTCGCCTCCACAACCCAAAGATGTGCAGGGTATGTGTATTGGTCATGCTAAATTACCCATTAATTGGAAAAAATGAATTGGGTACTCTAAATTTATTTTTTAAAACATGCAATCTGAGTGAGGTAAAGTTATCCCAGTGAAAACTCTTTTAGGTCAATTTAGGAATACTTGAAAGATATTCCTCTGTAAAACCAAAGTTAATCTAATGAGAGTTGGAGGTGAGCACATTAAATGGGTGTCACTCTCCCCAATGTCTTTCCCCAAATGTGGCGGGGTAGTCCACTTGCTGAATAGGCATTCATCAATCCTGGGTAGTGTCACATCTGTTGAATGTTGCTGCTGTATCAATCCAGCTGAGTGATCGGTATTCCGCCACATGACTGGCTTGAGCTTTGCAGATGGCTGAAGACTTTGTGGTGTCAGGACGTGAGCGGCGTGTTACAGGTTACCCAGCCACTGACCTGCTGTGGTGCTGGCCAGGCTGGCTCAGTGTATGCAGTTATGTCAGCTGCTTATTTACAGCAGTCAGTTCTGTCTTACATTCTCTGCGGACACAGATTTTATGGCCGTCCGTTATCATCAAATATTAACTTACTGTTGGGAATAATTAATCCTCAAACTAGTCTCACTCCAAGCAATCAATCTGTCTAATTGGTACCATTTTGAATTTTTGCTGGCAAATCTGTTGAATAACTAGTTAACGTGCCATCATATCAGAAAAATAACTGGCGTTTTCTGTGCCCCTCCTGTGTCTCTTCATCTCTCTCACCCAAGAGGTTATCTCTCGGAAATGAGCACTGTTTTTGTTTCTCAGTGCCTCTGTAAATGTCATCATGCAGCTATTTCTGTGACTTATTTGTCCCACACAATGACTGGTGAGGAATTGCACTGGGATTTGTGGTTTTACTGGTGTTATCCATGGTACAGCACTGTCGCCTCTGAGTCAGAAGGTTGTGAGTTTTAAGTCTCGGTAAGACCTCATGGCGCCGCTCAAAGAGGAGCAGAGAATTTTCCCCGGGGTCTTGGCTCAATGTTTCTACCTGAACTCGAATTGTTTGCAAAACCCGTAGATTATCCAGTCATTACCTAGTTGCGGCTTGTGGCACCTTGCTGTGCGCAAGTCAGCTGTCAAGTTTCCTACACTGTTTCATTGGCTGTTAGGCTTTACCATGTCCTAGGGTGCTGCTTAAAATGCAAGTTCTTCTGTTTATTCAAGTGACAACGGTTATTGTGCTAGATATCATTGATACACAAGGATGTCCATTTTGGGGGGAAGGCAGTGGAGTAGTGGTGATGTCACTGCATTAGTACCAGGTTAGTGTTCCGGGCACATGGGTTCAAATCCCACCCAGGCAGCTGGTAGAATTTAAATTTCATTATAAGAGAAACCATCTGGAATGGAAAGCTAGTCTCGGTAATGGTGACCGTGAAACCATCGTCAATTGTTGGAAAATCCCATCGGCCCTTTAGGGAAGGAAATCTGCGGTCCTTATCTGGTCTGGCCTACATGTGACTCCAGACCCACAGCAATGTGTTTGACTCATAACTGCCCTCTGGAATGGCTGAGCAGATCACTCAGTTCAAGGGAAATTAGGGACGGGCAGCAACTGCTGGCCTTGTTAGCGACGCCCAAGAATAAATAAATAGAAACCTGGTGAATCAGATGTTCGTTGCTGCCAGACCAGAGTTGCCAAATTTTAGGTTATACATAAACCCCCTGTGCGGCTAACCCTTTCAGTCTAATGTAAAAAAAGGCAAAAAATAACTTCTGACAAAACATTGTGGAACATCCTGTTATTTGAAGGGAAAGTAAGAGGTTCTCTGCTGAGGCCCAGGTCAGGCTGTGCTGTTTATTTTTGTAGCAAGGTGGATTTTAAAGCAGAATCATTTAAATTACCGGATGGGAGCTGATCACCACCCAGAGCCGGGACTGGGGAAATCCAAGTTAAAGGTTCACACAGGACCACAAGCAGCTGTACAAGATGTGAAATACTCTAATGACTGGAGCTTTTATAACCCACTGCAGCCCCTGAACTGCCCGTTTTCTTTTACATTTTTGTTTTGCATGTAAATATAATTCTCCTGCAGGCTTCTGAGGTTTACGAATGGAACCTATATACGGACAAACCGATTAGGAGCAGAAGTAGGCCACTCGGCCCCTCGAGCCTGCTACGCCATTCAATGGCTCATCTGATTTCTCTCACATTCCGTTTCTCAAATTCACCAGTTCTGAAAACCAGCTCCTTTTTTTATTGAAAAAGGGAATTGTAGAATTGGTGCCATTTTACTTTCAGGTCGTCCGGACAGCTGAGGGCTGTTCGTTAACAGGAGTAATAGAAAGATCAAAGAACAATACAGCACAGGAGCAGGCCCCTTCGTCCCTCCAAGCCTGTACCGGTCATGACACTAAACTTGGCCAAAACCCTCAGCACTTCCTTGTGCCGTATCCCTCTATACCCATCCTATCCATGTATTTGTCGAGATGCTTTTGAATGCATCTGATTCCACAACCTCCCCTGGCAATGCATTCCAGGTACTCTGCACGCTCTATGTAAAAAACAAAAAACAAAAAACCTGCCTTGCACATCTCATCTAAACTTTGCCCCATGGACCTTAAACCTATGCCCCCTGATGACTGACCCCTCCACCCTGGGAACAAATGCCGGCCCATCCACTCTATCCATGCCCCTCATAATCTTGTAGACCTCTATCAGATCACCCCTCAACCTCCGTGGTTCTAATGAAAACTGTCCGAGTCTATTCAGCCTCTCCACATAGCCAACACCCTCCAGACCAGGCAACATCCTGGTAAACCTCCTCTGCACCCTCTCCAAAACCTCCACATCCTAGTGTGACGACCAGAATTGTGCGCAATAACCAAGGCTCTATACAACTGCAGGATGACTTGCCGGTTTTTATACTCGATACCCCGTCCAATGAAGGCAAACATTCCATATGCTTTCTTGACTACCTTGTCCACTTGTGCTACCACTTTCAAAGAACGGTGGACCTCCACACCCATATCTCTCTTGACTTTCTATATTCCTAAGAGTTTTGCCATTTACAATATATTTCCCCTCTGTGTTAGACCTACCAAAATGCATTACCTCACATTTGTCTGGATTAAACTCCATTTGCCATTTCTCTGCCCAAATCTCCAACCTATCTGTGTCCTGCTGCATCCTCTGACAATCCTGAACACTATCTGCCACTCCACCAACCTTGGTGTCATCCGCGAACTTACAAATCAGACCAGCTACATTTTCCTTCAAATCGTTTATGTATACTACAAACTGCAGCACTGCTGCCTCACGGCGCCGAGATCCCAGGTTTGATTCCAGGTCACTGTCCGTATGGAGTTTGTACATTCTCGCCGTGTTTGAGTGGGTTTCACCCCGACAACCCAAAGATGCATAGGGTAGTTGGATTGGCCACGCTAAATTGCCCCTTAATTGGAAAATATTAATTGGGTACTCTAAATTTATTTTTAAAAATGTATACAGTACTACAAACAACAGAGGTCCCAGCACCGATCCCTGTGGAACACCACTAGTCACAACCTTCCATTCAGAAAAACACTCTTTTACTTCGACCATTTACCTTAATGTCTTAACATACAAACAGGCCATCTGGCCCAAGCAGTCCATGTTGGTGCTGTGACCCACAAGGTGACATACGGATGAACAGCTGTGAAGTAGGGTTGGTCTGGACAGCTCTTTTGTGGTTGGCCCAGCCATGATGGGCAGGTTGCCCTCCGTCCTGTGCAATAAATGTCCATCTTTCATGTGAACGAATAGTATTCATCACATTTACCCACCCATTACTCACGTCCTGATCTGATCTTGAATGTTGATATTTCCTTCGATGTTTATCTTCTCCCACTCGATCACGATCCCTTGGTTGCAGAAAAATACTTTTCACGCGCACTTCGGTACATGTGACAATAAAAATCAATCAATCAAACCAGCTCCCTAACCGTTATCTGAGCACTGCTCATTAATTCTTCCTGCATCTCACTTGCCAGCACAGTGCTAGTCTCTATTACATGCAGAGTTACAGAAGTGGGCCATCCAGCGTCTGCTACACTGCTCAATTAGATGATGACTGACCCTTGCCTCTGCTCCATTTCCCTTGAAGATGCCTCCAATCAGAAACTTTCCTGTTGGGAAAGAGGGCCAGGAAGTGGTATGCAGCTGATGGGTTCATCAGAATCCATATTTGCAACAGCTGCTTCATACAACGATCGTTGTGACAATGGCCCTAGTACTTAATAGATGGCAGCACGGTAGCACAGTGATTAGCACAGATGCTTCACAGCTCCAGATTCTAAGGTTCGATTCCTGGCTTGGGTCACTGTCTGTGCAGAGTCTGCATGTTCTCCCCATGTCTATGTGGGTTTCCTCCGGGTGCTTCGGTTTCCTTCCACAGTCCAAAGATATGCACATCTTTGGTGGATTGGCCATGCTAAATTGCCCTTAGTGTCCAAAAAGGTTAGCTGGGGTTACGGGGGTACGGTGGAGGGTGCTCTTTCCAAGGGCCAGTGCAGACTAGATGGGTCGAATGGCCTCCTGCACTGCAAATTCTATAAGGCCTTAAGTGTGTGTGTGTGTGACCCAGAGCCAGGATCGAACCTGGGACCTCAGCGCTGTGAGGCAGCTGTGCTAACCACTAGGCCACCGTGCTGCCCTCCAATTTTTAATGTTGATATATACTAAATCCGTCTGCTGGCAGCATTGACGGAGCTGGAGTAATGTATAGAATTGGAAGAGGAGGCTCAGTGAGCTGACTATTTAACAGGTTGACTCTAACACTCGGTGTTATGCGGCTTTGTGTGAAAGTCACTGAGTGGAAGTCAGGGTGGTTCCTTTAGTTAATGGCTGCTTTATTGGAAGCAGCTGTGTTATTGTTCTGCTTTAATGGAGGTACCTCCTCGGGGAGTTTTGCTGTTGCACATTTGCAAGAGTTGAACGGTTTCTCTGCCGATGGAATTGGGAAGCTGCTAACAAATTCTGCTAGTTTTGATTTCCCGCATCTCCAAATGTTTTGCCCAGTGCAGGTTCAGTGCAATGTGAGTGTAGCTCCACTGATTATTATGTTTTGCTCCATTTACCTGTCACCCAAATCCACATTTGGCTTTCTTTCCGTATATGATCCTTAATGGTGAAGGTCAGCAGTAAGGATATTTGACTCAGGAGAGCATCACAGCTGAGCTCGGTGCTCGCTCACTCCCCTCGCTCACTCACCTACCTCGCTCGCTCACTCACCTACCTCGCTCACTCACCTACCTCGCTCGCACCCCTCGCTCGCACCCCGCCTCTCCCTCCAGTCGGGGACCACTAGATTCTGATCAGGAGCAAGAGTCATGGTTCACTTAGATTTCCCGCATCTCCCAATGTTTTGCCCAGTGCAGGTTCAGTGCGATGTGACAATAGCTCACCTGGTTATTATGTTTTGCTCCATTTACCTATCACCCAGGAGTCACCAACATTTGGCTTTCTTTTTGTGTTTGATCCTTAATGGTGAAGGTCAGCAGCAAGGATATTTGACTCGGGAGGGCATCACAGCTGAACTCGGTGTTTGAACACACATACCTGCTCACTCCACTCGCTCACTCCCCTCACTCGCTTATTCCCCTCCCTCACTCACTCATTCCCCTCGCTCACTCCCCTCCCTCGTTCACTCCCTTCGCTCGCTCCCCTCTGCTCGCTCGTTCACCTCACTCACCTCACTCCATAAGACAGAGGAGCAGAATTAGGCCACTTGGCCCATAAAGTCTCCTCCACCATTCAATCATGGCTGAAATTTTCTAATCCCCATTCTCCTGTCTTCTCTCCATAACCCCTGATTCCCTTATTGATCAAAAACCTATCTATCTCTGTCTTAAAGACACTCAGTGATTTGGCTTCCACAGCCTTCTGCGGCAAAGACTTCCACAGATTCACCACCCTCTTGCTGAAAAAATTCCTCCCATCTCTATTTTAAAGGATCGTCCCTTTAGTCTGAGATTGTGTCCTCGCTTCTAGTTTTTCCTACAAGTGGAAACGTCCTCTCCACGTCCACTCTATCCAGACCTTGCAGTATCCTGTACGTTTCTCTCCCCTCACTCACACCCCTCGCTCCACTCCCACTCACTCACTCGCTCGCCCGCTCCACTCGCTCCCCTCATTCCTCTCACTAGATTCTGATCAGGAGCATGTTTCGCTTGTACGTTCCTTCTCTTGAAAACATACAGCACAGAAGACGGCCATTTGGCCCATTATGGCTGTGTCAGCTGTTGGAAAGAGCTGCCAAGTTATCCCTTAGTCTTGATGAAGTCTATTGTAACATTCCCAATGGGTTCCTGATGGCTTTGAGAAAGTGCTGCAATTATGGACTCCTTTTGCTTCACTGAAATTTGGGAGGAATCATTTTACCACCCAGGCTCTGATTAAGTTGATTAATCTTTTGAAGCACCTTGGGATGTTTTACTATAATAAGGGGCTATATAAATGTGGCTTGTTGTTGCTCCGAAGTAGGTCTGTTGGAAGCTGGCTCAGAGGTTGGAGCCTGGATCTCCTGTGGGGGTAAAGGATGGGGCGGGGATGCTGGTTGTGTTCATTCCCACAGTTATCATGGCAAGAGAACTTTAGATTAATGGCCAGTCAGGACGAAATTCCTGCTTTGATTCAGTTCAGTTCTCACTTTCATGTTGGTGCAAACCCTGTGGTCATAAATTAATCCAACAGCACAACATGGTTTCCTGACAAAGGATCACCGTGAGGGTACACTTCCTCCACAGGGGGTTTCATCTGAGCTTGGCTGGAAAGAAATACTTGCATTTATACGCCGCCCACAATCTCCGGTTGCCCCTGAAACACTGCACAGCCGCTGCTCTTTTGAAGCGTGGTCATCTCGGAAACGCAACAAGCAATTTGTTCTCGATAACCAGATAATCCGTTTGCTGTGTAGAAGAGTCACATTGGACTCTAAATGTGAACTCTGTTTCTCTCTCCACAGATGCTACTGGTTTTTCCAGCATTTTCTGTTATCATTCAGATACTCTGTTGTCCTGTTGTTGGTTGTGGGATAAATATTTCCCAGGGCACAGAAGAGAGCCACTCCACGGAATCTTTCACTGCCACCTGCCAAGAGGGTTTGTGGAGCCTTCAGTGTAACCCTCTATCGGAGGGAGGCCACCTCCAGCAGGGCAACTTTGCTCTGAAGTGTCACTCTAGACTAATGTTCTTCAAACTTTTGTTCTCCGGGCCCACTTTTGCCAACCTTCGGCTCTCTCCAGCAGATTCGTTGTGAGATCCTATCCAGTAGGTACACAGCCTATTTGTATCACTGGCCGTCTCTTACTTTTAAGAAAACGATTCATTTCACGGTCCTCTTGCCTTGCTTTCCAGCAGCTAGAAATTGAATTGGAAGAAGCTCTCTTCTGTGATTTGGCGCCAGAAGCACTTACATGGAGGGCGCTTGCTCAAATGAACGTGCAGGATGCGTGACCCGCTCATTGCTGCCCCTTTTAGCTGGAAGGCTGCACACTGACTAATTTATTCTTATTGAAATGCCGGCAGCGGCTGCCAGTCTCGATAGAAATGCCGGTAGCAGCTATTGGGAGTTTCTCCCGCAATTTGGACCACCGCAGAGACGTCACGACGAAAAGCTCCATGACCTACCCGTGGGTCACGACCTGCACTTTGAAAACCCTGGTCTAGACTAGAGTTTCTAGAGTGGGACAGATGAGAGTAGCTGAGTTTCTGTTCAGCACAGAGCAAAGCAGAGGCAGCAGTATAACTTGCCACTGCCAGTTATTTAGGCCAGTATTGGTTGTCGAGACGTGTAACATTACGGGACTGTAAACATTTATTTGTGCCACCCTTGTGTAGCAATTGAAATCTTTGCACAAGCTAGAAAATGATTTGTGGTTACATCTTTAGAGTGCTTTAAATGTTTTATTTTGTGTAATCTGGCGAGTAAATCGTTGAGGTTATCAGTACGTTTTTAAAGGTTGGTGGTGTCACGTCTTTATTGAAAGAGAGGTTCAGTTACAAAATAAATTATTGGGAAATGAGTTGTATAATATGACATTTGGGAGCATGTTGTCTCAGCAAACCAATAGTCCGATGGTTCATGAGAAAGTGTAGAATTGAATGGCACTTTCCAGAAACTGATGTTCTGAAAAGTGTTGCTGTGATCTTTATTGGGCTAGTTTAGTTTGTTCTGGCTTCAAGCTCTCTTTATTGGGCTAGTTTAGTTTGTTCTGGCTTCAAGCTCTCTTTATTGGGCTAGTTTAGTTTGTTCTGGCTTCAAGCTCTCTTTATTGGGCTAGTTTAGTTTGTTCTGGCTTCAAGCTCTCTTTATTGGGCTAGTTTAGTTTGTTCTGGCTTCAAGCTCTCTTTATTGGGCTAGTTTAGTTTGTTCTGGCTTCAAGCTCTCTTTATTGGGCTAGTTTAGTTTGTTCTGGCTTCAAGCTCTCTTTATTGGGCTAGTTTAGTTTGTTCTGGCTTCAAGCTCTCTTTATTGGGCTAGTTTAGTTTGTTCTGGCTTCAAGCTCTCTTTATTGGGCTAGTTTAGTTTGTTCTGGCTTCAAGCTCTCTTTATTGGGCTAGTTTAGTTTGTTCTAGCTTCAAGCTCTCTTTATTGGGCTAGTTTAGTTTGTTCTGGCTTCAAGGTCTCCTCTTCAAGCATGGCTTATATATCATGTATGTGTGTCTATAGGTATTGATTGTGGATGTCTGGAAGGGTCTGGATTTTGCACTGAGTCTCTAGACTGGGACTTGACCCCCACAACCTTCTGCCTCCAATGGTTGTCAACTGAACCAGTGGCTGACCCAGCATACTACACAAACATAACTCACCAATTAGAAGCAGGAGGAGGCCACTCAGCCCCTCGAGCCTGTTCCTCCATTCAATAAGTCCATGGTTGACCTGATTGTAACCCCCTGCCTATCTCCAAAACCCTTTCACCCCTTTGTTTAGCGAGAATCTGTCCACCTCCGCTTTAAAAACATGTAAAGATTCTGCTTCCCACTGCCTTTTGAGGAAGGGAGTTCCAAAGACTCTCAACCCTCTGATTTCCTAATCTTTGTCTTAAATGGACGATCCCTTATTTTTAAACAGTTCCAGATTCTGCCAAAAGAGGAAACATCCTCTCCATATACACCCTGTCAATACCCCGAGGGGACCATAAAGGTTTCAATCTGGTAATCAACTGAGGTGGAAAGTGAAAATGATGGAAAACACTCAACAGCTCAGCCAGTGTAGAGACAGCAAAACATTGCAGACTTTAAAGGAAGCGGACAGGAGTGAGGTGAGGTTGGGGGAGTTGGGGAAGAGAAAAAGGGAAGGTCTTTTTTCATTATTCTTTTATGGGATGTGGACATCGCTGGCTGGGCCAGCAGTTATTACCCTTCCCTCATTGCCCTTGAGACGGTGATGGTGAGCAGCCTTCTTGCAACGCTGCAGCCCATGTGGTATAGGTGCACCCACAGTGCTGTCGGGGAGCGAGTTCCAGGATTTTGCCCTGTGATTGGTAAAAGTGGGAAGGTACTTTGAAAAGATGAGCAGAGAGGAGGCAGAAATGGCAGCAGCTGTCTGAATAAAGATGGGCGGAGTAGCTGTGACCTGAAATTGTTGAGCTATCGCCTTCAGATTTCCAGCTTCTGATGAGTTTTGCTTTTGTGGCTAGTTGATTTCCTGGGGACGCCTCGATTTGAAGCTTTTGAGGTTATTTTTGTCCCTTGCACTGAAGCATTCCAGAGTGCATTAGTTTAACGTGACAGAGAATCATATGTGTCAACTTTAAAGTTGGGCCGTTTTGCAGTGATGAACTGTAACTTCGATATTCATGAACCTATTGATTTTCCCTCACTCTGCCTCAGCTTTTCTATATAATGAAGCCTCAAATTTCTGATTGTGGTTAGTTTGCGCTTACCATTAGCAGAGTTAATACTTCCATCATTCACCAGAAGCTTTGAGAAACCTGTCACGTTGGGCCTCCCAGGCAGGTTCTGTCAGGTTGGATGGGTGTAGGGCACGTGTGGTGGATACTAGAATAATGAGTTCAGAGAGCAAGAACTCAAAGCGCACCATGGCAGCTTGAGAATTTTGAATTCAGTTCTTTAACAAAACACGTGAAAGAAAATCTGATAGGGGTCAAATTGAAGCTGTCTGAGCCATTTAGGGTCGGTAGTCTGCCGTCCTTACTCGGCCTTGTGTATATATGTGGCTCCAGACTCTTAACTGCCCTCTGAAATGGCCCAGTGAGCCACTGCGTTGTGTGGCTTAAGTAAGGTGCTCTTTACAAGGGCTGGTGCAGACTCGATGGGTGGCATAGCCTCCTTCTGCAGTGTAGATTCTATGATTCAAAGGGAGGATCACCACCAACTTCTCGAGCAATTAGCGACGGGCAATAAGTATTGGCCTTGCCACCAACACTCGCGTTGCTTGAATGAATCAAGAAAACACAATGATTCGATACAACAATGTGTATTTACGTAGCATCTTTAACATAATGCTCAGAACTTTACAATTTTCAAAAATGTATTCTTACATATATCACTGGCAAGGCCCATCCCTAGTTACCTTTGGCCTTCTGAAGGCAATTAAGAGCAAACACACATTGCTGTGGGTCTGGAGTCACACGGAGGTCATTCAACAGGTTTCCTTCGCTAGGTTGTTGTAAAGTCCTTTCAAGCGAGGGAATGAAAACCTCTTGACTGCGCTCTGAAATGGCCAGAAACAAGCCTCACATTTGTTTCTATGACAGTGAGGGACAGGCAATAAATGCTGGCCTTGCCACACATCAGGAGAGCGATTTAAGTGAAAGATCTGTGTATACATTATGGGCTGTGTGCCATCCTAATGGACCCTGGCTCTTGAATCAAGGTGGAATGAACCTTGCTCGAGGGAAGATGGGAAACAAGACTGGACTTGCAGCATCAAGATTGCACCTTGATTGGGGGAATGTGCACAAAGTAATCATATTAAAGTTAGCTTGAGGGGAAAAGGACAAAGATATATTGTTTGTTTGTTGTTGAGTGGTTTTCCTCTGGCTGGTTCCTGAAACAGCTTCAGCCGGGATTCCGAGGGCTAGTCCTGTTTTTTGTCGTCTGGGTTGGTGTGCTCTCACACAGTGGTGCACTTTTTAAAGCTTCAATGTTAATTCGAGATATGGAATGGTATTTGTTCCCAGTTTGGCAAATCCCACTTTCCGTGAGGTACCTCACTATGTTAAGGATGCTATCTAAATGGAAATTATTGTTGCAGTGAATCACTTGGGTTTCTATGGCAATTTTAAAAATTCATTCAGGGGATGTGCATGGCCAGCGTTTATTGTCTGTCAATCCGCCAAGGAGCCTGCCTTCAGGCAGAGGACATGTGAACGACCAGATAACCTGTCCTGACATTCCAGGGTAAATACCAACCAGGACACCCGAGAGAACTCCCTTTGCTCTTTTCAAAGTAGTGCTCTGTGATCTTTTACATCCATCTGAAAGGGCAGACAGGGGCCTTGTTTAAGATGGCAGCTATGACAATGCTGCATTCCCTCAGTACTGCACAGGGACTGTCATCCTACATTATGTGTTAAAGTTGGGAGATTCTATTTTGAACATTCATTGTTTCCATTTTTATATGAAAACAAAATTAGTACTGGACTGATCTATAGGGTTTATCATTTATCTTTAATGTGTGCTCTCAGAATGTGTGCTTTCTCCAGCGATTGTTGATGCAAACGAGAAGTGCAGTTACCCTGAGTACGTGGCACTTCGATGTTACTGGTGCCTTTCGGCCTTCCCTCGAGTAAAAAAGAGAGATCCTATAAAGTGGCCAAAAGCACTGGGAAATCAGAAGATTGGGAAGGCTACAAAAACAAACAGAGGTTAACAAAGAGACAAATAAGGAAGGAGAGGATCAAATATGAAGGCAGGCTAGCCAGTAATATAAGAAATGATAGTAAAAGTTTCTTTCAATACATAAGAAACAAACGACAGGCCAAAGTAGACATTGGGCCAATTCAAACTGATTCCGGAAGGCTAGTGATGGGAGACGAGGAAATGGCTGGAGAACTTAATAAGTACTTTGCGTCTGTCTTCGCAGTGGAAGACATGAGTAATATCCCAAAAATTATAGAGGGTCAGGGGGCTGAGTTGAGTATGGTTGCCATTACAAAAGAGATGGTGCTAAAAAAGCTAAAAGGTCTTAAAATTGACAAATCTCCTGGCCCCGATGGGCTACACCCTAGAGTTCTGAGAGAGGTGGCTGAAGAAATAGCGGAAGCGTTGGTTGAGATCTTTCAAAAATCACTGGAGTCAGGGAAAGTCCCGGACGATTGGAAGATCGCTGTTGTAACCCCCTTGTTCAAGAAAGGATCAAGACAAAAGATGGAAAATTATAGGCCAATTAGCCTAACCTCGGTTGTTGGTAAAATTCTAGAATCGATCGTTAAGGATGAGATTTCTAAATTCTTGGAAGAGCAGGGTCGGATTAGAACAAGTCAACATGGATTTAGTAAGGGGAGGTCGTGCCTGACGAACCTGTTAGAATTCTTTGAGGAGGTGACAAGTAGGTTAGACCAGGGAAACCCAGTGGATGTGGTCTATCTGGATTTCCAAAAGGCCTTTGATAAGGTGCCACACAGGAGGCTGCTGAATAAGGTGAGGGCCCATGGTGTTCGAGGTGAGCTACTGGCATGGGTTGAGGATTGGCTGTCTGACAGAAGGCAGAGAGTTGGGATAAAAGGTTCTTTTTCGGAATGGCAGCCGGTGACCAGCGGTGTCCCACAGGGTTCAGTGTTGGGGCCGCAGCTGTTCACCATATATATTAATGATCTGAATGAAGGGACAGGGGGCATTCTAGCAAAGTTTGCCGATGATACGAAGTTAGGTGGTCAGGCAGGTAGGTAGTGTTGAGGAAGTGGGGAGGCTGCAGAAGGATCTAGACAGTTTGGGAGTGTGGTGCAGGAAATGGCTGATGTAATTCAACGTGAGAAAATGTGAGGTCTTGCACTTTGGAAAAAAGAATCCAAGCATAGACTACTTTCTAAACGGTGAGAAAATTCATAATGCCAAAGTACAAAGGGATCTGGGAGTGCTAGTCGAGGATTCCCTAAAGGTAAACATGCAGGTTGAATCTGTGATTAAGAAAGCGAATGCAATGTTGTCATTTATCTCAAGAGGGTTGGAATATAAAAGCAGCGATGTGCTACTGAGCCTTTATAAGGCTCTGGTTAGGCCCCATTTGGAGTACTGTGTCCAGTTTTGGGCCCCACATCTCAGGAAGGACATACTGGCACTGGAGCGTGTCCAGCGGAGATTCACACGGATGATCCCTGGAATGGCGGGTCTAACAAATGATGAACGGCTGAGGATCCTGGGATTGTATTCATTGGAGTTTAGAAGGTTAAGGGGAGATCTAATAGAAACTTACAAGATAATACATGGCTTAGAAAGGGTGGATGCAAAGAAACTGTTTCCGTTAGGCGAGGAGACGAGGAACCGTGGGCACAGCCTTAGAATTAGAGGGGGTAAATTCAGAACAGAAATGCGGAGACATTTCTTCAGCCAGAGAGTGGTGGGCCTGTGGAATTCATTGCCGCGGAGTGCAGTGGAGGCTGGGACGCTAAATGGCTTCAAGGCAGAGATAGATAAATTCTTGATGTCGCGAGGAATTAAGGGCTACGGGGAGAATGCTGGTAGGTGGAGTTGAAATGCCCATCAGCCATGATTGAATGGCGGAGTGGACTCGATGGGCCGAATGGCCTTACTTCCACTCCTATGTCTTATGGTCTTATGGTCTTAAATGTAGCTGCCCTTGGGCCAAACCTACCCGTAGAAACCTCGAGTGTGATTATCCTCACCACTGGGAACGAGTGACCGAGTAGCAAGAGGAGATTTGGTGACTGTATGTGGCAGCCATACCTGCCCCAGGCCTTCATCAGATCCTGATAAAAACAACAACAGACCAGCACATTTTGTTTTTCTTTATTCTTTCATGGGATGTGGGCAATTTGTTGTCCGTCCTTAATTGCCCTGAGGGGCTTACTCGACCGTTGCAGTTTATAGCCAACCACATTGCTGTGGGTCTGGAGTCACATGTAGGCCAGACCGGGTAAGGACGGCAGATTTCCTTCCCTAAAGGAACATTAGTGAACCAGATGGGTTTTTAATAATCAATGTTAGTTTCATAGCTTTCAATTTCAGATTTTGAATTGAATTTAAATTCCACCAGCTGCTGTGGAGGGGGTTTAAGCCCATGTTCCCCAGTCCTCTGGGTTACTAGTCCAATGGCATTACTGCCTCCCATGTAGCCAGTGTGTTGTTGGTGTTTCACAAATCAGTGGCATCGCAGTATAATGTCATTGAACCTGGGTCCCTGGCACTGTATTTAATATGATCAAATATCCCGAGGAGACAGGAACAAAGTTTGGCACTGAACCCCAAGTGATATTAGAAAAGACGAGCAAACGTTTGCTCAGAGGAGTAGGTTTTAGGGAGCACCTTCAAAACCGAGGGAGAGTTGAAGAGGTTTAGGTAGAGGATTCCTGAGTTTAGGCTGCTGATGGTGGGGTGATTAAAATTGGGGAATGCACCAGAGGCCAGAATTGGAGAGGTTGCAGATAGGTGAAGGTTGAAGGACTGGAGGAGATTACTGAGAAAGGGAGGGACAGGGCTTTGCGAGGGGGTGAGGGGTAGTGGTTGGGTGGATCTGAAAACAAGGATGAGAATGTTATAATCAAGCCGCTGCTTAAGCGAGAGTTGGTTAAGTAGGTCAGTGAGGACAAGGGGGTGTTGGGTAAACAGGGCTTGTTCCAAGTTAGGGATCCTTCAATCTATTCCGAAGGATGAACTGATATTTTAATGGGAAGGATCTGGTTGATGGGGGTAATATAAAGCCATGTCACGGATCTAAATGGATGGGAGACATCATTGTAGCTACCGGGAGCTGACTACATCAGTCATTGTTCCCCGGGGGCCTCGATGGTCAGTTATTAATGGGGTGGGTTATCATTAGTACAAGTGATTTATTATCGCTCTGAATCTCGCAGTTGCTTTGCCTTTGGGGGATGGGTTACAGAGGCTGGTCTACAATTCACTCCACACTCTGAAACAAAGTGAATGATGTACTAGAAAAAATAAATTAACCTCACCCACATACTTCCCCCTCATTGTCTGGTCTGTTGATGTGATTAGGGACAACGGACCATTTTGTCTTTCACTTGTTAATTAAGTAGTGCTAATGACTTTTGACAGGATCCTGGACCCAGTCTTTTGAGGCACCCATTTGCAGTAATGGACAGGTTCCTTCGGCTGGAGCAGATTGCTCGCTCAAATCTGGTTCATTATTTTGTCTGTTGGCTCCTATATTTTACCTCTTGCGCCCAGAGCTGCAGACAGCTCCACTCTTTGACCCAGCGACCCACTAGGAAAAGAGAGAGGTGTCTTTCTTGTCAAAACACGTGGGTGGGAGGAACGTGTGGGGGCTCTGGGCCAGAGGGAGATTACGGTGGGCAGAGGGAGCCTGTGGGGATCCTGGGTGGAGGGGGCACGTGGACGCCCCATGTCTTTTCCAGTCGCCCACATACCAGGGAGCACAACCCTTCCAAATGACCCTTTCTCCGACATTGCCTCAATTGAAAATTCTCATCGGTGCTATCAAATTGCTCCATGGTCTCACTTCCTCCTCCCCACCTCCCTCCCCTACCTCCGCCCACTCTGTTAACTGCCCAATCCCAGTAGTACCTGTGATTCTGGCCACGTTAGCACCAATTTTAATTATTCCATCACTGATGCCTTCAGCTGCCTTGAAACTCAACTCTGAAATCCCCTACCCAAGTCTCTCCGCCTCCTTTGTGCCATTCCATCAGTGCTATATAAACGGAAATTATTTCTGATCGATTTTCCCCTCTCCTCCACCCCTTTCTGATTGCCACACTGGCAGGAATTAACTGCCAGGAATATCTGGGCCTCTCCTGCAACAGCAGTGGGCCAGCTTCACTGTTGAGGAGTTGCACCTTTCCTCCCCCTCCCCCAGGTGCTGCATAGCGGCTGCGGGATTGTTTGAGGTTGAAAGGGTGAAGCAGAGAGTGTTTTTGAAGTGAAAGATCTGAAGTTGCGATACTGCAGTTGGGAGACAAAGTCCTGCATTATTGATGCTGTATAAAATGGCCCGGGCTTCCTTTATGACATTCCATATCTTGATTTATGTTATAAATACCAGAGCATTAAATGAGTTTGCAGGAGGGGCCTGGAACTTAACTGCTTTTATTATAAACCAGGCAAACAGTCTCATGTCAGCCTTGCACCTGTTTTTATTGGGTTTAATCCAACACCTCCCAATTACAGGATTTTTAGAGTATGAATAAAAATGTACAAGCTGTCACCTTTACCTGGCTCAGTCTTCACGTGACTGTGTGACGACCTCTGGTTGACACTGTATGGAGTAAACTAGTCGATAATCGCAATCTAGCCAGCGTCACCCACATCCTGAGCATGAACAGTATCCAAAATTCTATCACTCACCAAAGATTTCCTGGAGCAAAGCCTCGTCCGACATTCACTACCCCTTTATTAGACCATGAGTAACAATCGGGTGTGCTAGTCGGCAAGCTTCCACACCCAGCATTGAGAAAATGATTGGTTTTGCTAATATTGGTTGAGGAATGAATATTGGCCATGATGTTAGGGATAACTCCCCCCCCCCCCCCTTCAGGATAGTGCCGTGGGGGTCTTTTACATCCACCTCAAGAGGGAAGATGAGGCCGTGGTTCGATGTCTCATCTGAAAGATAGCACCTCCAATAGTGCAGCGCTCCTTCAGTACTGCGCTCGGAGCGTCTGTCTGCATTATGTACCTTTTGCACCTTCAGAAGAAATGGTTGACAGCACTTACAGGGAATAAATGTATTAAGTAGCATTCAGTTTGTCCCTGATTCTCCCCTCCGTCAGCTTATTCTCTGAGGGGGGGGGGGGGGGGGGGGATGGGGAGGAAATGTCAGGGTTGATGTTAAACACTTGGTTTGAGTGTTGGCAGCATGTCCATTTCCTACCTGTGGAATGCAAGAAGTAGAAGCAGGAGTAGGTCATGCGGCCTGCCGAGTCCACTCTGCTATTCAATGAGATCACGAATCTTCTACTTCAGTAACATTTTCCTGCACTGTCCTCGTATCCATTGATATTTATAATATGTAGAAATCTATCGATCTCCGACTTGGACATACGAGTGACTGATCCTCCACAGCCCTCTGTGGCAGAGAATTCCAAAGATTCACCCTCTTGAGTGAAGACATTCCTCCTCATCTCAGTCCTAAATGGGCGGTTCCTTATTCTGAGACTGTATCCCCAGCTCCTCACCCAGGAGAAACACCCTTTCTGCATCAACCTTGTCGGGCCCTGTAAGAATTTTGTATGTTTGAATGAGATCTCTGCTCATTCTTCTAAACTCCAGTGAATAAAGGCCAAGTCTATTTAACCTTTCCTCATGGGTTGATCCCTCCATCCCAGGAATTAGTCTGTTGCACTCCCTCAATGGCAAGTCTATCTTTCCTTGGATAAGGAGACCAAAACCAGATGTGGTCTCACCAAGGCTCTAGATAATCTTTACTCCTAAAGATGCACGTTCAGCTAAAGGTTAGCATTGTCTTCATCTTGATGACTGGAACTAGTATCCTGGGAGTCCTGGGTTCTAGGGAATAGGAATTCTATTCTCAGTTTCATGGCAGGATCTGTTGTTTCTGTCTATACTGTACATTAGGAACAAAGGGATTAGTTATCGGCTTGTCTGTCTGGACAGCAGGCACTGAGTGTGACTGCAAAGGATGGCAGTCCAGTGTCTTGGTGGAGCCCAGCTCTGGGTTTGTTTTACATGGGTAGCTTTGCGCCACTTTGCACTTCTCTGTATGTAAAATAAATCTCCTCTCCTCCAAGTCACTGCATTGGGTGACATTGGAATTTAGATCCAGCCATGGCAGAGCGCCGGTGTGAATCTCTCCGAGTGGCAATCTTTTTGTTTGTTGCAAAAATATACTTTATTCATAAAATGTCTGAAAGAACATTACAAACATTTCAAAATGGCCAACAATATTCAGGTTCTCTACACACATCACTCTTGAGATGCTTCAGTACAGCCAAAGAAACATTGCAGACGTTTCACAAGAATCATTAGAAATGGTGCAAAGGTATTTAAGTTTTCGACATAAATCACCAATCGCTGTACTGATGGTGACACAATGGGATGGCCAATGCAGCTGAATCACTGCATGCAAAAATGTAAATGTCACCACAGTCCCAGAGGATCTGCTTTTCCGTTTGAGGGGGAGAACTGACTGGTGGTGATTTAACCTGAGGGTCACTCTGCCTCAGGTGAGGGGTAAAGTTGAGAAGGCGGAGCCTTCATGAATAACCTCAGCCGGGAAGGGAATTGAAGCCGGGATGCTGGCCTCGCTCTGCATCATAAACCAGCTGTCCACTGTGCCTCTGTGCTCTACTAACCTTTCACTACATCTGGTGACACGAGACCGGATGGGCTGTACTCGGGTGTTGGGGACTTTACATGATAGTTTTGAACGTATATCCACTTGAGCTACAGATGATGTTTACATTATGGTGAGCTTCAACCTGGGACCTGGGGACACACTTACTGGGCTCTGCCCACGGGTGTTCATCTGTTTAAGTGGCTCTGCACTCTTGAATCAGAAACCTGCAAGTTATAGATGAAGGATCGGCTGATGTGATTTTTAACAAGTGTGTGAGTAAAAATGACCAATGTCCTCTGTGTCACATGATTCCCATTAGCGCCTCACTTGTAACCCATGGAGCTCCAGGAGGAAGAGATTGGAAAACCTGAGTCCTCCTTGGGTGTGCATTTCTTCAGCTTTTAGAAACCAGTCTCTAAGAACATAAGAATTAGGAGCAGGAATAGGCCATCTGGCCCCTCGAACCTGCTCCGCCATTCAATGAGATCATGGCTGATCTTTTGTGGACTCAGCTCCACTTTCCGGCCTGAACACCATAACCCTTAATCCCTTTATTCTTCAAAAAACGATCTATCTTTTACCTTAAAAACATT
The DNA here is from genome assembly GCF_902713615.1 of Scyliorhinus canicula. NCBI lineage: Eukaryota > Metazoa > Chordata > Chondrichthyes > Carcharhiniformes > Scyliorhinidae > Scyliorhinus > Scyliorhinus canicula. The sequence continues at coordinate 7,913,417 of NC_052147.1, forward strand.
TAATGAAGGAGCCTCAACTGCTTCACTGGGCAAGGAATTCCATAGATTCACAACCCTTTAGAAGTTCCCCCTAAACTCAGTCCTAAATCTACTTCCCCTTATTTTGAGGCTATGTCCCCTAGTTCTGCTTTCACCCGCCAGTGGAAACAACCTGCCCGCATCTATCCTATCTATTCCCTTCATAATTTTAAATGTTTCTATAAGATCCCCCCCTCATCCTTCTAAATTCCAACGAGTACAGTCCCAGTCTACTCAACCTCTCCTCAGAATCCAACCCCTTCAGATCTGGGATTAACCTAGTGAATCTCCTCTGCACACCCTCCAGTGCCAGTATGTCCTTTCTTAAGTAAGGAGACCAAAACTGAACACAATACTCCAGGTGTGGCCTCACTAACACTTTATACAATTACAACATAACCTCCCTAGTCTTAAACTCCATCCCTCTAGCAATGAAGGACAACATTACATTTGCCTTCTTAATCACCTGTTGCACCTGTGAACCAACTTTCTGTGACTCATGCACTAGCACACCCAGTTCTCTCTGCACAGCAACATGCTTTAATATTTTATCGTTTAAATAATAATCCCGTTTGCTGTTATTCCTACTAAAATGGATAACCTCACATTTGTCAACATTGTATTCCATCTGCCAGACCCTAGCCCATTCACTTAACCTATCCAAATCACTCTGTAGACTTCCAGTATCGTCTGCACTTTTCGCTTTACCACTCATCTTAGTGTCATCTGCAAACTTGGACACATTGCCATTGGTCCCCAACTCCAAATCATCTATGTAAATTGTGAACACTTGTGGGCCCAACACGGATCCCTGAGGGACACCACTAGCTACTGATTGCCAACCAGAGAAACACCCATTAATTCCCACTCTTTGCTTTCTATTAATTAACCAATCCTCTATCCATGCTACTACTTTACCCTTAATGCCATGCATCTTTATCTTATGCAGCAACCTTTTGTGTGGCACCTTGTCAAAGGCTTTCTGGAAATCCAGATATACCACATCCATTGGCTCCCCGTTATCTACTGCACTCTTAATGTCCTCAAAGAAATTCCACTAAATTAGTTAGGCACGACCTGCCCTTTATGAACCCATGCTGCGTCTGCCCAATGGGACAATTTCTATCCAATTTCTAACTTGGAGAAACCCCATTTGTACGCCTAAATGGAGTTTCCGTCAACCGTCTGGAGGCCAGGATCGATTGAGACACCTCCCTAAGAATATTCCCGGCATCTGCCTTTGTCATGACCTCCTGGGCTAGTGCCTGGTCAATTCCAGCCCCACTTGACCTGGAGTCACAGCACTAGTGAAATGAGATGTTATTTTTAAATACTCGAGGACCTTGGCTGAACCCACAAACTGCAGTTAATAAACTGCAAGTTAAAAACAAATGTCCTTTTTCTTATTCAACAGTAATATAATTAAACTGACATACTGCCTAATACCCTTTTTCCCCAATATATATATAATTAGTAAAATAAAAGGATAAAAGATCTTTGCAGTAGGATGGCTTCCAGTTCATGTCTCTGGAACTGTCCCTGCAGATTGGAGGGTAGCTCACGTCACTCCGATATTCAAAAAGGAAGGTAGAGAGAAAGCAGGGAATTATAGACCAGTAAGCCTAACATCGGTAGTGGGGAAAATGCTTGAATCCATTATCAAGGACTTTATAGCGGAACATTTAGAAAACAGTGGCAGGATCAGTCAGAGTCAGCATGGATTTATGAAGGGAAAATCATGCCTGACAAATCTGTTGGAATTCTTTGAAGAGGTAATCAGTACAACAAGAGGGAGCCAGTCGATGTATATTTGGACTTTCAGAAGGCGTTTGACAAAGTCCTGCATAAGAGGTTATTGTGCAAAAATTGAAGCGCATGGGATTGGGGGAAATATATTGAGGTGGATAGAAAACTGGTTGGCAGAGAGGAAACAAACAGTAGGGATTAATGGGTCCATTTCAAATTGGCAGGCAGTAACCAGTGGGGTACCACAGGGATCGGTCGGCTGGGACCCCAGCTATTCACAATATATATCAATGATTTGGATGAGGGAACAAAATGTAACATCTCAAAGTTTGCAGATGACACCAAATTAGGTGGGAGGTTGAATTGTGACGAGAATGCAGGGATCCTACAGCAAGATCTGGACAGGTTGGGCGAGTGGGCAAACCAATGGCAGATGCAGTATAATTTGGATAAGTGTGAGGTTATTAATTTTGGAAGCAAAAACAGAAAGCCGATTGCTACCTGAATGGCTGTAAATTGGGAGAGGGGGGTGTGCAGCGTACCTGGGTGTCCTTGTGCACCATTCGCTGAAGTTAAGCATGCAGGTGCAACAGGCGGTAAAGAAGGCGCATGGAATGTTGGCCTTCATTGCGAGAGGTTTTGAGTATAGAAGCAGGGATGTGTTGCTGCGATTATACAGGGCCTTGGTGAGGCTACACTTGGAGTATTGTGTGCAGTTTTGGTTTCCTTCTCTGAGGAAGGATGTTCTTGTTCTCGAGGGAGTGCAGCGAAGGTTTACCAGACTGATTCCAGGGATGGCGGGACTGTCATATGAGGAGAGGTTGACTAAGTTGGGATTGTTCTCGCTGGAGTTCAGAAGAATGAGGGGGGCTGTCATGGAGGCTTATCAAATTCTAACAGGACTAAACCGGGTAGATGCAGGGAAGATGTTCCCAATGATGGGTGTGTCCAGAACCAGGGGTCACAGTCTGAGGATTCAGGGTAAACCATTTCGGACAGAGATAAGGAGACACTTCTTCACCCAAAGAGTGGTGAGCCTGTGGAATTCATTGCCACAGGAAGTAGTTGATGCTAAAACTTTGAATATATTCAAGAGGCGGCTGGATATTGCACTTGGGGAGAATGGGATCAAAAGCTATGGGGAGAAAGCAGGATTAGGCTATTGAGTTGGATGATCAGCCATGATTGTGATGAATGGCCGAGCAGGCTCGAAGGGCCAAAAGGCCCCCTCCTGCTATCTTCTATGTATCTATGTATGTCTTTCTGGAGTTCAAGCTTTTGTTTTGGTACTACTTCCTTCCAGGCTTGAGACGGTTTACTCTGGAAAGGTTGTCTACTTTCTCTGCAGATTCAAGATCATTTCAAGTTTACAGCAAAGATGTGCCAGGCACTCACTGGTTTTAGAACAATAAAGCAGTTCTTTACTTCAGCAGCAAGAGAGAGAGAAAGATTGTCCCCTTCACTTTCAAGGTCTAAACCCTTCTGCCCAGCTCTCTCGGAGGCACCACTGTTGTCAGGCAGAATACTGTCCCTGGCCAACTCTCAGGTTCCCAGCTGGGTAATCGAACCAAATTCATCCGAAGCTGGCCCTTGGGGAGTCTGTTTTCACCTCTCCAGAAAACAAAACCTGGGACACACTGTGCAGACGAGCAGGCTGCTTCAGCTCGAGCCCACTGCTTAAAGGCACGTTCTGATTATTAGTCCACCCACCAAAGAAAAGGTAATGGGAACAAAGGAAATAACAGGAAGGACTCCAACAGCACGTTGACCATTGAGGTGTAAATTTGTCTTTACACAATTGGTTTGTAACCCCCAGCCCTCACGCACTCGCGTGCACGCACACACACACACACACACACACACACACACACACACACACAACCCTGCTCCAGGACGTGAAGGAAAGCTTTGGGCTACTACTCTGCTGCAGTGCTGAGGGAGTGCTGCGCATGAATTTTGGGAGTGAACTTTTATTTGGCCACTTTCTGACCCCAGAATACAAGACTGATCATCCAAGGTAGGCAGGCTGACATTGTGTGACATTAATGACGGTGCCATCCAGATGCTTAAGAGGACGTTAAAAGCCTTTGTGATGGGTCACCTGGAGGATGGAAATTAATGTCATTATCTTCGTGCCATGAATACTTTAAAATGTAATTATCTTTGGATTCTGGACTTTGATCTCCGTAATGGGCCATTTTAAATCTGATTAGAGAATATATTCCGAATGGTTTGTTGCACCTAGTTTTGTTTAATTAGGTTATCTCCCTTGGGTCGTCTGAAGGTTCGATTATAATGTAATAAACATCAGGTTAATCTACATTTTTAATTCTGTTAGTTGTACAAAACTGATCAACAGAGCTTTCTACTTTCCACTCCCTGTTTTCTTGAATGTACAAGTCTGTGCTATTTAAAATATTTATTCTGAGAATTTTCTTTTCAAAATGTCAGTCTGTTTCTGTGTTTAACCATTGTCTACCTCCCTGCTTGCAGTTTCTGTTTTCATTAGAAGTGGACATTAATGGGCAGCACGGTGGCACAGTGGTTAGCATTGTTGCCTACGGCGCTGAGGACCCGGGTTCGAATCCCGGCCCTGGGTCACTGTCCGTGTGGAGTTTGCACATTCTCCCCGTGTCTGCGTGGGTTTCGCCCCCACATTCCAAAAAAAGATGTGCAGGATAGGTGGATTGGTCACGCTAAATTGCCCCCTTAATTGGAAAAATAATTGGGTACTCTAAATTTATAAAAAAAAAAAAAAAGAAGTGGACATTAATGATCTGGGCATTGAAGACTCCATTTGAATACCTTTTAATCTTTGATACCCACAGATATGTAAAGCTAATGCACATCACGGGAGTTTCAAGCATTGGGTGGCTTTGTTGAAACTGATGCTGGAACCATTTTTAAAATAGCAAGTTAACAGGCCAGCAGGAAGTGGAACTGATGAGCGATATGTTGGATTTATTTTCTACTTTATATGTTGGTTTAAAAATTAGCAAAGTCCCCGTTGCACTGGGCAGAAGTGGAGTCGATAACGAACATGGTTTCTGATACAATTCACAAATATTGAGTGAAATTCTCCACCTCACAATGCCACCAAGACGAATCGGGTGTCCAACCAAAATAGAGGTCCCCTCGGGATCGGGGTGGCCTGACTCAGACCACCATTGCTGCAGTCTGTCTTTTAAACGCACTCCTTTGGTGCTTCTTACAGGCTCCTGGCTGCTCACATTGCTGAGTGCTGCCTGTCCTTCAAATGCTGAGAGGGCCTCTGGTCGTCCCACCCATGCCGCCCCTCTGGACCCTCGTACCCCAGCTGTATCATCAAGAGCCAAGCTCAGTCAGGGTCCCACCCGGTGTTGGCACTCCTCGAAAGCGCTGCCCAGTGTAGAGGAAGCAGGAGATCAGCAGAGATCAACCCAAGCAGAGGACACCCGGATTTCAGCCTCCAAAACCTCCCCTGGTTTTCTGCCCTTCTCAGGGCAGAGGGCTCACCAGTGACCCCCCACCCCTCATGATCACCAGCTGTCCCCTCCTAGTGAAACTGGCAGTGCTGGCTGCCTCTGTCATCACCTCCCAGGCAGTGTTCAGAAGGCAGGCTTGAGTCTGTAGATCACGCTGGGGAAGGTGTTCCTCCACTCCTCATTGACATGGACCTGTGGGTCCACCTCAGACTCCCAACCTTGGAGGGCAGGTCTTCTCTGAGCGCTTAAAAACAGCTCTGGCCGCCAGGCTCTTTGGTGCTAACTCTGGCCCCAGCGGTTAGATCGCACGCTGGACTGGGAATTGCTCGCATTTGACCAGCAGAGTTCTGGTCCCTCAACATGTCCTGTATTGTTCCAGAAATAGCTCCCCCAACGGGAATGCAAACTGCATCTAATTCAGTCCCGGCTTTGACACTTGGGAATAGATTCTTCTGCTCCTCCTGCCGCAAGATCGTCACGGGCGGGTCGCGGACCATGTAAAGTTCTATTGACCTTCGCGGGAATTTCATGTCACCGGGGGGTGCGGCTGGAGAAATCTGCCCTTACACTCCCAAACGGTGAATTCCACTGGGTCTACACTGGCAACAGCACGAGCAGTTTGTGTTTGAGTTCCACGGTTTGACTCTGCCTGGAGTAAGTCTCTAACTATAGCCTCACCGTCACCTCCCTAGACGGCTTCATTTAACTTCTATGCATCAGTGAAGGAGTAACATTGAGTCAAAGAGACCACCACGTGTTTGTAGTGCATTCACATCAATGCTCTACAGCAATAGTTAAATTTTATCCAACACTATGTAACGCCATGCTAACAAAGTATGGTTTTGCTGATAGTCACCAGGCAGCTTGGCCCATGACATACCAGAGCAGGAGGTGGCCATTTGGCCCTTCGCGCTTGCTCCGCCATTCATTATAATCATGGCTGATCATCCAACTCGGTTGCCTAACCCTGCCTAATCCTCCGATAAGGAGACCAAAACTGCACACAATATTCCAGGTGTGGCCCTGTATAATTGCAGCAAGACATCCCTGCTCCTGTACTCTAATGCTCTCGCAATGAAGGCCAACATATCCTTTGCCTTCTCTACCTCTTGCTGTACCTGCAGGCTTACCTTCATTGACTGGTGTACCAGGACAGCCTGGTCTCGTTGCACGTTCCCTTCTACTAATTTATGGCCATTCAGATAATAGTCTGCCGCCTTGTTTTTGCTATCAAAATGGGTAACCTCGCATTTATCCAAATTATACTTCATCTTTCATTCATTTGCCCACTCACTCAACTTGTCCAAATCACCTTGAAGGATCTCTGCATCCTCCTCACAGCTCACCCTCCCACCCAACTTGCTGTCATCTGCAAATTTGGAGATATACATTTTGTTTCCTTATCTCAATCAGTAATATATATTGTGAATAGCTGGGCTCCGAGTACCGATCCTGCAGTACTGCACTAGTCACTGCCTGCCAATTTGAAAAAGACCTCTGAATGTCATCTGGAACTTTCAAAACCATTTCTACAGGTGATGGCTGGTTCTGCCTCCCCTAGGCTGGCCAACTCGAGCGGAGAGTTTGGCAGTGTTTTTTTTTTAATATAAACTTAAGAGTACCCAATTATTGTTTTCCAATTAAGGGGCAATTTAGCTTGGCAATTCCACCTACTCTACACATCTTTGGGTTGTGGGGGCGAAACCCACGCAAACACGGGGAGAATGTGCAAACTCCACACGGACAGTGACCCAGAGCCGGATTGAACCTGGGACCTCGGCGCCTTGAGGCTGCAGGGCTAACCCACTGCGCCACGGTGCTGCCCCGAGCAATGTTCAGGTAACCAACAATTTCATAGACCCGTCAACATTTCCCTCAGCGAATCTCTCTTTAAGGACACCCGAGACTTCAAATTAAATTCAAGGAGTCTGGGTTTGCAATCGACAGTCATTGTATCTCCAGTGTTGATCACCAGAACCCAGCGGTGGTGTAGGAGGTAGCTGGTTGTCAAAACTGTTTCTAATTGGATGGGAGAATGATGAGCAAGGGGTGGCTCTGTCAAGATAGAAACTGGAGATTGTGACTCCTGGTTCTAGAGTTCCCCAGCCAGGGGAAATAATCCCCAGCATCTATTCTGTTCACACTCTTAAAAATGTTAGATCAGGGGTGGGCAAACTTTTCCGTGCAAGGGCCACATTCAGAAATTCACAATTTTAAAGGGCCGCATAGTATATTAAGTAAAATAATTACTTCACCCGGTTATGATTCTGGGCGCCTCATATAGAACATAGAACAGTACAGAACAGAACAGGCCCTTCGGCCCTCGACGTTGTGCCGAGCAATGATCACCCTATTCAAGTCAACGTATCCACCCTATACCAGTAAGTAACCCAACAGCCCCCCCCCCCCCCCCCCCATTAACCTTAAAAAAAATTTAAAAAAAAAAAATTTTTTTTAAACAAATTTTTTTTTTTTTAATGACTTGGTGGGCCGCATAAAGACCTTTGGCGGGCCGCATGCGGCCCGCGGGCCGTAGTTTGCCCACCCCTGTGTTAGATGTTTCAATGAGCTCGCCTCTGATTCTTCAGATCCCCAGAGAATATTGGCCTTGTCTATTCATAGGACCATTTGCAAATTCCAGGAATCAGTAAAATGAACCTTTGTTACACACCCTTTACATAAATATATTCTTCCTGAGATAAGGAAACTAAAACTGTCCACACTTTTCCAGGTGTGGTTTTACAAGGCCCTATACCTATACGATTGCAGTAAAACTTCTCCAGTCTTCTCCAACCCATGTGTCATAAAGGCTCGTGTACCAATTGTTTTAATTTCTTCATAAAACTGTCTGCTTTGGTGAAGTAATTTAATTTTGTGCTGGTGCTAATTTTTTTCTGAGGGGGATTTTGCTCTTGCTTAACTTTCCAAACTATTTAGCATCATAAAGCAGAAAGGGAGAATTTGCAAACTTCTGTTTCTCTTTTACAAAAAGAGTTTTGCTTTGTAGTTTTTCTGTCCTTACACACACTCGTACACACAGGTATGTGTACGCATACACGTGTGTATGAGTGTGTGTCTGTCTGTACACCTGTGTGTGTCTGTCTGTACACCTGTGTGTGTCTGTCTGTACACCTGTGTGTGTCTGTCTGTACACCTGTGTGTGTCTGTCTGTACACCTGTGTGTGTCTGTCTGTACACCTGTGTGTGTCTGTCTGTACACCTGTGTGTGTCTGTCTGTACACCTGTGTGTGTGTCTGTCTGTACACCTGTGTGTGTCTGTCTGTACACCTGTGTGTGTCTGTCTGTACACCTGTGTGTGTCTGTCTGTACACCTGTGTGTGTCTGTCTGTACACCTGTGAGTATGTGCGTGCGACAACATACGGTAGCACAGTGGTTCGCACAGTTGCTTCACAGCTCCAGAGTCCCAGGTTCAATTCCCGGCTTAGGTCACAGTCTGTGTGGAGTCTGCACGTTCTCCCTGTCTCTGCGTGGGTTTCCTCCGGTGCTCCGGTTTCCTCCCACAAGTCTTGAAAAACGTGCTGTTCGGTGAATTGGGCATTCTGAATTCTCCCTCTGTGTATCCGAACAGGTGGCGGAATGTGGCGATCAGGGGCTTTTCACAGTAACTTCATTGCATTGTTAATGTAAGCGTATTTGTGACAATAAAGATTATTATCATCATTTTTGACAATTAAAGGATGCACTTCCCCATAGCGGGAATTCATTTTTAATCTCTGCTGCCCATATCATTGCTCAACTAAGTCCCAGTTCCAAATTCTTGTCCTCGTGTTCAAATCCCTCCATCGCTTCGCCCCTCTCTATCTTTGAAACCCACTGTATTCCGAAGCTCTGAGGTGTTTTCATTCTTCCAATTCCAGCCTGTTGATCATCCCAGATTTCTTTCACCCTACTATAGTGCTTGCACTTTCACCTGACTGGGCCCTAAACTCAGAATTCCCTCGCTAAAACTCTCCTTAAAATCCACCTCATTGACCAACTCCTTGGGTTGCTTGTTCTAACATTTCCTTGTGTGACTGTGTGACCTTTTTAATCTGAAGACCCTCCTGTGAAGTGCCTTGGAACACTTTGCTGTGTTACAGGTGCTACGGAAATGCAAATTATTGTTTTCAGGATGAACTATTGACTGTTCTTTTTGCTGGGCCTTGTATGTAAATTACATTAACATAGATAAGTTCCTTATTTGCGCACAAAAATGTTTATTATTTGAGAGAAATACTTGAGGGCTGAACTTTTAAAAATGTATTCATTAATTGGATGTGGACGTCGCTGGTTAGGCCAGTGTTTATTTACCCATCCCTAAATGCCCTTGAGAGGGTGATGGTGAGCTGCCGCCTTGAACTGCTGCAGTCCCTGAGGTGTAGGTACATCCACAGTGCTGTTAGGGAGGGAGTTCCAGGATTTTGACCCAGCGACAGTGAAGGAACGGCCAATATATTTCCAAGTCAGGGTGGTGAGTGACTTAGAGGGGAACCTCCAGGTGATGTTCCCAAGAATCTGCTGCCCTTGTTCTTCTAGATTGTGGAAGTTGTGGATTGGTAAGTGTAGATGGTCCACACGGTTGCCACTCTGTCAGGATGGAGGGAGCGAATGTTTGGTGGATGGGGTGGCAATCAAGCGGGGCTGCTTTGTCCTGGATGGTGTTGAGCGTCTTTAGTGTTGTTGAAGCTGCACCCATCCAGGCAAGTGGAGAGTATTCCATTGCACTCCTGACTTGTGCTTTGTAGGTGGTGAACAGACTTTGGGGGGGTCAGGAGATGAGTTACTTGCTGTAGGATTCCTAGCCTCTGACCTGCTCTTGTAGCCACAGTATTAATACGGCTAGTCCAATTTAGTTTCTGGTCAGCGGTGACCCCTGGATGCTGATGGACTGTTGTGGACCTTCCTAGGAATCATTCATTATCTTGGCAGAGATAGGAACCTTTATGGGTAAAATGTTCACGGTGGTGACCAAAACGACTGTTTTACCCGAGTGACATATATTTCTTAACCGGTGCAAGTGAGCACTATGGTTCTGAAAGTGTTAAATTAATTGAGCTGGTAAATTAATGAGTGCAACCTTTAGCTCTCCACAGAAATGTCCTGATTCTCAGAGGTGTCCAATTTCCAATAAACTATTCACTGAGATCTTGTTTTAAAAAAAAATGTCATTCTTTAGTCCACCTTACAGGTAAATTACATTGCGTTGAAGCCTTGTATGAATCTTAACAGTCACGGATAGTATGATGTAAGGCACGATAATGTTACAGCACAAGCGTTCACCAACTAGGAGTGGACTAAAGCCTGTCCTAACTTTCCATAGTTTTAATAGCTTGGGGTTTAAATGCCTCCTTGGGTCGATGATCGCTCCATTATCTCAGAGTCTGAAGCTCCCCTCTGGGGTTTGAGCACATTTGGGATCTCCAAATGCACAAAATGGCGACCACCTTTGCGACATTACAAGAGTGACTACACCTCAAAAGCATTTCCAAACCCATGCCGCCTCCATTGCAAATACTGCCCAAGTTCCTGCACAACATCGCCCCTCTCCGCCTCTGTCACAATCCAGCTGCTGAAACTCCCCATTGGTGTATCTGCCCCTTCCAGACTCCATGATTGTTCTCTTGACCAATTCCCACCCTCTGCAATGTGCAAATATCAACTTAACCCCAACTCAGGGCAGTACGCTGGCACAGTGGGTTAGCCCTTCTGCCTCACACCGCTGAGGTCCCAGTTTCAATCCCGGCTCTGGGTCACAGTCCATGCGGAGTTTGCACATTCTCCCCATGTTTTCATGGGTTTCGCTCCCACAACCCAAAAGATGTGCAGGCTAGGTGGATTGGCCATGTTAAATTGCCCCTTAATTGAAAAAATAAATTGGGTACTCAAAATTTAAAAAAATCTTAATCCCAACTCTACTGTCCATGCTCTGTCCCGCAACTCGCCCTGCCTGCTGTCCATGCCCATTCCCCCACCTTGCCCTGCCTGCTGTCCGCGCCCTGCCTGCTGTCCGCGCCCTGCCTGCTGTCCGCGCCCTGCCTGCTGTCCGCGCCCTGCCTGCTGTCCGTGCCCTCTCTTGCACCGCGCCCGTTCCCGCACCTCGTCCCACCTGCTGCCCACGCCCATTCCCGCACCTTGCCCTGCCTACCCATCCTGTGAACCCCCAGTTGCCCAAAAAATCTCCAAATTCAAGATTTTCTGCCTCATGTTTTAAATCACATCATGATTTTGCCCCTTCCATAACTTCCCAGTTCTCTAATCCTCCCCCCCCCACCCCCGAGTATGGCTTTAGGTTATTCAAGTTCTAATCTGCATTCTCTTCTCTTGCGATCTCCCCCTCGCAATCTTCCTCCTTTATTGACCCCCCCCCTCTTAAAATCTGGGTTGTTATGGGTAGAGCAGGGAAATGGGACTAATTGACGAGCTCTGCCAAATTAGTTGGCACAGGCACACTGGGCCGTTTGGCATCCTTCTGTGCTGTTTCATACTATAATCCTCTGGTTTGGTGCTCTACAAATGCCAAGTTACAAATGATCTGGGAACAGGATATGTGCTCGCTCTCTGGCCATCAGAGGGTACTGACTGTGAAAAGACATAAGGACAAAATAAGAGAATTCCAGAGCAAGAACGTGTTCCACTGGATCTCATTCCTGAAGCAATGGTCCTCAAAGTGTGATCCATGAGGGTTCAATAATGAAAGTCACTAATGTCGTGGCTGAGAGATCAGATTGGATGACGTCTCGCACACAACCAGACAGGTTTCCACGTGTGTGATTATATGTGTTCTGTCATATGCACAAGGAACAGTCGTGTAGTTTTAAAAGCAATGTTATTGTTCATAGAATCCCTGCAGTGCAGAAGAAGGCCATTCAGCCCATTGAGTCTGCATCGACCCTCTGAAACAGCACTCCACCCACACCCACTCCTCCGCCCTATCCCCGTAACCCCACCAAATCCTTTGGACATTAAGGGGCAAGTTATCATGGCCAATCTACCTCGCCTGCAAATCTTTGGACTGTGGGAGGAAACTGGATCACCTGGAGGAACCCACGCAGACACGGGAAGAGAGTGCAAACTCCACACAGGCAGTCACCCGAGCTTGGAATTGAATCTGGCTCCCTGGTGCTGTCCTATAATTGAAACTTGATTTCTATCTCCCCTCCGTATTGCCCTGATGTGGTCACTCACACCCGTGTGGGACTTGAACCCACGATCTTCTGGCTCCGAGGCCTGCATGCTACCCACTGAGCCACAACTGATGCCCCTATTAGAGTGTTTCAAATAAACATGTTCTCTTTTAGCGCTATTCTTTACAATTTGAACATTTCTGAATTTTTGATTCTGACATGAATTAAGAGTTTCCTAAGCTCCCATTAATTCTACCGAATTCCTTTGCCGTGGCGAGCCAATGCCAGTGGGGGTAGGTTCAGTAGGTGGTCTGCTGGGCATTTTGCCCGACCCCGGAAGCGAAAATTCGAGACACACAGATCTAAAGGGAGGAGCCCTGTGGCTGGTGGACAAGTGCAATCAGATTTGTGTTTTACTGACTTAATTAGTGATGTATTAATGACTTCATGTACAATACTGCGGAACAAATTGTTGGATTTCATTAGCAACGCGTTATTCACAGAGGAAAACAGACACTCCCCACCTATTTGCATAAAGACAATTTACGTCGGAAATGTGGCCTCCGAGATTACTGAATAACTTCACCAGAATTTGTGGGCTCTTTGGGATCTGTACACACGTATCTCTGAAGTTTGCTTGATAAAGTTCCTTACACACTTCATATAACCTGCTGGATTGGAGTGGATTTGTTTATTGTCACATGTACCGAGGGACAGTGAAAAGTATTTTTCTGCGAGCAGCTCAACAGATCATTAAGTACATGGGAAGAAACGGGAAGAAAAGAAAAATACATAATAGGGCAACATAAAGTATACAATGTAACTACATAAGCACCCACATCGGGTGAAGCATACAGGGGTGTAGTGTTAATGAGGTCAGTCCATAAGAGGGTTATTTAGGAGTCTGGTAACAGCGGGGAAGTTCTGCAGTTGTGCCGCGGTCCAGCTCCGTGCCGCGGTCCAGCTCCGTGCCGCGGTCCAGCTCCGTGCCGCGGTCCAGCTCCGTGCCGCGGTCCAGCTCCGTGCCGCGGTCCCGCTCCATGCCCCGGTCCCGCTCCGTGGAAATATCCCGTCTCCATCCTTACCTGGTCTGGCCTACATGTGACTCCAGACCCACAGCAATGTGGTTGACTCAACTGCCCCCTCAAGGGCAATTAGAGATGTGCAATAAAGCCTGCGATGCCCCCGTCCCATGAACAAATTTTAAAAACCTCTCTACCTCTCTCCTCTTGTCTCCTCTTTGAAGACGTTTGTTAAACCTGCCTCTTTTTAATCACCTGTCCAATATTTCTTTACAAAAGAAAATTACTGCATATGCTAGAAATAAGAAATGTAGGGCAGCACAGTGGCCTAGTGGTTAGCACAGCTGCCTCACGGCGCTTAGGTCCCAGGTTCGATCCCGGCTCTGGGTCACTGTCAGTGTGGAGTTTGCACATTCTCCCCGTGTCTGCGTGGGTTTCGCCTCCACAACCCAAAGATGTGCAGGGTAGGTGGATTGGCCATGCTAAATTGCCCCTTAATTGGAAAAAATAATTGGGTAATCTAAATTTTTAAAAAAAGAAAGAAATAAGAAATGTGAAATATAGAAATGTAAAATGACAGTGGCAAAAATAGTTAGCAAGTCAGGCAGCCTCTGCAGAGAGTAAAACGACAGGGTTCATATGACCTTTCATTAGAACTCTGGTGGAAGGTCATCGAACTGAATTGTCAACTCATTGTTTTCTTTCTCATGTGGTTCTTTTTTAAAGTATTTTTATTCAGCAACTTTTCAACAATTTTACAATACAAAACAACCCCAAAATAAACCCCGAGGCCCCCCCCCCCCCCCCCGCCATTAACAGTCAACGGTAAACAGGTCCCAAAAGAGCATGATCAACAAACCCCAACACTTGTAGAACTCAACACTCGCCCTCAAACCTTCTCCAGGGCCAGAATCTCCAGCAGGTCCCCCTGCCACGCCAGGGCACAGGGTGGAGAAGCTGACTTCCACCCCAACATGACCTGCCTACGAGCAGTCAGTGAGGTGAAGGCTAAGACATCTGCCCCCACCCCGGACACCCCGTCCTCCTCCAAAATCCTCCTGTAAATCCTCGTGATGCCCCCCCCCCCCCCTCTCCAACCTCCCCCAACTGACAGCACTACCTCCAACAAGTTGACAGATGCAATCGGGAAGGTTGAAAAGACCTTCCTCGCAAACTCCCGCACCTGCATATACCTGAAACTTTCACCCCGGACCAGCCCAAACTTCTCACCCAACTTCAAACTCGCAAACCACCCTCCCAAGAACAGATCCTCCACTTCCTTAGTCCCCCCCCCCCCCCCTCCCGGGCCAGACCTGGCCCCCAGCCTGCTGTCCAAACTGTCTTCAAATCTTCAACAAGGCTGCCGCCACCGGGCTCACCGAATACTTCCCTGGGGCCAATGGGAGAGCACCATTGCCAGCACCCACAACCCAGACCCCCTACAAGTGCCTGCCTCCATCCTCGCTTACAGAGCACCCCCCTACCTGCTCCAACCACGTACCTCCTCTGCATTCGCTGCCCAAAAATAACGCAGCAAATTTGGGTGGCCTAAATTCCACACCAAGCTACTCAGCGCAAAAGCCAAGGGCTCCATAGCCAATGCAAACAGAAGATGGGACATGGGTCAGAATCTGAAGTAATGCGAAATGCCCTGAGTTCATACTCTTTGTGCGCATGCTCACTCTGGGCTCCTTATAAACCAACTGCATCCACACCAAACTTCGGCCCAGTCCCAAATTTCTTCAGTACCGCTATCAAATAACCCCACTCCCACTATCAAATAACTCCACTCCACCTGATCAAACGGCAGGTAGACTAGTCGAATGTGGAATTGTGTGTTCCCATTTGCCACTCCATCCCATACCCCGCTCCCTAAGCTGTCCCAGAGTGCTGACACATTGGTGCTTTCCTCTTTTTCAGTGAGAATCTTGTACCCCTTCATAGGGCATCCTGTTGGCTGGATAGGTCTGCGGATCAATGAAATGGAAGGGGGGGGGGGGGGGGGGAGAAATGTGCCAATAATACATCCGCAAACAGCCCGGTCATTAGCCCAACCCCATCATGAGCCCAGCCCCGGAGATCAGCCCCCATGTTTTTAATTGAGTGTTTATGTCCCTGACCAGTTGAAGCACAGCAGGGTGGCAGCAGATGGCACTGCGGCTGGCTGGGGGATGGGCGAGATGCAGAAGAAAAAAGGAATTTCCTGGTCGCATCTGCTGTTCTACACGGGAGATCCCCCAGGCCTCGCTGCTTTGTGTTGTGATCAGTTGAGTGTTCCATGCTCTCTGACCACCTATCGAGTGCTAACTTATGTTTGAAACATGAATTGAGTGCACCATGCCTTGGCTACCCTTTGCCTGAGGGTGCGGGCTGATTCGGCCGAGAAGTTTCAGACACAAACGCACAGCCTGTTTTGAATGCTTCACTGTTCCCTCCTCCTTCCATTCTGTGCAAGCTGGCTGATTTTAGAATACTGGATGTCGTGTAAGTTTTCACTGGAGAGTGTCGGAAGATTCCAGAAGGTTCTGTGATCTGACCACCAAATGTTCTGGCTAAATTGACCTTTTGTTTAACCACAACAAGCTGGTGCTTTTAATGCCACAGTGATGAGAGAGTCATTTATCCCAGTTTTATTTAATCAGTGCCTTGGGTTTCCCGGCTTGGTGGTTTCATTATGTGACCTCCTGGCTGCCCAGAATGTTCATCCTCCTAACAATAACCTTAATGTCACAATTGGGATAACGTGAACACTGCAATGAAGTTATTGTGAAAATCATGCTGCATCCCCATGCCAATCCAAAAACGAACTGGATTTATAAACTCTGTAATTCCTTCCCTAAAGCCTCTCTACTTCCTGTTTCGCCTTCAAGATGCTCCTTAATAACCTATCTCTTTGTGCAAACTTTACATCACCTGTCCTAATGTTTCCTTTCTTGGCCCAGTGCAAATTCTGTTTGGTGACCCTGTGAAGCATCTTGGAATTTTAACAACGTTAAAACTGCTTTGTAAATGCGAGGGGCTGCTTTTGGACGATTGACTCTCACCCAAAGAAACGTTTCCTCCATCTTCAATATTTTTTATTTAACAAATGAAAGAGCACCGAGTGAATAAAACATTTCTTTTTTTTCTCCTTGGCTTTGTCACAGCCAGAGACTTTTGGGCAGTTCTGGGGAGTTGATAACTCTCTTATTGAAATATCTAAGACTCTGAGGGGGGGTCGTGCCAGGGTGGGGGAAGCCAGAACCAGGGAGCCCAGTTGCAGATTAAGGAATCTCCCATTGAAGACCGAGACGAGGAAGAATTTCTTCTCTCAGAAGGGTCATTGGTGGAATGTTCTACCCCAATCAGAGGGTTGTCAACTCTCCAGATAAGTCCATTGAAGGTTTATCGCTGTGCGTGAAACAGAGGAGAAAGACTTTCATTCATTTAGCACCTCTAAAATGTCCCAAAGCACTTCAGAAGAGGGCCCTCGGAGACGACCAAGCCTCATAGGAAAGGTGAAAGGTAGGTTTTAAGATGTATATGTACACTTGGAAAAGAAAATAATGGCAGGGCAACGGATAAAGTACAAGGGAATGGTGCTAATTGGATAATAAGAAGTCTTACAACACCAGGTTAAAATCCAACAGGTTTGTTTCAAACACTAGCTTTCGGAGCACTGCTCCTTCCTCGGGTGATTCACCCCAGTGCTCACTGTGCTCACCCCAGTCCACCGCCGGCATCTCCACATCATGGCTAATTGGATAACTCCTTCAAAGTTTCTGTACAGGCATGATGGGCTGAATGGCCTTCTGCATTGTGTAATTTGATGACTTAATTGTGGCAGTGAATCAAGAGAGTTCCAACTAAATCCTCGAGCTCTTGGCAGGTTTTTTTATTTGTTTTCCTTCTTGGCCCAGAAGTTTAATCATAGCATTGCAGCCTTTAATCAGCGGAGACAGAGAGCAGTTAATTTAACGCAAACAGGGAATCAAACCCTGTGACCCTCACCGTCTTGAGCGAGGCACTGATCAACAGAGGAAAGATCCAGTGTTTAAAAAATTGCCGATTCAGTAATGTATGCTGCCCCTCCTTAAAACTTTACTCTTGGGAAAAATCTCAGGAAAGAACTCGGAGGCTGCCAGAGTTGGCCGTGCTGGGGCGGCAGTAAAGCTTGTGAAAAGTCCATGTTGACTCAACTCCTTGTATGTTAAATCTCGGGATCAGAAAGAAAATTGCACGGTCACGGCCTTAACACTTGTTCTGCTCAGCATTTGGCCCCTGCGTTGAGGACTCTGGTTCGAATCCTGGTCCTGGGTCACTGTCTGTGTGGAGTTTGCACATTCTCCCCGTGTCTGCGTGGGTTTCACGCCACAACTCAAAGTTGTGCAGGTTAGGTGGAGTGGCCATGCTAAATTGCCCCCTACTTGGAAAGAAAAATAATTGGGTACTCTAAATAAAAAAAAAAGGAATATGGAACCAGACTGGGGCGAGGATGAGTGGGTCTTCCAGGGGGTGACCGATGGGTGTGAGAAGGGCGGGGGCCGGCAAATCAGTCGCATGTTCTGAGGCTGCGAGAAGTTGGTAGGTGTTTCTGAGGTTATCCAGGATGGTGGGGGCTGAGGTTAGGCCGGACCCGATGGTGAGGACCTTTGGGGTTTCGGAGGAGCAGCAGTTGCTGGAGGGGAAGAGGGCGATGTCGTTGCCTTCTCCTCTCCGATCACCCGGCGAAGGGCCCTTTTGAATTGGTGGTTGGATACGCCACCAGGGAGCTGGCGGCCTGGCTGGGGGTCTTGCACGACTTTCTCCGTCGAGAGAATATTACGTTCGCTCTGTAGGGTCAGAAGAAGGTTTTGAAGTGCGGTGGAGGCCATTTATGACTTTATTTGAGGAATTGTTCGTCGGGGGGGGGTTAAAAAATTGTATAAATATTTTATTGGACTGTGTATTTTGTTGATATTGTGTATGTTTGGAATAAAATATCTTTTTAATAAAAAACAGGGCTCTATCTACCCTCTTGGGTGGGGCGTAAAAGGTCCTATCACACCATCCAGAAACAGCAATGAGCTTCTCCCGAATGTCCTGACTAATAGTCATCACTGAACCATTATCAGGAAAACCAATTATCCGATCAGCGCTGTTTGTGAGATCTTGCCGTGCGTTTCCTACACTGCAACAGTGACCAGGGGTGCGATCTACCCGAATGGGAACAATGTCCCATAGCACGTGTGATTAACTGGCCGTTTCTGGTGGGAAAGTAGTTACTCAATTCACCAAATTACTTGTAACCAGTAGTTCTGGGGCATTGATCAAGGAGTAGCAATGTTAACTCTTGCTTGGGTAAAATCTATCGATTCAACTCAGCAAACCCAATTTAAACTCAAGACTGCATATGAAAATTAGACTCTGACTGTTTGAATTTGCATCAAAATTTGACTAGTTCGTTTTGCAAATAGAAACTTTTGTGAATAACCGTTAGTTGGAACCAGATTAGCAGTGTATCCTGCAGGTGTATATTCAGAGTTGGTGTAATATAGTGGACCCTCGCTTGAGGTGTGGTGATCGCCCGGTTAAATCACCACCAATGAGCTCTCCCCCTCAAAGGGAAAAGCAGCCTATGGTCATCTGGGACTGTGGCAACTTCACTTTTATTTTAATGCAATGGTGTAATTTGGTTCCTGGGTTGCAGCAAAGGTTTTGATGCCAGTGCTTGTTTGGATTGTTCAGTCCCAGGCACAAACTTCCTTCACTAGCCCCCGACTCCATTCCCCTCCCTAGCCATTGTCTTTTTCTTCCTTTATTCTTACATAGGTGTCACTGGCAGGGCCAGCATTTTTAATTGTCCTTGAACTGAGTGGCTTGCTGGGTCATCTCTGAGGCATCCAATTTGACCCTGAGCTGGGCTTCCAGAATCATATCCATGGGAATATCCTGAATCTCCTTCATGTCCCAACTTGTCTGCTGAAACCGTCATCTGTTCCTTTGGACCCTTCAGACGCAACTGTTTCCATTCTCCATGACCGACCCCAATGGATGTTGTCCGTTAACTTGAGCACATCCCAACATCTGCTGCTCCTCACTCAATTTGCACCAAACACAGTTAGCACTCCTGTGTTTGCTGACTGACATTGGCTTGTAGTCCAGCGATACATGAACCTTCAAATCCTTATATTTAAAATAGAATCGTAGAATCTTGACAGTGAAGAGGGAGACCATTCGGCCCATCGAGCCTGCACTGACTCTCTGAAAGTGCACCCTACCTAGGTCCACTCCCCTGCCCTATCCCTGTAACCCTGCCTAACCTACACATCCCTGGACACTCGGGGGCAATTTATCATGGCCAATCCACCTAACCTGCACATCTTTGGGCTGCGGGAGGAAACTAGAACACCCGGAGGAAACCCACGCACACACGGGGAGAACGTGCAAACTCCGCACAGACAGTGACCCAAGCCAGGAATCAAATCTGGGACCCTGGAGCTGTGGAATAACAGTGCTAGCCACGGTGCCACCGTGCCGCTCATTTATATTTACTGTAACAGTGCGGGGCTGAAGGACCGCAGTAATGTGGACAAACTAGAGAATCTGGGATTGGTCTTAAAGCAGAGAAGGTTAAGGGGAGGTCAAAAGAGGTGAAAATCATGAAAGGTTCTGACGGAGTAAACAAGGAGAAACTGTTTTCACTGGCAGGTCAGTCGGTTGGCATCTCGTTGTTGCCGTCAGTGGGAGTGGTGGCTGCTGGCAGTACTGCACCCTGAGATCCAGGGTCATCGAGGGACCCAGACCGAAATGAATGAGGATGGGACGGGGAGTGTCGGAGGCAAGGGCAGGAGGCGGGTGGGTGGTCTACCTGACCTGATGCTGGACAGAAAAGGGTGGTCTTTTGAGGGTGCAGAAGGCGTGTGGCTCACATTTAATCCCGGAGCCACTATTAAATTACAGTGGATATCAGGTGGCTCATTAATGAGCTGCACTGATACCCCACTGCTGGTGGGCGGTGTCCCACGGGAGTCCCTTCCACCCTCTGACTTTATCAGGGGAGACTTTGTTGCCACGGGGCGACTTGACGAGGTGGCTTCTGACGGTTAAGCCGCTCCTGCAGCCTAAAGCCCAGCCCAATATCCCAGCTGGGGCCTAACCTGTGATTAAATAAATATTTTGCATAACTTCCTTGCTTTTGTACTGTGCGCCTCTACAAACAAACCCCACAATCCCCTGTGTTTTTGAAAGTTTTTGTCGACTTGTTCTGCTACCTTCAAAGACTAGTGTATGCAATAAAAGCATTTTTTTCATAACTGGTGCACCACACATTTTTCTAAGCAGCCTGCATTGAAATATTTAAAATGCTTTTGGTATATTTACATCCTGTGTCTCCATTTACTCCAACACTAAAGTCTTGTCTGCTTGAAAGGAGGACTGTCTCCTACGGCAGACTTAGCCATGGCAACGCCACTGATACCAGTCCTTCAGGACCTGGCAGAGTTCCCAGTTGGAATGATTCTCTGCTCACAACAAGTAAGGTCCCACAAACAGCAATGTGATGACAAGAAGATGGTTATTTTTTAATGGTGTTATGGGGGGGGGAGAGATATTGTCCAAGATACCAGGGGAAATACCACAGCTCTTTGAAGCAATGCCGTCCAATCTTGTATGAGTGAGAGGGCAGGTTTTAACATCTCACCCAACCTACAGTGCGGCACTGCCTCCATTTTGCACTGGAAGTGTCGGCCTTGATTTTGCTTTGAATTTAATTGGAGTAGGGTTTGAACGCATGACCCCTTGACTCGGGCTAGCCAATATGTGGTTGGGTTAGTTGATTTGTTTCATGGTGGAATGTGCACCTTTACTGTCTCATTACACCTGCTTGAGGAGGAGGGAGACAACCAAAAGCCCCTGCTTTGTCTCACTATCCAACGATCCTGTTGGAAAAGTACATTACACTGGCAGAAAGTAAGGCCAGATCGGGCTTGTCTGTCACACTTCCCTTGACTGAAGCCAGTTTCCAAGTTTTGGGGGCGAAGAATGGCTGTTGGGAAGGTAGTTGAAGGTTACTAATGATCGAAGCGGGTGCGTTTGGACCATTCCCCATCTGCTGTGGTGGGAATTGAACTTGTGTCTTTGGATCATTAGTCCAGCACTCTGGATTACTAGTCTGGGAAGACAACCACTTTGCTACCATTCATATTTACTGATTTAATTTAATTGCATAAGATTTGTGGAGTTGGTTAGTTTGGTTTGAGGAGCTGCCATTACAAGAGAAGTGGTTGTGCAGATGGCAGATAAACCCAACAACTTCACAGAATGGTTTCAGCGCAGGAGGCCGTTCAGCCCATTGTGTCTGTGCCAGCTTTCTGCAAGAGTAACACAGCTAGTCCCACTCTCCTCTCTTTTGCCATAGCCTTACAATATTTGTCCTTCAGGTTTCCTTTGCAATTGGGTTCCCAACTGTGATTAAATGTATTCCTGTAGAGTTTGTCACTTGACTTTCTCCCTCTCTATTTATAAGGACTGATCCGGTGTGTCTTTTCAACTACCTTCTCGACCTGCCCTGTCGCCTTCAACAATTTGAATACCCCCATCTCCATCTCTTCTAAACTCCCTTTTATATTAATAAATGCATTCCCCAATTTCTATCCTGAATGGATATTACATCTCCTCTTCCTACTAAATGTACCACTTCACCGTTCCCTGCTTTCACTTTCAATTGTGACGTTTCCGTCCATTCCACCAGCCTGTCCATGTTCTCGGATAGTCTATCACCATTCTCACGGCTCACAATCCTTCCTTGATTTGTGTCAGCTGCAAGTTTTAAAATTGTGCCCTGAACGCCGAGGTCTGGAGCCGGGATCTTCCTGTGCTGCCCGCCAGCGGGATCTTCTGGTCCCGCCGAAATCAGTGGACCTTTTGCTGGCATGCTGCATCTACCACTGCGGGAACTGCCACAGCGAAGCTGCAAAATCCCGGCCTAGGTCACTAATCAACACCAAAAGCAATGGTCCAAACACCAACCATGATGATGTCATGGGCTTTGTGTACTGACAGATAGGGTCGATTAAATCTATTTCTCTCTCTCTCTTGCTCTCGCTCTCCGGGCGGGATTCTCTGGCCGTGTCCACCTGGAAATCTCTCTGTCTGTTTGTCTCTGTTTGTCTCTGTCTGTCTGTCTGTCTGTCTGTCTGTCTGTCTGTCTGTCTGTCTGTCTGTCTCTGTCTGTCTCTGTCTGTCTCTGTCTGTCTCTGTCTGTCTCTGTCTGTCTCTGTCTGTCTCTGTCTGTCTCTGACCGTCTCTGACCGTCTCTGACCGTCTCTGACCGTCTCTGTCCGTCTCTGTCCGTCTCTGTCCGTCTCTGTCCGTCTCTGTCCGTCTCTGTCCGTCTCTGTCCGTCTCTGTCCGTCTCTGTCCGTCTCTCTCCGTCTCTCTCCGTCTCTCTCCGTCTCTCTCCGTCTCTCTCCGTCTCTCTCCGTCTCTCTCCGTCTCTCTCCGTCTCTCTCCGTCTCTCTCCGTCTCCGTCCGTCTCCGTCCGTCTCCGTCTCCGTCCGTCTCCGTCTCCGTCCGTCTCCGTCCGTCTCCGTCTCTGTCCGTCTCTGTCCGTCTCCGTCTCTGTCCGTCTCTCTCCGTCTCTGTCCGTCTCCGTCTCTCTCCGTCTCTCTCCGTCTCCGTCTCTCTCCGTCTCCGTCTCTCTCCGTCTCCGTCTCTCTCCGTCTCCGTCTCTCTCCGTCTCCGTCTCTCTCCGTCTCCGTCTCTCTCCGTCTCCGTCCCTCTCCGTCTCCGTCCCTCTCCGTCTCCGTCCCTCTCCGTCTCCGTCCCTCTCCGTCTCCGTCCGTCTCCTTCTCCGTCCGTCTCCGTCTCCGTCTCTGTCCCTCTCCGTCTCTGTCCCTCTCCGTCTCTGTC